>NC_056731.1:701959281-702279199 GCF_019279795.1 Protopterus annectens
ACTATGGAGGAGAGACTTACAATTATTAAAATGATAATATTCCCCAAGATTTTATACTTAATACAATCAATAATACTTCCACCTACAAAAATAATTATCAAGAAACTGAATACACTAATGTTAAATTTCCTATGGGCACCTAATAGACCTAGGATTGCATTAAAGAAACATACTAATAGCTGGTCTCAAGGGGGTATTTCTTTTCCAGACTTTAATTTATATACTATCTCTTCTATTGTAAAAGTTATTACTTTATTAATAGATCAGTCATATGTCGCAAAATGGAAAGATTATTGGGAGCTAATTAGTATGCACTTCATGAAAATCTCCTTAACACATAAAAATATGATTGTAAATAATGCCATGTTATGGTTACTAAAGGAATTTTGTACTTCACCTATTACACCTAAACATATGGTTTGTTACCCATTATATATTATTATTAGCTATCGTAACTTTATATTCATGCACCCTAAGTATAGGGAATGGAATTTTATTGTATTCCCTATAATGTATACTCAGTGTATGCTTTTGTCATCTACTTCTGAAGGAATTCATTTAGCTATAGATAATGATCTAAAGTACTGGTATCAGTTGATATCTGATAATAAAGTTAAAAATCTAGATTTCTTAAAACAAGAATTTGATCTAAGAGAAACTTGCTGGTTAGAGGTTCAGACCTTTAGACAACATCTCATTAATAAAATAGATCTAATGTCTATAACAGTTAAATAATCTATTCCAACACTGATTGATTACTTGATATTAAATTTACAACATAAAGTTTCTGATAAAGGTAAACTTTCATACATACATAAAATTATCAGACAAGAAACTTTTTACAGTGTAGATTCATACTGGAATTATTTCACTTCTATTAATGGGGACCCACCAAATCAACAAGATAAACAATATATATTGGAATCTGCTTATAAACCTGTTTTGAAAAAAAAAGGAACTGTCAAAAAAAAAAAAAAGAGATGCTAGCTGTCCAAAATGCCCTGACAGCTTTCAAGGATCTACTTCATCCAGGACAACTACTGTTAAAGAAGGACAATACTACAGTCATGTGGTACATAAACAAGCAGGGAGGCACACATTCCTACCCGCTCTGCAGACAAGCCATGACTTTGTGGGACATAGCATTGACTTATCAAGTTCACCTGCAAGCACCATTCCTGCCAGGAAAGATAAATACTCTGGCAGATGAACTAAGCAGAAACCTCATGGATCCCCTCGAGTGGAAACTGGATCCACAAGTCTTCAGCATGATAACAAGGAAATGGGGATGCCCAGACATAGATCTGTTTGCCTCCCCTCACAACTGACAACTACAGAGATTCTGCACAAGGACTTATTACAAGCAAGCATGGAAAGTGGATGCCTTATCCTTCAGCTGTAAAAACCTAACAGTATATGCCTTTCCTCCACTGCCTCTCCTCCCCGAGGTACTCCTAAAGGTCAGACAAGAGAAGCCAAAAATGATACTGGCCACGCCAGCACTGGTACCCAATCCTAAAGAACATGTCAAAAGGTCCAGCCTGGACATTGCCTCAAATTCCTCTCTGACCCAACAAAACAATCAGATCCTGCACAGCCAACTCAGGACCTTTAAATCTGGCAGCATGGCGGATAATGTAGCCATTCAGAACACTCTTCTCTCCAAAGCTGTGATGGATGTTATTTTGGAGGCCAGGAGGCCCAGTACCAGAAAATCTTATTCAGAAAAATGGAAGAGATTCTGTGCTTGGAAACCAGGCACAAGGAATTGACACATTTGTTGCAAACATTCCTCAGATTTTACAATACTTAACTGAGATGCTGGACAGAGGCCTATCCTTTTCATCAATTAAGATCCATGCCTCTGCCATTTCAGCCCATTACAATACGGAACCACCTATGTTTTCTCATTCTTTAATAAGGTAGTACCTCAGAGGGGCCAAAAACATAAGACCTCCAAGGAGAGCACCAATACCTGCATGGGACCTCAATTATGTCTTGGAAAAACTCACACTGCCTCCTTTTCAGCCAGCCTCAACAGCTGATATAAAATTCTTATCCTGGAAAACAGCTCTGCTCCTAGCAATAACCCCTGCAAGATGAGTCTCGGAGTTACAGGCACTCATGGCTGTGGAACCTTTTATCATTTTCCATCCAGACAGGGTTTCTCTGAGGACAAACCCGACATTTATGCCTAAGGTGGTGTCCAGTGTGGCCCTTAACCAAACCATTCACTTGCCTACCTTTTATCCAAACCCACAGAACAAGGGTGAGAGACTTCTGCATTCTTTGGACATACACAGACAGCTATGCTTCTACCTGGACAGAACTAAAGCTTTCCGAAAGACTAAGCAACTTTTAGTGGCATATGCTGCAGGATCACAAGGAAAGGCTATTTTAAAACAGACTATTTCAAAATGGACAGGCCATTGTATTCATTTCTGCTATTCACAACATGGCAAATCAGTGCCCAAGGACATTAGGCTACATTCAACCAGAGCAGCAGCCTTCCTCAGAGGAGTACCAACCAAAGACATCTTAGAGGCTGGAGCTTGGAGTTCGGTGCACACCTTTACAAAGCACTACCACTTACCTCTCTACTCTAAATCCAGAGCAGGCTTTGCCACTGCAGTTCTGCAGGGCCTCATAGCCTCTCCTAATCCTATTTAGCCCCAGCCACCCATCCTCAGCTTTGGGATTCAACCCAAGAGTAATGACTGCAACAGTGAAACACGATGAACATAGTACAGTTGTGTACCTACTATAAATGTAAATGTTCGAGTGTATTCACTGTTGCAGTCCAAGTTACCCTCCCACCATCCCCCTTTCTTTTGCTGGGTCTTATCTGTACTTCTCTATTATATACAACCTATGTGGTGTATTTGCTTGTAGATGAAGGAAAGGATTACCTTAGTGCATGCATGTTTATTGGCATAATTTTTAGCCTACCCTTTTGGGGGCACCTGACATCTGGAGCAAGAAAAAACTGAAGAAAATGGCGTCGGCTGCATCTTTTATACCCCTGGTGCACTGATGTCAGGGAAGAGGTGACAGCAACCGACGCCGGGCCAAGACTGGAATTCAGGCCAACTGTGGGTAGCCTGCCAGCAGGATAACCCAAGAGTAATGACTGCAACAGTGAATACACTCGAACATCTACATTTATGGTAGGTACACAACTGTACTTTCTGCTGAGTCAGCATAGCAGGAGCATTCGTTATGAATGGAGAATACTATATAATTTCATCAGTGGCACCCATTTGTTTCCACTTATATGTATTA
This sequence comes from Protopterus annectens, assembly GCF_019279795.1. Taxonomy (NCBI): domain Eukaryota; kingdom Metazoa; phylum Chordata; order Ceratodontiformes; family Protopteridae; genus Protopterus; species Protopterus annectens. The sequence goes on from NC_056731.1 coordinate 701,962,564, forward strand.
TTAGCATTGATATTTTGCAATAACTCTGGTCTTGTACGAACTGACTGTTCGCTCAGGTTTGCTAGATTGTCTTACTGTAACACATCAGTAGCTTTAGTGGTGTTAATTGTACTGTGCCAGATTTTTCAGTTATGGACATTGGAATAGCTTTATCAGCATAGGCAGTATGATTAGTGATGTGTGTGAATGCAAGCAAGGGGCAAGTGTGTGTGTGTGTGTGTGTGTGTGTGTGTGTGTGTGTGTGTGTGTGTGTGTATGTGTGTGTGAGAATGCAAGCAAGGGGCAAGTGTGTGTGTGTGTGTGTGTGTGTGTGTGTGTGTGTGTGTGTGTGTGTGTGTGTGTGTGTGTGTGTGTGTGAATGCAAACAAGGGGCAAGTGTGTGTGTGTGAATACAAGCAAGGGGCAAGTGTGTGTGTGTGTGTGTGTGACTACAAGCAAGGGGCAAGTGTAAGTGTGTGTGTGTGTGTGTGTGTGTGTGTGTGTGTGTGTGTGTGTGTGTGTGTGTGTGTGTGTGTGTGTGAGAATGCAAGCAAGGGCAAGTGTGTGTGTGTGAATGCAAGCAAGGGGCAAGTGTGTGTGTGTGTGTGTGTGTGTGTGTGTGTGTGTGTGTGTGTGTGTGTGTGTGTGTGTGTGTGTGGGTAAATACAAGCAAGGGGCAAGTGTGTGTGTGTGACTACAAGCAAGGCAAGTGTGTGTGTGTGTGTGTGAATACAAGCAAGAGGCAAGTGTGCGTGTGTGTGTGTGTGTGTGTGTGTGTGTGTGTGTGTGTGTGTGTGTGTGTGTGTGTGTGTGTGTGTGTGTGTGTGTGTGTGAATACAAGCAAAGGGCAAGTGTGTGTGTGTGAATGCAAGCAAGGGGCAAGTGTGTGTGTGTGTGTGTGTGTGTGTGTGTGTGTGTGTGTGTGTGTGTATGAATGCTTACTAAGCTGGGCATTAATCCCTACGTCACTTGATGGGTTGCCAACTGGCTTACTGACAGAACCCATGCTGTAAAAGTAGTCCACTCCAAATCCAGCTTCTGACAAGTCAGAGTACCTCAGGGGTCAGTCCTGGGACCGCTCTTGTTTGGCATCTACTTCTCTGAAGTACAGGCCAACACTAAGGGATTCTGGCTAACAAAGTTCACAGATGACTGCAAACTGAGAGCCATTATTGAATCCCCAAATGTTGTGGATACTCTAGAAAAGGGCCTTACAGAAACAAATGCTTGGTGCCAGAGCCATGGGCTCAAGCTCAGTGCCAAGAAATGTATAGTTATCCCTTTTGGGAAAAAACATGTACCCATTCTGGGACATGCTACACTTAAAGAAATCCCAATCCCTCAGAGCTACACACTCCAGGGATCTAAACCTTGTCATCACAATAAACAAATGCTGGTGGGATAGGTTCCTGACTCAGAGACTGCCCAGACTCTGGAATAGACTGCCCATACATGTCAAGCAAACCGCCTCTTTGGCCCTTTTCAAATGGAACATTGACAATTGGATGGGAGAAAGAAATTAACCCCAGGGATCACATCACTCACCCTGCTAGACAGGGGTCAAGGGTAGAAAATAGTGTGGAAGTAATAGCCAGGGAATTGTTATGGCTAGGCTTGTATAAGCCCTAGGGGCAATAGCCTAGTACCAACCTATGAACCTATAGTTAACAGACTGCTATCAGAAGGAAGAAACCCTTGGGTCATTTTAGCTGTTGCCAAACAAACTTTGTGTCTGTGTGATAAGGGGCAAGTGTGTGCGCATCTGTGTGATAAGGGGCAAGTGTGTGCACGTTTGTGTGATAAAGGGCACTCTGCCAGTATCTGCTGAATTTTACAAAACCACTTTAATCTCTAAAGCTGTGCCAGCACAATCTGGTAGTTAGATGTAACTTTAAATACACTATACTGGTATGTTCTTCATATACTGAATTGATAAAGTCTGTTTTGTGATTTATGATTTAGTGTTGAATTTTCACTTAATTCCATTAGGTACTGGGTGTGCCTTTGCTGGGAAATTTTTTTCTCCTGTGATTGTGGAACTGTGTTGTTATAAAGACAGGAAGAATTTGATTGTTCCCAGGTGGTGTGGGCATGGTTGCTTAACCCTCCCCTCAAAACCGTAACACCTTTAGTTTTGCAGCCATGTTTGGATGGATTTGGATCAGGGTGATTGCAGTTTATATGTCTCCTTTTTGCTGGGATTTATGTAAGACCCCTAAAGTGGGAAGGATGAAAGTTTAAAAATAAAACATCTTTCATGAAAGGTCTGAGGTGGAAGACTGTGTATGTGGTTATGCTGATAAGAACTGGAAATTCCTGTGTTAACACTAATGTACAGTAGACAGTTTATTGGACTGTGCTGTAGAAGCTGAATCTGTGGACAGGTTTACTGGGCTGTGTAAAGTAGGGCTCACTAGTGTTGGATTTAAGTACTTTAATAATGTTGTAGGTGGAAAACTGTTCAATGGGTGCATTTCATATACAATTTGAATGGAGCGGCTTGATGTGTAAGATCTGTGTAGGCATGTGTTTCTGTTTATGATGTCTGCACAGCCAAAGTACATAATTACTCGTGCATTCCTCAGACGAAGGCCTGGGGTCATTCTTGGTGTTGCCAAACAAACTTGTGGTTAGGTGTGTGAAAGGGTGAGTGTGTGAGTTGAGTGAGTGTGGTGTGTGTGTGGGTGAGTGAGTGTGGTGTGTGGGTGGGTGAGTGAGTGTGGTGTGTGGGTGAGTGAGTGAGTGTGTGGTGAGTCAGTGTGTGTGTGGTGAGTGAGTGTGTGTGTGGGTGAGCGAGTGTGGTGGGTGAGCGAGTGTGGTGAGTGAGCGAGTGGGTGAGTGTGGTGAGTGGGGTGATTGGGTGTGGGTGAGTGTGGTGGGTGGTGAGTGAGTGTGATGCGTGTGGGTGGTGAGTGAGTGTAGGTGGGTAGTGAGTGAGTGTAGTGAGTGGGTGTGGGTGAGTGAGTGTGGGTGAGTGAGTGTGGGTGAGTGAGTGTGGGTGGGTAAGTGTGGTGGGTGAGAGAGCGGTTGAGTGTGGGTGAGTGGTTGAGTGTGGGTGAGTGAGTTGGTGTGGGTGAGTGTGGTGGGTGAGTGAGTGGTTGAGTGTGGGTGAGTGTGGTGGGTGAGTGTGGGTGGGTGAGTGAGTGTGGTGAGGGTGGTGGGTGGGGAATGAGTGTGGGTGAGTGAATGTGGGTGAGTGAGTGAAGTGTGTTGGGTGAGTGTGGATGAGTGAGTGAATGTGGGTGAGTGAGTGAAGTGTGTTGGGTGGTGATGAGTGTGGATGAGTGAGTTGAGTGTGGGTGAACGTGAGTGAGTGTGGTGAGTGAAGTGTCTGAGTGTGAGTGTGGTGAGTGAGTGTGGTGGGTGGTGACTGAGTGTGGTGGGTGAGTGAGTGAGTTGAGTGTGGGTGAGTGTGGTGAAGTGATTGGGTGAGTGTGGTGAGGTGAGTGGGTGGTGTGTGAGTGTGGTGAGGTGAGTGAGTGAATGTGGGTGAGTCTCATTTTTGGATGTAATTTCTAAATTTTGTAAACTTTGTTTTTGTATTGTTATATTGCTTTACATTGCCCTACCAATATGTGACAAAGTACAGGCAGAAGCACAATAACAGCTGCAAAAGCTAAGAGCATAAATTTGAAATAACCATGCGTATACATTAATTGCATGTTTTTACACTCAACCACTCACTCACCCACCACACTCACCCACACCAACTCACTCACCCACACTCAACCACTCACCCACACTCAACCACTCACCCACACTCAACCACTCACCCACACTCAACCGCTCTCTCACCCACATGACCCTCATGTCTGTCACAATTAATCGACAACACTACATCAGATTACAAGAAGTATGCAATACCGTAATTTTTAAAATTATGTCTTAAAAAAGCTTGTTGGTGCTGTCATGCAAGTCTGTGAAATATTTCATGTTTATAGTGTGTCATTTGTTAGCTATGTAATCAAACGGGAAGGAAAAATAAGTGGGAGTTTGATGCTTTGCAAAACGGTGATTATTCCCAGTGCTATGTAGCTTGGTTCTAAATTTGACAGGAGGAGTGCAACAAAAAAAGTGTCCCACTGTAAGGAGGGAAAGGCTGACAAGAAAGCAGTACATTACTCTGGTCACCTGCTGTGAGTGTCAATCACATGCAGATAATGGGTCAAATTACCCTTAGCTCTTTGACAGCTAGGGAAGGTAGGTGTGAAGGGGGAGGGGAGATACCTTGAAGAACTAGATTTCAGCCTTCACAAAAGAAAGCAACTTAGCATTTCTAAGAAGCAACAGCAATAAAATGCACTTTTCAGTTCTGTTCTGTAGCATTAGCACTGCTTGTGTTTGAAGAAGGCATTGAAAAAGGATAACATTTTAACCAAAATATGGGACTTTAAGACAGCAGTGAATGCCTGTTAAGTCAATGAAGTGACAGCAGCTTAAGGGAAAACGTGGCAGATCTAATGCAATTTTTTGGAGACAAACAATGCATTCTGGGATACTTAGAGGCAGAGTAAACAGTCTGAATTATTTCAAAATGCCAGCCTCCATGTGGTCAGAGTCAGAAATTGCATATAAAAATATCTAAAAAGCTCTAAATAGTCCCAGAGTGCTGTTAAAATGTAGGAAACACCAAACCATGATGAAATAAATATGTTTTTTGAGTCTGAGGGTGCGGTTGTCCTTTAAGTTCTGTTTAACATTACTTTTTAGGGGGACAATAGTTATAGATTGATACAGTTAACAGCATATTCTGGTTGATTACAAATGGGCTTGGGTGGACGTGTCATCCAAGTTCTTGTTAAAAATATCATTAATGGACATATAAAGGGCAAAAAGGTTTAACTCCCGTGTTACTGTTTATTTTGATGATGGTGTCCTTTCCTTTTACTTAACTTTTTCTTCTCCATAGGGAGTCTACAATTATCTGCACATGGTAAGCCAAACATTTATATGTCAGTGTTGATGAGCAGTTCAAAGAAATATTTATTTTGTGATGTTGGTGTCAGGACTCTTTTGTGTATTGCTGCACAGTATGTAATAGTGGCACCACTGTTAGTCTGTTAGCATATATTGGGCTATAGTAGTCTAGGTATTAATTTCTTTCCTGTGTTTGTTGCTTATTATCACAGTTGATCCTGACAGTGGAAGTGTAGGATTGCTACCACCTGGTGTCTGAGTATCAGCAGACTCTGATAATGATGGTGACTAAACAGAGGCGCATTCGAGGGGTGCAGAGGTTGAATCTAACCCTAAGGTTGACATTCGGCCATCCCATATAATGCTATTGGACACAGCCAGTAGGCCTATGCCAACCCATTCCAGTGAGCCCTCAGATATTGGACAGGTGGAGGGTGAGACACTTGATCAGGATAGTGTGATTACTTCATTTTCAGTGCCTGTTGACTCTGGCTGTAGCCAAAGAGTGGGTGAGGTGCCATGCAGGAGGGTTGTTAGGGGTGCTCATTTTTTTTGCACAGAAGATGACTGATGTTGATAAGGTATGTTTTACATGTTTCAGTTATATACTGGATATGCTGAAATGTCACTAAGAAAAAGCTGTCCATCCTCTACCTCATCTAGGTGTGTCTTTCTGTGTCATTCAACGTATGTTTAGGGCCATCATGTTGGAGCAGGCACATTCCAATAGGTCATCCACAGAAATGCTTAAGGTTGTAGATGTAGCACAGGCTGACATTTGTGACTGCCTCCACCATGTTGCTGATTCAATGGATTGGATGAATGACACATTAGAATGGGCAGTGTCTGTGATGGAATGTCTGCTGGGAGGAAGCCGGCATCCACATTGACATAGGTCAGCAACATCATCTGATGTTAGCCGATGTGGCCATGCCATATCACCCTCCCATAGTCGCACTATTTCCACTGCTCCATCAGTGGTTGAGCTTTCCACACCTAGATATGGCAGGCCACAGGGTCATGGTCTTGAGCATCCTCGTGATGAGAGTTCATCCAGCAGACTTCACTCATGTTCATGTAGCAGCAGTGCATTTAACCGGTGGCATGGATATAACTGTGCAACTCCTGGCAGAGCCAGGTCTCATGGTCGGGTATAACAATGATGAACTGCCACCTGTTCCATGCACAGCTCACACCTGTCTGACATACCAAGTTGTAGAGCTAGCACACAGCTTGACTGTATGCTTGCAGACACTCACATACCAATTTCACCTGGATGGCCCATACAGACAGACACACACACACACACACACACACACACACACACACACACACACACACACACGCACACACACACACACACAAAACAGTTACATGGTTCAGCTGTTAGGCCTAAATTTCATTCTGTGTCAGTGTCCATTTGTTACTTTATTCAAATGTCTACTGTTTTTTCTTTCTTACTCGCGCAGACTCACTTACCTTTTGTGTCAGCCAAGGCTTCCTGCCCCCCTCCATACATACACACACACACACACACACACACACACACACACACACACACACACACACACACACACACACACACACACACACACAAACACAAAACACCTTGTGCAAGTGATAACTGTGCCATATCCTTGTTTCTATTTTTTAGATTCAGGGATACATAAGCTTTGTGTCTGATGCTCAGGTTCCTAGGTTCATAGGTTCATAGGTTCATACAAGGCTATCTGCCCTGGGGCAATTACAAGCCTAGCCCGATTTTGTTTGGCTTACGCCACCCCTTGATTTGAGTATACTGTGCCCTTTTTAAGGTTTAGTTTACTGTGCCTCTGTCAAATAGTGACACGGAAGTAGTCCCTAGGACAAACCAACGATCCCCCATCCACTCATCCAGATTCTTCTTGAAGAGATTCAATGAGGTGCTCTGCCTAACATGAATTGGAATTCTATTCCAGAGCGAAGGGAGCCTCTGGGTTATGAATCTGTCCCTCCAGCAAGTTCTATTTATTTATGTGCTGAGGTTCAAGTCCCTTGAGCGTGTGGCTCTAAGGGATTTAGATTTACTGAGCATGTCCATTAATTCTGGATTGGTCATAGCTTTATATGTCAGGCATAGATCGCCTCGAAGTAGGCGGTATGCAACTGAGTAGAGCTGGAGTTTTTTAACCGAGCAGCATATGGCATCTGCTTGAGTCCCTTGATCCTCTTGGTGAGGTACTTTTGGGGTCTTTCTAATTGCTGCAGGTGTCGGGTAAGGTACATCCCAAAAGGGGCATTATATTCTATGATAGGCCTGATGAGGGATGAATAAAGGGGCACAATTACCTCTCTTGATCTAGATGTGAATCCTTTCATGATGAGGTGGGCTATGTAGAAGGTCTTTCTAACCAGTTTGGCAATGTGGTTGTCAAAGGAGAGATTGCTATCAACTTGGGTCCCCATATCCCTAATTACTTTCTCTGCACTTAATGGGTTACCGCCTATGTGGTAATTTGTGGGCACATTGTTTTTGCCAAAGGGTATGACTATACACTTTTTGGTATTTAGCTTTAGACCATGGCTCTGGCACCAGTTATCAGTCTCTGTGAGACCTTTTTGAAGGATATTTGTGTCAGCTGGAGAGTCGATTATGGCGCCCAGTTTGCAGTCATCTGCGAACTTGGTGAGCCATAGTCCTCCCACGTTGGCCTGTACCTCACAAAAGTATATACCGAACAAGAGCGGTCCCAGGGCAGAACCTTGTGGGATGCCACTTGTGACCGGTTTCGAGTCTGACATGGCTCCAGCAACTCTCACTCTGTGGGTTCTGTCTTTGAGCCAGTTTGCGACCCATCTTGTGACATAGGGGTTTATATTTAAGCTGGATAGCTTATCTATGTTGCCCGAGTGGGGTATTGTGTCAAATGCCTTTGCTAGGTCCAGATAGGCTGTGTGGACTACCTTCCCTTCATCTATGGCTTTGGTGACTGTTTCAAAGAAGTTGACCAGGTTCAAAAGGCAGGCTCTGCCCTTGACAAAGCCGAATTGGGTAGGATCTAGTGTCTGTAGGTCCCCAATGTATTTGTTTATGAGCTCCATGATGATCCTCTCCATAGCCTTGCAGACTAGGCTAGTCAGGCATATGGGGCGATAGTTTCCAGGGTCCGTAGAGGCTCCACCTTTGTGGAGTGGGACCACAGTTGCTGTACGCCATTCTTTGGGCACATATCCTGTAGTGAGGCTGAGATTGCACAGCTGTTTTATTTGAGGGGTTAGTTCTTCTTGGAGTTCATGTAGGACGCAACCCGGGACACCATCTGGTCCCATGGAAGCAGTGTTTTTTGCTTTGGAGAGGGCAGCCTTCACCTGAGCATCAGAGATGTTTGGGAGGCAGCCCTCTGCCGGGATAGATACTTGCTCTTTTGGGGTGGAGGGGGTGGAGAAGTTTGCACTGAACCTGTCTGCCAGGATATTGGCGATGTCTGTGGGTTCAGTGTATTTTTTGTCATTTAGAATCAACTCAGAACAAGTCTGGGAGTTGCATCCCAGGTTCCTAACATAACTGAAAAAAGCCTTATGATTGTCTTTAGTGTCCTGTGCAATTTTTCTCTCGAAGCTGGCCTTGGAGGATTTTATGAGGGATCGTAATTTTTTGCTAGTACTGATCAGAGCTGCCTTCCCTATTAGGGATTTTGCTCTATCATGTAGTAGCTTCCTCCTTCTGTTGTACAGTTTATTTATGGCTGGGGTCCACCAGACTGGATGGCTGCCTTTGGATGATTGGGTCTTGGTTTTGTTTGGGATAGCATGATCCATGCATTCCTGGAGATGTCCGTAGAATGCATTTATATAGGATTCTGCAGTTTGGGCCGTAGTTTCCACTGGCCCTGGGGCCTTGAAGGATTACACTTCGGTTTTGAGAAGTGAGAAGTTCGCTTTTGAGAAGTTTTTCACTGTGGTTTTCCGGGTTGGGGGTGGGGTCGGGATGTGGATATCCAGTGAAATTAATTTATGGTCTGATCTTACCGATGAGGGATATACTTCTGATATGGAGCATAGAGTACCCATGTTGGTAATGATCAGGTCTAGTATGTTATTCCCTCTTGTGGGAGTGGTGACTAGTTGTTCCATAGCATTTGAGTTTATAATTTCCAGGAACCTTTGGGCTAAGGTGCTGGGGCATGAGTAGTGCTCCCAGTCTATGTTTGGGTAGTTGAAGTCACCCAATATAATGGTGTTCGGAGAGATCTTCATGTTCTCCAATGTTTTCAGGAAAGCCGAGTGGGATTCCTGACTTTGAGAGGGTGGTCTGTAGGATGCTATAAACTGAAAAGCAGTCTTGCCCACTGTTAGTTGCACATGGATGATCTCCGATACTTTGTGCAATGCCACTAACCTGGAAGTGTAGATATCCTTGATAAATATGGAAACTCCCCCTCCTTTTGTGGTTCAGTCCGGGTTTTGGGGCCGAAAAGCATGATATGAGGTATAACCTGGTAGTGCTGGGTTGCTCTCTGGAGCATTGAATGACGTCTCTGTCACTGCACAGATATCGATGTTCTCCATACTGAGGAGAGCTTCGAGTGCGTGCATCTTGAGGTTAAGACTTCTGGCGTTTAGCAGCATTACCCTTAGTTTCTTGTTCCTGGTGCTGTCTATGGAGGTGGGTTTGACTTTTGAGCCTTGCCTAAAAAAGGCACTATGGGGGTGGCAAGAGCCTTTGCCAATATCCGAAAGCCCAGTGGTGACAGGTGCAAGCCGTCCCTAGCGATGCAAAGTGGCTTATCGAGCATGTCATCCCAGGCTGACAGACACTGGATCCCCTTTGAATGACACCAAAATTTTAGCCAATTGTTAAAATCGATCATTTTGTCTTTATACTGTGGCATCATTCTAGGTGAGGGTAAGATGCTGCTCAAGGTCAGGGTAATACCGGCCTGGGCTACATGATCAGAGAGCTCCTCTATGTCTCTTTTCATGTAGTCCAGGGAGGTACGTCTCAGGTCATTCACACCAGCATGTACGATGACTGAGTCATATTTGTATTTGCTTTGGAGTGACCTGAGTGCTTGCGTTATGTGGCGGATCCTAGCACCCGACAGGCAGCTCACTGTGACCTTCTCTTTGTTCAGCCTGGTGAGTGGGACGTCAGTGTGTCTGACAATAGAGTCACCTATTACAAGAATATCAGGTGTGTTATTCAGCCTTAAGGGCTGTGGCTGCTTGGCACACTGACTTTGTGGGCTAAGTGTTGTGCGTGTTTTGTTTTGGGGTAGTGTTTGCTTGGATGTCTGCTTTGGAGGTCTCTGTTACTTAGGTAGATTTTTATTTAGAGCCTCTGAGTATGTTTTTGTGTATTTATGTGTTTGGTTCACTGATGTGGTGGGACTATGTGATACTGGAATTGTGTTGTGTGAGGTTACCGTCTCCTCCTGACTGGTTTCACCAGTTTTGAGATGAGAGAGCTCAGCCTCCAGTTTGGCTATATGGTTGCATCTCTCACATATATTTGAACCTGTTTGGAGGAGGAGAGGATTGTCCGTGTACATGAGACAGTTGTAACATTGCCTCAAAATTCCCAGATTCTCCTATTGGACTGGAGAGGAAACCATTGACTGACCTTTGGACATGCTAGAGTAATATAGGGAAACTGAATTAAGACAGACCAATAGGGGTCAAGGTAATCGTAGAGAGTATAAGAGTAAGTAGTGCTTATGGTTTAATAGTGCTAACTTGTAAGATTACTTATTTGGACCAGTGAAGGGCCTTAGAATGAGAATATGGTGTTTAATTTGAGAGATAGAGCAGTTCTAAGGGAAAAGTGAAGAGCAGACTTTGTGGAGCCAGGAATAGTTTAAACCCAATTAGCTGACATAGTGCTTAGTATATCTGTGTTTCTGATGTTGTTTAGCTAACTGTAATTTTGGCATATTTTGGTCTTCCAAAGTTGTACAATTGATAGAATCAAAACCTTTTTTCTTTGCATCTGTATTTTTGAGAATCTTCTGAGGGTTATGAAGTCTGAAACTGAAATGTGTCTTATTGCTTTCTAACTTTTCTCTTTAACAGGTTCATAGGTTCATAGGTGTGTACTAGACTAATGGCCCTGGAGCCTTTACAAGCCTAGCCCATAGGATTACCCTGGCATCTTGCCACCCACCATTAGTTCCCAGTGCCTCTGTTGAGTAGAGGCACTGTAGTGATCCCTGGGGTGAATTTTCTATTTCCCATCCACTCATCAAGATTTCTCTTGAAGAGGGTCAGTGAGGTGCTCTGTTTGACATGTATGGGAAGTCTATTCCATAGCATGGGCAGTCTCAGGGTTATGAACCTGTCCCTTCAGCATGTTCTGTTGATTGTGGTAATGAGGTTGAGGTCTCTGGAGCATGTGGTGTGGAGGGATTGGGATTTCTTTAGATGTAGCATTTCTAACAGTGCTGGGTCAGGCATGACTTTGTAAGTCAAGCAAAGATCACCTCTAAATAGATGATATGAGACAGAGAAGAGTTGGAGTTTTTTGAATCTGTCCATATAGGACAAGTGTTTAAGGCCTAGGGTCATCTTTGTGAGGTATTTTTGCAGCCTCTCTAGCTGTTGCAGGTGTCTAGTGAGGTACATGTGAAATGGGGCAATAGACTCAATGACTGGTCTAATGAGGGAAGAATACAGAGAGATGATGACCTCTTTCTTCCTGGATGCAAAACCCTTAGTAATGAGATGTGCCACATAGAAGGACTTTCTGACCACAGTGGCAATGTTAATGAGGCCAAACAGAGGCTATTCGGTGACCAAGAGTACTTTTCAAAAGTATGAATGTGTGAATCATTGATGGCTGAGGCCTATTACTTGATAGAGGATACATGTATTTACATAAGGCTCTGGGGTCGCATATTACAGTCATTGCTGTACAAATCATCTACCTTTTACTGACTTACATTACCAAGTAACAACATGCAAGGATATGCCATCATACCATTTCAACTGTACAGATTTTCACAGAATGTCCAGATTTTTACCTTATAGTTTTGGTCCATTTCTCATACAATTGTGTTTTTTTGGCAAATCATTTGCAAAACATTGAGGGTTGATGTCAGAAAAATAATGACAGACATTTGTGTTTCAGACTTCACACCCTTTAGAAAATGCATGACAACGCAAAACCTCTATTTCTATTTTCTAAGTAAGAGCAGTATTTAAAAAATGTCCTTATATTCATCCCTTTGTCCCCCCATTATTTATGGCTTTTCCAGATTTCTTGCTCTAAGATGTTGAGAGGTATGTATGCCATTAATTTGTATTATTACACAATTCTGTTTTAACACTCCAGGTTCAACACTTACATTGTAAATCCAGCATTTGATACAGTTTTAGTTTAGGGCTGAGTCTGTCTGATGCTAGGAGTACACAGCCATTACTTGAGTAGGTAAAGGTTATGAGCATTGCCTGGCATCAATGTTATTATATGTATGTGTGTAGGATGAAGGTCTTAACCCCTTAGGTGGTGAGTGAGTGTGCTGTATGTTGCCTCTTAGCCAATGCGAGGGCATATCAAGTACACCTACATCTGCCTAGAACCACAGAAGCTGCTGCTTCCCACTCTGTCTCCTCACCTGCATGTGGCTGTGGTGACCTTGCCATTGGTGGTGGGATGTGTGCCTCTTCCCGTTGTTGATCCTGCTGAAGCTGCTTTCTAAGGATAACATTGTGAAGCATGGCACATATGGTGAAGATTTCAGTACATGTACGTGGATTGTATTGCAGGGCTCCCCCAGATGTATCTAGGTAGTGGAACCATGACTTCAGCAGCTGAAACACTCACTCTATGATATTTCTGGTTTGAGCATGTGCCTCATTATGGCATTTTTCAGTGGGTGTGTGTGCATTTCTGATGGGTGTAATCAGCCATGGTTCCAATACATAACCTGCATCCCCCGGAAAATGACCCTGTGGGATGTCACCCCTAGTGAACATCTGAAACAGTTGGGAGATATGTGAGTCATGGTAACTGCCTGGGTTGCCAGCACACACTTTCAAGATGATTCCCTTAGCATTATACATGACTTGGCAGTTAATGGAAGCCCTTTCTATTTATGTAGACCCTTCCCTGTTCCAAAAGTGATGCCTTGATTTCTATATGTGCACAATCTATGGCACCCAGTACTTGAGGGTAGTGTGCTACAGGGTAGAACTCTTGCATATTTGTGGCCCTGTCCTCAGGAGTTTGGAGAAAATGTATGTGGCCACTGGCAGGTTAGAGCATAGCATTCAGAAACTGATGGAAGATCCTGGATGCTGATGTCTGTCACACCCCTTGGTCTCTGAAAGGTTCCTGTAGTTAAAATTCTAAGTGCTACACATACCTTTGTCACCACTGGTATTGGTTCTCCTTGGTTTGCCCTGGGTCTGAGTTGAGGACAACTGCAGTTGCAGACTTCCTGTAGTGTGTGTCTATTTACCCTGTAGCCCTCAACAATTTCCACCTCGTGCAGATTGTGATAAGTTAACCAGGGTCTGAAAACTCTTTGCCTTCTTGGCTGTGGTCAATTAACAACAACAGCAGCATAGACGTCAGCCTGTTGCACATACACGTGAACTAATTAAAGCAACAGCAGTCCCTAATATTCTTTCTGTACAAACTCCTTTCCATGGCTGTATTCCAAAAGGTTTTGAGATTCATAGAGAAAACCAGCACTGAGTCTACACAGTTGCTTTATAGCTTATTGAATACCTCCTCTATCTTGGATTGGTTGAGTGGCATACATTTAGATGATTATGCTGTAATTAGCATGCTGCAATGTTTACCATGGTTGTGCAGCTCTACACACTGTGTAGAGCCATTTACTGAACCCAAAACAGTGTGCTACCATGTGTGCATTGCAGTAAGACATGTACACAGTTTTAGCAGACTGTCTATGGTTTATTAACTCTGCCTGTGCGTCTAGATCAGAACTATTCACTGGAAAATCTGACAGTAAGACTTAAACTGAAATAACATAACAAAAGTCAGGATTCACTTGAGAAAGCCTTGGTGCTGGGAAAGTTTAAAGGCAAGAGAAGTAAAACAACATTAAATGTTAAAATTGATGAAAAAGTATTACTGAAGTAATGAGTGTGAATTTATAAGACATTAAAGAAGCAGTTGTGGATGGAATTGTCTGGTGTACTGAAGCCCTTGAGGTCAGAAAGAGTTAGGCTTGACTAAATGATAAGTCATGACAAGAAAACATACATGGTTTAAAAATAAGGATGTTAAAGCAGCTTGGAACCAGTTTCCAAACAGAAGTCAGACAGACTACAGAATCATGTTTCTTCTTTTCAATAAAGCAATTAGTATTAGTGAAAACCTAACAATTCATCAAGTAACAACTCATTGTTTCTCTGTCTTTTCAAAAGGATAACTTTTTAAATGTCAAATGCCTCCTCTTTTCCCCTTTGTTGTGCAACTGGACTTAGGGTTACCACCTGTCCCTCTTTGTGAGGGACAGTCCCTGTTTGGGCGGTTGGACAGTTGTGTCCTGAAAAAAAAAAATAGCAAATATCCTGAGATCTTAGGACAAAAACTATTTCCTAAGCTTTCTTTGATAGTTGAACAAAACATCTGTCCTTTCCCCTAGCCGTGGGTATGTTGTGTTCTGCAAAATCTCACATTTCTACAAAAAATGTTCACTTTTGGTATTTGAAAAGATGGCAACCATAGCATATGGCAGTGGAGCCACATATAACAGTCAGAGCAAATTGTTTTTCAAATAGAAAAACTAAATTTAAAATATCATTGTTTCCATGAGCTACAGATGAAATCAGATATGACTTGGTAACAGGAAGTAACATCAAACTACTCCATGAGCTATTGATGTAGGCAATCTTCATTCTTAGACAAGAGTATATCATTTTAAGGACAGAGATCTATTGAAAAGAAGTATAGGATCTGATGCTTGCAAAGGTGTATATGTTTGAACACATACTTTTGTGTACAGATCACAGCATCGTGATAACAAGGTGATGTGGTTACAATTACAATAACAATGGTCACTCCTGGAGTCAGTAATCTTTATTTATATTATTAGCTGCAGACAGCTCAGCATGCTTGGGTGTGGTTGGAATTTGGGAACTTAAGGGTTAGTGCTGAATTACCAGGTCATCCATTACATATTGATAGCGGAGAATGAAATTCAAGCTGTTGTCTTTACAATAGCTACTGGGATATCATCATGTATTTGCCAGATGGCATGTGGTTGGAACTGCTTTTTGTAGGTAGCAGGAAAACATTATTTTACATTATTCACAATAAAAAAGTTATCTATAATATCATGTGACATGTGTCTAAGCTCTTTGTAAATAGATTCCCCACAGACATTCAAAACAAAATTAATATACAAGTCTCTAAATCTATTTTATGAAACTATGTTTTGCTGAAGCCTTTATAAGTAGATGAAGAGTCCTGCTGCCTATGTTGAAGTAGACCTATCACACCTCTTCAGCTAAATATAACACGCTCTGAGCTAATAAGGTCTGAAGAAGTCTGCATCTTGCAGATGAAAGCGCTTACCACTACTTGTATTATTTTATGCGGATGTAGTACGAGTGTTTAGTCTGCCATTAAATCTTTTATTTCATCCTTACTCGAGTCGTGTATCACTCACAACCTAATACAGGAGCTTAGACCGAGTGGCCGTCTTTAAGTTTTGGTGTTTAAGGTGTTGTCTGGATCATCTCAGTGGAATAAGTACCTGGGATATTTATTTTTCCTGCGTGATGCTTCCTTCTAAACATTTAATTTGTCAAAACAGACTCAGTGTTTCACCATATCTCTTTTTCCAGTCATTTTGTGTTTCCTCAATCAGACACCTTTCTGTTTTGTGACACAAATCAGTCACTTGCTTTTTTTAGTTTCTCTACACAGGATGAAAGGAATGCATTATCAGTTGCAATTACAAAGTAATGGTGTTATCACTTTACAGATCAACTACAATATTATATTTGCACAGACTGATTAAATTGAAATTTTCATCTGATCCCCCACTCAGTCCATTAAGTCTCTTCTGCTAATCCCATTTTAATCCTGGGATTATCCCAAGGTTGAGCGATTTTGCAATTCTATCTATTTTCATCAAATCAGTTAGGAGTTGGGAGAAGGTAGTACAATCCATTACTGGGGAATCTGGCTTTCAGCTCTAGCAACCCTACTACCTCTTTAACCTCTGCTTCACACTTACAACTGACGATGCACATGCATTTCTGCCCATGCTGCCCTTGTTTTACTATGCAGTGCACTGAGGGTGCACATGGACTTCAGCATATGCTGCCATTGTTCCAGTATCCAGCGCACTGAAGGTGCACACTGACTTCAGCACATGCTGCCATTGTTCCACTCTGCAGCAGACTGAGGGTGTACACATACCTCAGCACATCCTGCCATTGTTTCACTACGCAGCACACTGAGAGTGCACATGCACATGCACTTCAGAACATGCTGCCATTGTTTCACTATTCAGCGCACTGAGAGTGCACATGCACTTCAGCACATGCTGCCATTCTTCCACTCTGCAGCACACTGAGGGTGCACACATACTTCAGCACATCCTGCCATCGTTTCACTATGCAACACACTGAAGAGAGCACATGCACTTCAGTACATGCTGCCATTATTTCACTATGCAGTGCACTGCTAATGCATGATGTGCTCACTTTGCCAGTCATGATCCTTCCTTTCTTGAGGATGTGGAGCTAGGCTTACTTGCTTTGCTACCATCTCCCTTTGTCACCTTCTCCAGCACCTGAGCCACATGTAACTCAGTCTGTTTGAGACATGTTCAGTGCATTATCCCCCTAAGGTACATAGATGGCTTGCCTTATTAATTCATGTATTAGAACTTAACAACGCTATTAAAATTAATTATTGCACACAGTGCAACAAATTAGTCTGTATATTATGTATCCTCCTAAACAGCACAGTTAATGATAAAGTAGAAACTTAAATAGGCATGATTTAGCAAGTAAAGAAAGATGTCTGTAGGTGTTCCTTTACAGTACATTTTTACCCAACAAATTTACTTATTTTAGGTAAGTATTGTTAACATAGCATTCTGGTTCTATTGTGAGAGTGACCAACAGATAAGAGAAACAGGACAGGAATATTTGGGTAAGCCAGTGTTAAAATGAGAGTTTGTTGGATAATTCAGTTAAAGAAGAATACCTTTTATATTGTAAAATGCAGTGAAGCAAAGTAATTATGACATGTTCCTTTAATCCTTTAAGTGAAGACTCTAGGTATATGAAGTCAACTATTAATTCACACTTTTGTATGTCTGGGAAAATAAAGTGTAACAGCAGTCATTTGGGAGAATCCAGAGGAGCCTGACATATTTTTGTGGAGTGCTTTTGCTGAAACAAGAGCCTAACTAGAGCAGCTGACTATAAAAGTGGATTCCAGTGTAAGGTCCATAATTGCAGGGGAATTATTAATAACAGAAGCCTGGAGGTTTCCTTACTGGTGAGATTCTGGTAAACAACTTTTATTTGGTTTGGTAGAGAGAATCCTGGTGGTAAAAGACATTGAGTTACAAAGACTGTAATTTTGGTACTCATGTATACCCACTGAACTTTGTGTTATATTGGATTATGCATTACATAGGTGGACTGTCTCTTAAAAGGACTCTAAACTGGTTAACCGAAGGGTGCATTTATACAGACTGTAATCCCTAGGATGAATGTTATGCATTTGTGCTAAGGCCTGCTGCTGACATAGCTAAACATCTAAGCTGTATATTTTATAACAAATTGTTTTGTTTACCTTTTCTTTTTTGGTTGCATTTTGGAGGTTAGTCTATTTTGTGATGCACTGAAAGAATACACTGTTCTGTGAAAAAAAAACAGCTGTGCTCACTGCCTGAAAATTCCACAGTGTTTTATAGTAGCATTTTATGAAATAACTGCAAAATTACCACCATATCAGCAAGTACTTTAAACTTAACTCCTGAATAAAAATGTGGAAAAGGAAAGAAAATGCAAACTTGTCTTATTGTGTTACTTGCTCCTACTTGACGCTAACGGCTCTTTTAAAGGGTGAGGTGAATTAGTAGACCATTCTGGACCAGTGTCATGTTTATAGTTCTACAATATATAAATACATAAGTTGAGGACTGGAGAATCAGATTCAAGTTAGCAGATTTACTACATCATACCTTGCTTATTTGAAATGCAAAGAATCATAATTAAATCATCTAACCTGAAAAATCCAACCCTTAAAAAATGTAGCATGTATTACATAATTGTTTTTATAATAGGAAGCCCTCCTGCATTTCCTGATGCATGGACTCTTTCCCACACCCCATTCTCTCTCTCTCTCTCTCTCTCTCTCTCTCTCTCTCTCTCTATATATATATATATATATATATATATATATATATATCTACTAAATCCAAGGTTTCCTTAACTCATAACGGGAAAAGGAGTGAAGCGACAATAAAACTCAATGTCTACCTCTTCTCTTACTCTTGCAATCAAAAACCAAAGCCAAGCATTTATGACTAGTTTTGATGTATTGAAAGTGTTGAAACAAAAAAATCTTAGCTTCCTGCTGCTACATTTTTAGCACTAGAAAACATGCATAATCGACAGTAGCATTCTTAAAGTCAATGGGTCAATATTATTTTGTCAAATGGTCATTCTGCAAATAGCCATTTGTTGAGCACCTATTTAGCGAAGCCGCTCTTCATCGAACAGTGAATTTTAAACAGGGCAAATAAGCGGTTGGCCAACAGAGCAACCACAAAAAAAAATAAATAAATAAATAAAATTTAAAACCTGTTGAATAGCCATTCAGCAAAATACTATAGACCCAAAGTCAATAGGGAGAAGTATGTTTTATTCTGCAAAAAAAAATCCTTATATTACAAAATAAAATGATGTACAGTGTTCAGTCAGTCAAATATTAGAGCACATGTAGAAACAGGCAGCAAAAGACAGGATGGATAGATAGATACAGTTACTCACACACACGAATGTCGACACTCAGACACACACACACACACACACACACACACACACACACACACACACACACACACATACACACACACACACACACACACACACACACACACACACACACACACACACACACACACACACACACACACACACACACACACACACACACACACACACACACGATCCTCCTTTTATGGTCACACACTGGATATACCATCTTTTGGTCCAGTTTACAATAAAGAAGTTTTATTCGGAAACCAGGATTCAAGGTTCGCTGAATTCATTTATTTTACATATGCTGGGTGCCCAGAGCCCTGCTTGTTCTTTGTTCCTGTTTCCACAGTTTGGATGTTAATCTTTGCTGTTTACTGAGAAAGTCCTGCATCTGCATGCCTAAGTACAACACATATTCAGGTGTGCCACTAAATGTATTAGCAAGACCTGAACTGACATTGTCCGAAAAATCGGGTCTATATTAGAACAATGAAGTTTCAAAACTTTGAATATTCTAATATCGACCCCTATTCAGCGAAAACTGAAAACATCGAACATACAGAACAGCAAATTTTTACCTAGGGAAAAAATTTGCTGATCCAAAACACATACACACAACACAAGCACACCAAATAAACAGCAATTACACCTAACCCTACACTAAACTATACACACACCACTAACTATCCACTTACCTTAACCCAAACCCTAACCCTAAGGTCCGTCACTATCGCACACTCACCTCACCCGTCCCCTAACCCTAACTCACCTACCACTCCCTAACCCTCACGTCCACACAATCGCACACTTACCTGACCCGCGTCCTAACCCTAACTCACCTAACCTGGCCTAACCCTCATGTCCACACAATCGCACACATACCTAACTCGCACCCTAACCTAACTAACCTAACCCGCACTCAATCACATACTTACCTGAACCCGACCCGTAACTTTCCACCACAGCACTGAAAATACTGAAGCAACAGAAATGGACAACCAAATTCTTTCCCTAGGAAAAAAATTGGTTTTCTGTTGCTTCGATATTTTCAGCTTTCACTGAATAGGAGTCGATATTAGAACATTGAAAGTTTTGAAACATCGTTGTTCTAATATAGACCTGAAAAATCTTGTGGAAGAGTGCAGCATTAGTAACTATCTCTAGTACCAGACGTTCAGTTTCTCTGTTTGAAGATAAAAAAGTAGTTGGCATTCTTTGAAATTAAAGGCAAATCTGGGATAAAAACTACATTAATTCATCTCCCAGAAACTCTTTTACTATAACATTAAGAGCTTTCATCTGTAAGGTACTTGCACTTCAGCAGAACTACTCCTGTACTTTATGAAGAAAAGCTTCTTTGAAACAAAGAAGGATACAGGCGTAAACAGTTTCTCATGCACAGTTTGGCAGGAAGTGTTCCCCTTGTGCACACAAACATAAATAAAATCATTGCTTCAAGACTCCAGGTGTATGTGTGAACCCCTGTGAGGTACATCTTGTGAGTGACCAGTCCACTAAATCCTACATGAGACCTAATCTTTAACAAAGAAGGGCTGGAGCCTGAGACAGTCTTCATGACTAAGGAAGCAATACTCATAGATCACATCATGGAGTCATGCAGCTGCAGTCTCTGGTGTTATGGACTCCCATTTCTGATGAAGTCAGCCTGTGGTTTCTGACGAAAGTGCTTAACTGTTGTGGTATCCCGAATAAAAGTTTTTGAGTACAGGACTGTCAGCGTTTTTTTTGGATTTCTGTCAAGTTTTCTGTTGGTTCTTGGTTTTATACTCTTTATACCAGTTGCAGTTCTATCAACTTTGCTTTGGGTTTGTTCATTTATGGTCATAATTCTTGTTCCAGATGCATTGAACAAGTAAAAACTTTAAGCACACAGCTTTTACTTCCATGGCATCTTGTTTTTGGCTTGCAACATTTGGGATATATGTTTTCTTTATCAAAGTCATGCGTGCAAACAAGTGTTTTGTCATTTGAACTGATTGCATTTCAGTATGCATTGGTTATAACTTAATAATTTCTTCACATGATTTCTCTCTCTCATATCAAAAGTAAGCAGAAAATGTTGTTTTGCACTGTGTACTGAAGAGAGCTCCATGGGACCTTATTTCATGTTTCATAACTTCTGGGCAAAATTCAAATCACAGATCCAGGATAATATATTGGTATGAGAATGCAAAGAAACAGTTAACGGAGGACAGTCAATTTACCTCTGAGTGCAGCCCTGTGATGAAGTCCACCATCTGCACGGATATACTTTTATTATTCTATTTTTATGGCCTTTAATTCTGTAGCTTTCAACCAAACTCTGCCTCTGTTTTCAGGAAGATAATAGAGTACAGGCTGAAGCTACCAGCAACAGACATGAAAGCAAGAGAAAGAATAGATCAGATAATGTATTTATTTATTTATATTTGTTTTCTGGGTTAGAGCACTGATCTCCATGGGCCATTTTCAGACTCAGTCTGGAATTGCCAGACTAAGAATATGTTATCATGTGTCATCACAGGTAAACATATGAATCTTTGTTCTGAGATTTCTTTTCTCCATGCTTCCTTCTTTTTTTTTAGATCACACGATGTAGTATACAAAGATGACGTGTCAATCAGATGGACACATATGTATGTCGGCAAGGACTTACCTACTGTGACTGATGTCAGGTTTGATTGAGTTATAATTAAATGATCACGCATCCTTGAAACGACCATGCCTTGAAAAATGTTATCATTTTAATGCAGACAGTGTGGAATCCCTTTTTTGCATGAACAGTTGGCACTGGTTTGGACATTGTTCTCCTTTTCCCACCGTTGTCTATCAGAAGTGTCAGTATATGCTCACACATAAGGGGATGTGGAGATCCATATATGGGGATTCAGAGTTGCTTGCCACTGTAAAAAATATGTTTCTGAGAACTGCTCCAACAGATTAGGTTAAATTATTTATCAATCAGTTCTGAATTCAGGCATTGGTTTGTGATCATTTATGTCATGCTCTATCAGAGGGAAAATGTCAGCAAGATTATCAAATGATGTGATAGGAAATGTTTCCATAGAATTTGGAAAATGGAAAAAATGATTTGAGTGGTTATTTTTAACACAATATGTGGAAATAAAGCAGTTCAGAGGTTCTTAAGGAGCTTACTAGTCTAATGACTCAGGGTTCTTTGCAAGCCTAGCCATGTAAAAACCTGAGTATCATTACTGACCATATTTAGACGGTCACTATTAGCAGACCAATTCTGTGATCAGCACCAATTTCCCTCTCCATGAGGGACATAGGTGCCATTCCCGGGATGAATTTAGGTCACCCATCCAATTGTCAAGGTTGCGCTTGAATAGGGTCATTGAGGAGCTCTACTTCACATGCAGTGTCAGCTTATTCCAGAGGAGCAGTAATTGCTGGGTGATATAGCTGTCTCTCCAGCATGTTGTGTTACTGTCACAGGCTAGGTTGTGATCCCTGGAGCAAGTTATTCTTCTCTCATTTGATTTGCATATGTGAAGCAATTTCATTAGGGCAGGGTCTGAGACTGCTCTGTTTGCCAGGCACAGAAGCCTATATGATACAAAGTAGAGTGACAGGGCTTTCAGTCTTTCCATGTATGTCATGTTTTGATGGCCCTAGGGTCTCTTGGTAAGAAACATCTGTGGTCTCTCCAGTTGTTGCAGGTGTCTGGTGAGGTACATACATACCATTGTACTCAATTAGTGGTCTGATAACGGTGTAGTAGAGTGGAGCTATAACTTCCCTGGACTTGGATTTGATGCCCTTATTTATGAGATGCATAATGTAGAATGCTTTTCTTACCACTATGGATACATAGTGATTAAAGTTTATATTGCTGTCAACCTGGTTCCCAAATCTCTCACCACTGAGATTAAGCTTAGAGGGGTGCTATCTCTATCATAATTAGCAGGGGCTACTTCTTTGCCAAAGGGGATAATGAGGCATTTTTTGCATTAAGTTTAAGTCCATGAGTTTGGCACCAGTCATTCATCTGCATCAGCCTTTCTGTAATATGTTAACATCATTGGGAGACTCTATGATTGTGCCCAGTTTACAGTCATCTGCAAACTTGGTAAGCCACAGGCCATTTACCATCACCTGGACATCAGAGAAATATATTCCAAACAGTAGAAGACCAAGCACAGATCCTTGTGGTACTTCACTGGTAACTGGACTACTGGTGGAGGTAGACTCCCCAACTTTGACAGTGTGCATTCTGTCGGTGAGCCAGTTAGCTCCCATCTAGTAATGTATGGGCTAATCCCCAACTGGGAGAGTTTGTCTATAATACCTGGATGGGGGATTGTGTCAAAAACCTTGGCTAAATCAAGATATGTGGTATGTACTCTTTTGCCCTCATCCAGGGCTTTAATGACATTCTCAAAGAAGTCCAAAAGGTTTAATAAGCAATATCTACCCTTGACAAAGCCAAACTAGGTCAGGTCAATAGTCTGAAGGTCATCTATATCCTTGTAGATAAGTTCTGTAATGATTTTTTCTATGGCCTTGTAGATAAGGGTCGATATTGCAGATTATGGGTCGATATTTCCCAGGGTCAGTTGATGGACCCCCTTTGTGCTGTTCTCCACTCTGCTGGGACAAAGCCAATTTTCAGGCTATGGTTAAAGAGAATGGCAAGTGGTTATACTAGGTCTTATTTTAGATTGTTTAGTAATCAGCCTGGGATGTTATCTGGTCCCATACAGGCTGTAAGTTTGGCCCTGGAGAGTGCTTGTATGACCTGTTCTTTGGAGATACTCTGTAGATGACTGGTGTTGGGAATACTTTGGGGTATGTCAGGTGGGGGACGGTGGGGTGAAGTTATTGCCAAATATGTGGGCTAGCAGGATGTCAGTTTCCTCAGGTTCATTGTGAGTGGTGCCATCCACTATAAATTCAGCACATAGCTGGGTTTCAGATGAAGCTAAAGAATGTCTTATGATTGTCTTTAGCTAGGGATGCTAATTTACACTCAGAGCCAACCTTAGAGGACTTAACAAGATATATAATTTGCTTTCTTAAGCTGTGGTGGGTATTCTTCCTCTGTTCAGTTAGTTCCCTCCTGTTCTTAGATACCAGTTTCTTTCTTTTGTTATATAACTTATTTATACTTACAGTCCACCAGGGTGGCTTGTTTTTTCAGGAAGAACTAGTTTTGTTCCTGTTAGGTATAACTGAGTCAATGCATATGTTTAAGTGGCTATATAGGGCAATTGTGTATTCCTCTGCATAGGAGACATTGCTGTGTATGTTGGCGGGGCTTTGAAACATTTTATACCATCACTTAGTAGTAAATAGTTTGCTTTGGAGAAATCTTTCAGTTTTTTTGTTTTGTCCTGTGGGGCTGTCAGGTTTGATCTTTACTTCAAACAAGACAGATTTATGTTCTGATCTTACCAGGGAGGGCAACACACAGGGGGTAGTGCAATGATCACCCCCAATATTGGTGAGCACTAGGTCCTCCACGACATTCAATTATCAGAGTCCAGGAATCTCATAGTGATCATGTTTGTACTCATGGAAGTCACCAAATCAATGGAAGGATAGTTGAAATCTCCCATTCGGTGACCTGTAGCTAGCAATGATTTAGAAGAGAATTTTTCCTATAGTTATTTGGACCAGGAGTAGCTCAAGAGAGTTGTACTGTTTCACTAGTATCAAGGTGTATATGAATTTAATTAAGATGGCTACAACTCTACCTTTGGTTCTTCCACGCTTGTTTTAGGGTCCGGACATGTGAAAGGCATTGCAGCTTTGTACAGTCATGGTGCTCTCAGTGGCCTTGTACCAAGTCTGTGTGACTGCACAAATGTCAGCATCTTCCAAGGTGAGGAGTACTTCCAGGGAGTGCAGTTTACTGTTTAAGCTCCTAGCAATAAGCAGCATGACCTTGAATTTCTCTTCAGTGGATTTCTTTATGTTGGAAATTTTGTTGTTTGCAGATTAGCTAAAAAAGGTACTATGAGGAGATAAGCATCTTTGCCAGTATGCAAAAGCCTTCAAAAGACAGGTGAAGGCCATCTCTGGCAAGCAGCATGGACTGTCGACCATGTCTTCCCAGCAGACAGATACTAGATCCCACTGGATTGACACTAGTAGCTAACCCATTTATTAAAATCATTCATTCATTGACTGTATTGTGGCATCATCCTCGGTGAAGGTAGAATGTTGCTTAGGTCTAGGGAGATACCTGCCTGGGACATATAATCTGAGAGTTTGGTCATGTCTCTCTCTCTCCATATAGACCAGAGAGGTACGTCTCAAGTAATTCACACCAACATGTACTATGGCAGAGTCATAATGGTGACTGTTGCTGAATGACTTCAGCACATGCCTGATTTGACAGATCCTGGCACCTGACAGGCAACTGACCATGACCTTCTCCTTGTTCAACTTGGTGAAGGGAAACTGTGTGTCATACTACTGAGTTGCTTATAACCAGACATCTGGTTTTGAGTTATTTTGCCTTAGGGGCTTAATTTTTGAGATGCTGATATGTGTGTTGTTATATGTGATGGTGAATTCTGTTCATGTACAAGTATGTGTATGTTGTTTGCACTTGGGAGGTCTCTGGTCTTCTTTAGTGAGAACCTCCATGTATGTGGGTTTATGCATCTTGACATTCTCTTGTGTGAAAGGGAAGGCGTGTGTGCTGACAACCTGTTGTATGTCTTGCTGTTATGTGAGAGGACTGATTCTAATTTTGTGGCATAGTTACATGCCTCAGATACTGTATTTGTTTGATTTAGGAGCAAGTGGTTATCAGTATATACGAAGTAATTGTTTGGTGCAGCAGTTAATGTTGTCACCTCACAACAAGAGGTTCCCAGATTCACGTCTAGCTGGGGTGGTTTCTGTGTGGAGTCTGCATGTCCTAACTGTGTTTGTGTAGGTTTCCTCCAGGTACTGCAGTTATCTCCCACATTCATAAGACATACATCTGGAGCATTTCTCCCCAGGTCTCCATTGAAAATAGGCTCTGTCCTAGTTGAACTTTCCATGTGAACAAATGTTAAATAAATAAATAAATTGCTACATTGCCTAAGGATGCTCATGTCATTCAAGTTGGCTGGAGAAATGGTGGGAAGCTGTCCATCCATTATGGCAGGTGTATATTGTAGTGACTAATGGGGATATGCTAGATGGGCCAGTATTTGCTTGTGAGGCTAACAAGGATGGCTATTCTGTGGAAGGAGAAGGGCGGAAGACTGTGTGACTGCCTAAGAACGTGCAGTTGAGTTGCTCGCTGGGTAGCAATGTGCAACTATGTTACATGCAGAGAGGCAGTGGTGCTAAGAAGGGTTTTCTAGTAGATATCAAAGGAACATTGTTTTTTCTAAGTGTTGTGTCTATACACGGCAGAGCTAAACCTAGTTGCCCTGTACACAGCTACATGCAAATGTAGTGCTTAAATACAAGTGGAGTTAAGCAGTTTTAACACAAACTAGCCAATGGAAGAGCCCAAAACTGAGCGTTATTCCAACAATCCCCAACTCAGATGGTTTCTGGCTGCACACTTCTGCCACAAGGGTGCAGGAGGGCCTTGTTAATGTAGGATGGCTAGTTTTAGTGCTGAATTTATGCCAGACAGGCTAGGTTCAGCAGATCTGAATCTAGTCTATGCTATAAAATACAGAAGTACTAGGATTTCAAAGTGCAGTAGAAACAGTCAAAGTAGCAACAACAGCAAAAAATGAAACAGCAATTAAGCAAAATACAGTTCAAAAAAGTGCAATTTAAACTTAAAATATAGTTATTTTTTGTTAATTGCAATGGATGCCTTGGATCTAGTTCCGAGTCGCTAAACTCGGTGCAGCAGAGTAAGAGAACTGTATAAGACTATTAACAGTTATTTACAACATAGAACTTAGCAATGAAACATGCATTCTCTGGAGCATGCAAAACAAAAAAACAAATCATTTATTCAAGGGGCATTTCTGCAGCAGTCCTGTGGGGGCTGCACCCCGAATCCACTGCCAATTATATATATATATATATATATATATATATATATATATATATATATATATGTATATATCTCTTTATATATAGATAAATATCTGTATTGATATATATAATATATATATATATATATATATATATATATATATATATATATATATATGTATATGTATATATACACACATACACACACACACACACACACACACACACACACACACACACACACACACACACACACACACACATATATATATATCAACATGGTTGCCTCCTGCAAAAAATTATAAATTTTGATTTGTATGCTCCAAGTTTATTTCTTGGAGAATGCATGATTTATTATCAGTATTTCATGATCAATCCTTTTTTTACAATAACCGATGCTGTGATTTTTGTGTAGCGCCAATTGTTTTACCTATACCAATATATATTTCTGGTGTTTTTCTCCTGGGGCCAGCTCCAAAAAAGAGGTTAGCTAAACCCTATCGGACATTCTTGGTAAAGGCAAAATAAATATATAAAACACATTAAGTTCTAATTATGCGATATACATCCATGTTGCAATACCTTGTAAGCATTATCATTGTAATATCAATAGTGTGAAATCTCGGTAATGTTCAGAAATGCACAAAAACGTGCTTCCTCAGTGATTCATAGCACACCAATGATGGCTTGTGACTTCACTATAAGGTAGGGGGGGCTACAGGAGCCAACTAAATGGATGGTGCTAAATTAAATGAGGGTGGGGTCTGTTACAGCATGCCAATGACCATTTTCTGTAATCAAACAACAAATGCCGTCATTCATTTTTCATCTGCAAAGTGTTGTAGTATGTACCCTTTCATTATTGCCACTTAACTAGCAATATACATGTCAAATGTCTGATGTGCAGTCAACAAGGCCAGCCTTAGTTGAAATGGAGCCCTACATAAAGGACATCATGAACCCCTCTGATGCACATTAGTTAACCTTATGTATTCCCTAATGCTTTCCATGTTTTCTCTTTATCATGGCCCCACAAAACCCAGACAGATTATTTCTTTCCTGAATTTTCACATTTTGTCTTACCTTTTTGCTCTCTCCCATGCTTTTGAAAAATCCTAACTGGCCACAAGTCTACTTTAATAAGATGGAAGGATGAAACTGAATTAAGCTGTGCGTATGTGGTGGCCCCTTTAATTCACAGGGTTCTAGATGCTCTGAAGTGCATTTTAAAGCTTTAATACAAACTTTGGACTTAATGATGGCCTAAACAAAAATTTATAAGTAAGGTCCAGTGCCACGGTGAAGAGTGATAAAGTTCTAAACATAGCCCAGGCAAGCCAGATTTAATTAGCAGCTTGGGCATCTGAGCTGTTGACAGGGAGGGATGGGTGTACTCATCCTAGGGAGGGGATCATTTGCTGTGGCACTCCCAGCAGGGTGGGATGGTCCACAGAGGAGAGAAGAGGACATCCCAAGGCAAAAGTAAGGTGTGGGGAGGTGGGGCATAAAAAATAAAACAAAACTTTCCAGTATGCAGCATGAATGCAGCATGATGGGAGCCAGCATGTCCTCATCTACTTATTAGCCCTGCCCCTTATTAGAGTAAGTCTGTGGATGGCAAGAGGGATACCTAGACCTGGTGAATGAGGAAGGGCACTGAGATTTCCTGAAGGTCAGCTACAGCAAGCTGCAAGGGAAAAAATTCATAAGCAAGACATTCAGTCATTTTTTTCTTTCAAGGAAAAATAAATGTCTAATCTTAATATTCAAAGACAACAACATAATCGTTCCCCAATGAAAAGACAAATGCAAGGATATATAAAACCTGTCTGGTAATACTATCTACCTTCCTACACCTCCTAAAAGGGATAGTCAGCATCTGTGTCCAACTCTGGTTTACATTGGGATGAAAGTAAAAGTACAAATGGCCTGACTCAGATATTATACAGTTGATTTTATAGGAATAGAACCCAACGTACATATATAAAACCAAACGGAGACAGGAAGTACATTCATATTCTGCACAGACGGAGTCCCAGCCAAAAACTCAACCAGAGAAGCAAGCACTGTTAGATGGCAACACTACTTAATGTAACACTGCCATTGATTATTTGCTGTCACATACATCCTGCCTAGACAAGTAGTGGCACACACTTATTGATTAGAATGCAAATGTTTTACTGTAATGGAAAATGAAAATGACTACAGGTTCATAGTTAAGTACTAGGCTAGCTGCGCTTGTGGGTCATTTTAAGCCTAGTCAGTTCCTTGAAAAAGTGTGAATCAAGCTCTGTAACTTTTGTCTGTGATGGTAACATATTAAGCATTATGCTAGTCCATCAACATATTAGATACAGAAATGATTACTGGGCTAACAACCCTAGGGTGCTTGTTAAGACTAGCCAAGCATCCCAATGTGAGAATTAGACCTTGTACTTTGTGTCTGTGAGGTAAATATGTTAATCATTATGCCAACTCCCAACCACAAATATTTTATTTCTGTCAAGTTATGGTTATCTTGTTACTTTTAGGTACACTGCAACCCCCCCCCCCCCCACACACACACACACACATACATAGTCATTTTCTTTATAGACAATTCCCATACTATTTAATTACAGCCACTTTACTGATTGTGCAGACTTCAAATATCTGGTTGTGTTAAATATAGCCACAGTAAAGTGTCAGTAGAGTATTCCACATAACTTCACACAAATTGAGTCTCCTTTGGTAAAGCCAGAATAATGACTTCTTAACTTTAACAAATGATTACAGTAACATTAATTTTTATCCACAGATAATCCCTGTGGAATTTATCTTCTCTGTTTATTCCTGTCAGATAAAAGTGTGCAAATCACTGACACCCCCCCCATATGTCTCAAACTCTTATCTCAAGAATAATGGAAAAAGCTAAAAAAATAATGGGATAAAGGATAAAAATCAACGACAGTTATTGCCTTTATGCAGTTAGAAACTTACTAGAATTTCAGGCTTCACATCTCCATCTTTTTTGGGCACTAAGTCTGAAATTCAAATGTCTCTCATAATTATTTTGTGATTGTAGTCCTCACTAAATTGCCTGCAAAATAGCACTCTTTATGAGGATGATACAAAAAAAAAATATATATATATATATATATATATATATATATATATATATATATATATATATATATATATATATATATATATATGTAGATATGGTTTCCGCAGTGGTACGGCGGTAGCATTGTTACCTCACAGCAAGAGGTTCTCCCGTTCGATTCTCGGCTTGGCTTGGGAGTGCCTTCTGTGTGGAGTCTACATGTCCTCCCCACGGTTGGGTAGGATTCGAAAGACATGCATGCATAAATGGGCGTTCCTTCGTTGAAGGTTGGGCGTCAAGCTGGCACCTTGGCATTTCATAAAAATCTACTGCCAATCATTAGCTGACCGGAGTTCCGCTGTGGCGGCCTCTTACTGGGAAAAATTCGAAAGACAAACAGACAAACATATATATATATATATATATCAGATGCATTTTTCTAAATCAGGAAAAATTAAGTGTACCTTTCCTGTTAAAAATATTGTTTTTAGCTTAGCAATATTGCATCTGTTGTTAAACGCATTAATTTAGACAATTGTAGACCTGAAAAGAAGCCATGTTGATATGATGCTCAAGAAAAAAACAATGTAGTCAGTTCAGTAAAAGAGCATGCCTAGATACACCCTTATGATCACCTTATTCCTAATATTGAGTAGACATAGTACTGGGCACTTTTGAAAACAGCCTAGCAAACAGAGAAAAGTGATTTATTTTCTTTTATTTTCTTTTTTTATTCAGATTACTTCAGAACTCATCCAGTATTGCTAGCAACCCTTGTAAAACTTTTTTGAATGTAAAGAAATTGAAAATGACATTTGAGTTTGTTAACTTGTGGAATAAATTTGTTTAAACTATCCTGTAAACAAGGTATGAAAGCTATTAAATTGTTGGAGAATTTGTTAGCTACTGAAGACAATGTTTATGGTACATTTGTAACTTGTAACTTTGAACAATACAGGCAGTAATAATATGCAACGATATTAAAACAGATTGAAGGCATGAGTCATACTCTTCTAGTTTCCTACTGATAAGGTAGATTTTTTTCCACTTAGGAATTATTTCTTCTCAAAACAAATTTGAACTAAAGGGCTACTCTAATAGTGTTACTATACAAATGTTAACGTATTCAGAAAGGGAATGTAAATTCCCTCTCCCATCCAGATATAAGTTGATTTCCTCATTTCTAGCACTGAGGATCACGCATAGAATGAGTCAACAAGTAATATGGTCTTGATCATTTTGTAGTCTTGATTCTGGGAATATTAAACGGGTTATTCAAAATGACTGGACAATTCTTAAAGTTATCAGAGACTTGGGAATGGAAGCTTTCTTTATTGCTCAAACAAAGGGAGTTACAATTTTAATGTTCTACTAGAAGAGGCTTGTAAATGTACCTCTCAAGCTAAAAGTGAGTAGCAAGAAAATATGTTATTTAGAGAGCAGACAATTTGCCTACCTTAGAGGGCAATGGACTTCCTTTGGAAGGGGCTACTTTGGTGGATGATACAATTCGTAGTCTAAATCTGAGATACAGACTTTGTTTAGATATGGTAAAAAGGAAGGAGCCCAAAGAGAAAACTGACACAGAGACAGAGCTCTTGGATTTCCTCTTTTAGGACTTGAGAGTGTAGCCAGGAAAGCTTTTAACTTTTAAGGACAGAGGGAGCTAATAGCATGTGTAAGAATTGATAAGACTAGAGAATACTGGAATGGGGGCATGGCCAAGATGCCAGTCTGATAGCCTCAGAAATCCATAGCTCTGCTTAGATTTTAATATCCTGACAGGAAATATACTTTGATTTTTAGAAAAAAAATCTAGCTAAAAGTATACCAAAAGATAAATTAATATAGGCTCTTTATTATTTTCTAAAAATGAATACATAGTCAAGAGAATTTTTTAATTATTCCTGTCAAGAAGTTTCCTACTGGAGATCTCAAGATGAGCAACTTGAAGACCCCACACCAGGATAGTGCAGTGAAGAAAGAACTGCATCTTATAATAACAAACACCCAAGAACTGTCACTAAAAATGGACAAATTCAAAAACAAAATGGGTATCATCAAACAAGAATGCAGTAAACAACTGGAACTTCTAAATGGAATAGTAAAAAAAAACAATCTGAACAGATTCTTGCCTTAGGAGAAACAGTAACTTACTAGAATGACAGAAAATGAATATCACAATGAATTTCTTCTGAAAATAGCACCAGGCTGACTGAAAAACTAGAAGGCATTGAAAAGTAGATCAAGGAGGAATAACAAAAGAATATAAGGAATTCCTGAGAAAGAAGAGGGTGCTAACATGACTCAATTCCTAAATAAGTGGTTTTCATCAGCAATAAACATGGCTGAATCCTTCTCTTTTGGAAATGAGAGGGCTCATCGGTCCCTGGCAAATCCAGCTTCATCTCTGAATTCATCTAACTCCAGGTCTATAATAGTTAGATTTCTTTCCTCACAAGACAAGGACTTAGTGCTGAAATCAGCTTGGATTAATTCCCCTGTCAAGATGAGTGAAAAAGTTATTCATTTTGACAATAACTACATGTCTACAGTCATATCCAGAAGAAAGGAGTGTGTTCCCCTAATTAAGTCCTCGAAAAAAGCCAATATTAAAGCTCAACTTCTTATTCCTGCAAGAATAAAAATCATCTTGCCAGAAGGAGTGAAGATCTTTGATTTTCTACAAGAAGCAGTAGAATTTATCCAAAAGAAGAAAATATTGTCAGACATAGAAAAAATGGAATGGTCATCCCAGAGTTTGAAGAGACAGGCAACAAAATATGGATGGTCTGTGAAGAAAGGAGCAAACAAAACTAAGAATCTAAAGGTCAAATGAATAAATTCCTTCGAATTTTAAATGCTTTGTTTTATGAACCATATTATATTTGATTCTGGAAAGTCTCTATGCTGTAAGGTAATGTGAATCAGTTTTATTATCAACTTTCTCTTTTTCTTGCTATACCTACTTCTAATTACATATAATACTAAGTATTTAAATAACATTCTCTCTCTCTCTCTCTCCTTTCTTCCAATTCTTTTTTGTTACCAGTGTTCCTATTCCCTCTTTACCCCTTTATAAGTACTTTACATACTTTTCCACTTTAAATAACTACAAATGATGCATGTCTTCTAATTCTTCAGTAATAGTATAATTTGACTTAATAACAAAGTGCATTTTTTCTAGTGGGTCAGAGGTGGGGTAACAAGGTGTTTTTAATTAGTGTTTTTAACTAGATGTTTTAGACTCTCTGTTTATATACATTTAAACATTAATACAGTACATTAATGGTGTTTTATAAATAGCTGAATATAAGTATATATATATAAATATATATATATATATATATATATATATATATATATATATATTTATATATATGGTTCCCCTTGACTTGATCGACACACCAAAACACCGACGCTCAGAAGACCGACTCCAGAAGACCGAGACAGATGATCGACAAGGTGAAATCCCGACAGCTGAAACATCGACATGGGCAACATGAGAGCGTGACTCAGTAAGTGTGCGATAGTGAGGGATTTAGCATTAGGGAGTGGACAGGTAAGTGTGAGATAGTGAGGGATTTAGGGTTAGGGTTAGGGTGCGGGAAAGCTGAGTGTGCGGTAGTGTCGGACTTAGGGTGCGGGTAAGGTAAGTGTGCGATAGTGACGGAGTTTAGGTTTAAGGGCAGGTTAAGTGAGTTAGGGTTAGGGTGTGGGTAGGGTAAGTGTGCGATAGTGATGGACTTTAGGTTTAGTGGTGGGTTAAGTGAGTTAGGGTTAGGGTGCAGTTAGGGTAAGTGTGCGATAGTGACGGACTGTAGGTTTAGGGGCGGGTTAAGTGAGTTAGGGTTAGGGTGCGGGTAGGGTAAGTGTGCAGTAGTGTCGGACCTTAGGGTTAGGGTTTGGGTTACGATTAGTGCATGTATAGTTGTGTGTAATGTGTAGTTTACGTTTTGGGTGTCGGTGTTATGGTGTTCGGTTTTGTGAGTTGTTGGTTTTGTGCGTTTTTGGTCTTTTGGTGTCTGTGTTTTGGGTGTCAGCTTTGTGGCGTGTAGGTGTTGTGATAGGGATCTATATATATATATATATATATATATATATATATATATATATATAAATATATATATATATATATATATATATATATATATATATATATATATAAATATATATACTAAGTTCTTTTTTTCTCTCTCTCTGGCCTGGTTAACTGGTGGGTAAATGATTGAAATTTTATAATATGATTTCTGATTTTAGGCAGCTGTTGTTACTTCTAAATAGCTGTTTTTATATGAAAGGGTTAATATTTTCATGATATTGATGGTTTGTGAGGAAACTGGTGGTCTGTGTGACTGTTCTCATTGTGGATATTCGTGACATGCACTGATAAGGTAGCTTGAGTGCTTTTTTTTTCTTTCTGTAAAATCTAAAAGCTTCAAGATCTGAATTTCCCACCGAAAATGCTTTTTTCTTCACTAGAGACAACTTCTGTTGTGCATAAGCCTCTTTACATACTTTTTAACATCTTTATGAAGCTGCAGCTTGAGGAAACAACAGTGATGACATCATTTGACCTTTTGAACTTGTTAAATGGTTGTACTTAGAATTTTTTTCTCTTGAAATTCTGTTATCCTTCACTAGATACTTTAAATGGTAAATAATTAGTTCTGATATGATTAATAGACATAACATCTGATAAAAGTGTTTAACTCCTTTGAAAATGTCTATGTTGTCTTATAGATGCATACATTCTGCAGATTCAATGACACTATTAATAACTAAATTACATCAATTGAACTAGGAGCTGCATTAGAAAACTCATTATGCATATTAACATCAGACATATGTTATATAACAAAACCTTTAGTAACTAAACAGAGGGTTGTGAGACCCCTTTTTTCCTTTTTTTTCTCTCCCCCCCTCCTGATGAAAGACGTCAACATAGATATTGTTAATACATATGAGTAATATGTGTATAATTGCAAAATATAATAGTTATGTTGTAATAAATGTTAGATAGATGACTGACAAAATGGTTAAATTATCTGATGTTTCTTGAAAAGTCTTGGAAATAATGACAATCTTCTTAACCTTCTAATGTTTATACTTTGATCTGATTTGTATTTCTGGCGTATCTACATATTAGAGGTGCTATTATCATATGTGGCATATTCATATAGCTTCAGATATCTTGTACACTCTTATTCTAATATATATTTCATGGATTCATATTTCTTTAGTTGCTTTCATAATGCTTTTCTGTTTTGTTTTTATACTATATTCTAAGCAGAAACGGATAATGTCTGTCATTTGGTATTGGAGAGGTGGTGGGTGGATGGTTTAGTTAAGTTTTTAACTAAACCAGAAACTTTATGTTTCATGTATGTGTTTGTAAATAGTTTTGTTTTTTTTGAAAGTAGTGCTTAATACATGTTATGCATCCATGATAAGTAAGTTTTCAGTAGATTTCAACACAGAAAAAAGTTCTTTCAGTTAGTAATAACATGCACATTATAGTCAATGGCTTATAAATGTTTATTATGAAATACCAATGGTTTGAACAAGAATGTCAAAAGAGCTGGTTTGCTTAAATATATCAAAATTCATAAAGCCCAGATCATCTTTGTACAGGAAACCCATCTATTAAAAAAATATCTACAAAAATACACATTCAATGGTTATACCATTCTGGCTGATTCATGTTTTAAGACTAAGAGAAGGGGACCTTTTATTCTATGGAAAAATACTTATACTATGCCAAGAATTATAGATATAATTTCAGATAAAGATGGGCTAAGCATGGTTATTTTGGAAATCAATAAGAGGTATTATACTTTGTTTAACACATACTGGATACCAGTACTGAGTACTAAATATGTTGACAAATACCTGGACCTGATTACTTTAAAAGCAAAAGGGGAAATTATAGCAACAGGTGATTTTAACTGCCTATTATCAGGCAATGATACTTCTAAAAGTGGTAAAATAAAACTAAAATCTCAAGCCAAGAAGTTAAATAACTTTACAAACTAGATGAACCTTAAAGATATACATGTTCTAAAAGAACATTATTCCTTATTCTATACTCACTATTCATATTGGTTTGGTACATAAACAAACATTGATAAGGTCTTTGTATCAAATAACATATACTCTAAAATAAGTTATGTATCTGTAATGACTTGTCCACTTTCGGACCGTAACATTATAAACTTTACATTAACTACACATACAGATGATTTAAGATTTAAGATTTCTACAGAGAATTCCTGCTTGAATCTTCTTTTGGCTTTTCCTGGTTAGGGGTCGCCACAGCAGATCATCTGTCTGCTCATGATTGGCAGTGGAGTTTTACGGTGTTGAGTTGCCAGCCCGGTGCACAACCTTCCACAGAAGGCACACACACACACACACACACACACACACACACACACACACACACACACACACACACACACACACACACACACACACCTAGAGCCAATTTAGAGTGTCTAATCCACCTACTGCATGTCTTTGGGATGTGGGAGGAAACTGGAGCACCCAGAGGAAGCCTACACGACCACAGGGAGGACATTCAGACTCTGCAGAGAAGGCACCCCAGCCGAGAATCAAACAGGAGAACCTTTTGCTGTGAGGCAACAACACTAACCACTGCACCACTGTGGTCACCCAGAATTCCTGCTTGAATAACTAAGTTAAATGACTTTAAGGAATGGATAATGAAAGAAATAGACATGTTTATGGAAAAAATGATAATGGTGAAGTGACTGATACTATACTATGGCACACCTTTAAATTTAATATATATATATATGGTAGAATAAAATCTTGGTACCTTAAAAAAATTAGATAGTGGGACAAAGAAATTTTAGACTTACAAAAAACATAGACAAGATAAATATGAACACCAAACCAAATAACAAAGCACATAATGAAATTACTAAATAAAATCAAAAATACTTAGAAGTTCTGAATCATAAGGTAGCCAGAAACCTGGAAAAATTGAAATTACAGACTTATGCTTCTCCAAAGCCAACTTCATGCTACTCAAGTCAGAAGTGACAAACTTCATGACACCCATGCAGATGAGAACTGAAAGTTCAACTGCTGAATCCTTCACTAAGGCACTGTATGAGCACATCCACTCATGCATGAATCGTGCCATCCCAAATAGAACCAAGATGCTCTCATCCAAAAAAAGGAAGCCAATTTGGTGGTCCCCTGCCATAAACAAATTTTACAACAAAAGGAAGAAACTGTTGCAGAAAAGAGGAAAATCCCAGGATGCAAAAAACTTCCTTTCCAGCCTCAGTAAGAAACTGAGATCCCTCAAAAAATCCTCCAAAGCTAGATATGAAAATAAAATTGCCAAAGATTCCAAAGACAACCACAAGGCATTCTATAAATATGTCAAGAATCTAAATGGCAATGCTCAGATCTGCTCTGAGCTAAAACAGAATGGCATTAATTATACTGATCCCAAGGATATTGCCAATATCCTGGCAGATCAATTCAGTGCCAACTTCACCCCCCCTCTCACCCCCTAAATGGCCCATCTCAATATCAGAAGATTGCCAAATTCCGGTAATAATGGCCACACAGGTAAAAAACACACTCTCCAAAGCTAAGAATACAACATCCATGGGACCAGATGACATCTTGGGCTGTGTACTACATGAACTACAATATGAACTGGCACCTCACCAAAGTGTCATGTTTAATCATAGCCTCACCTCAGGTTTCATGCCCACTGAGTGGCGCATAGTACAGTTATCCCACTCCACAAGGGGGGATCCACCTTGGATCCCAGAAACTACCGTCCCATCAGTCTGACAAGCCTTATCTGCAAGACCGTGGAGCTTATTATCATGGAACTTATAAAAAAAACATTGGCAACATTCAAACACTGGACCCCACCCAGTTTGGGTTCGTGAAGGGCCAATCTTGTCTCTTGAACCTGACTAACTTCTTCAAATCAGTCTCCAGAGCCATGGACAAGGGTAAGGTGGTCCGCACAGCCTATCTAGACCTTGCCAGGGCCTTTGACACCATCCCCCACTCTAGAATCATAGATACACTTACTAATCTGGGCATTAATCCTTACGTCACCCAATGGGTTGCTAACTGGCTTACTGATAGAACCCACACTGTAAAAGTAGTCAACTCCAAATCCAGCTCCAGACAAGTGACAAGTGGAGTACCTCAGGGTTCAGTCCTGGGACCTCTCTTGTTTGGCATCTACTTCTCTGAAGTACAGGCCAAAACTAAGGGATTCTGGCTAACAAAGTTCGCAGATGACTGCAAACTGGGAGCCATTACTGAATCCCCAAATGATGTGGATACTCTACAAAAGGGCCTTACAGAAACAGATGCTTGGTGCCAGAGCCATGGGCTCAAGCTCAATGCCAAGAAATGTATAGTTATCCCCTTTGGGAAAAAACATGTATCCATGAATTACCATATATGTGGCAGTACACTAAACACCAAAAGTGTGATAAGACACTTAGGGACACAGGTGGACAGTGGTCTCACCTTTGATAACCACATCGCCACAACAGTCAGGAAATCCTTCTATGTGGCACACCTCATCACTAAGGGCTTTTCATCCAGGAAAAAAGGAGGTCATTGTCCCACTGTACTCATCCCTCATTAGACCCATTATAGAATACAATGCCCCATTTGGTATGTACCTCTCAAGACATCTGCAACAACTGGAAAGGCTGCAGAAATACCTCACTAAAAGAATCACAGGCCTAAAGCAGATGCCCTACACTGACTGCCTTAAAAAACTCCAGCTATACTCTGTCGCATATCGTCTACTCAGAGGCGATCTCTGCTTAACATAGAAGGCCATGTCAAACCCAGAGCTGTTGGACATGCTACACTTAAAGACATCCCAATCCCTCAGAGCCACACACTCCAGGGATTTAAACCTTGTCATCACAATAAACAAAACATGCTGGAGGGATAGGTTCCTGACCCAGAGACTCCCCAGACTCTGGAATAGATTGCCCATACATGTCAAGCAGAGTGCCTCTTTGGTCCTCTTCAAAAGGAACCTTGATGACTGGATGGGAGAAAGGAAATTCACCCCGGGGATCACGTCAGTCACCCTGCTAGACAGGGGTCCAAGGAAGTAAATAGTGTGGGAAGAAATAGCCAGGGAATTGTTATGGCTAGGCTTGTATAGGCCCTAGGGCTGATAACCTAGTACCAACCTATGATCCTATGAACCTAAATCCCAAATATCTGCACAAAATAGCAGTAAGAGCCAAAAAAATAAACAATAAACTTATTAATTAGATTAAATATAAAAGTGATAGTTCAGTTAAGAGTACATCTAACTTAATGAGCATATTAGAAGTGTTCAAAAACTACTATAAAGATATAAATAATAACACACCACTTTTTAAGACAAATAATGTAATAAATACTTTTATTCAAGAAAATATAACTGCTATGATGTCAATGCAACAAAATAACATATTAAATAAACAAATACTAACAGAAGTGAAAGAGCAAATAAAAAAATGTAAGAGATAATAAAGCTCTAGGACTGGATGGAATAATTCCTGAACAATATACGATTTTTCCTGAATATATAATAAAGAAAATGATGAGTCCTTTTACTATGGTTAAGCAAAAATGTATAACACCCCCATCATGGAAATAATTACCTCACCACATTAAAACAAGTTAAGGACCTCAAATCTTGTGATTCATATAGGCCAGTTTCATTACTAAACACTGATTATAAAATGTTCATGTCAATATTAGCTAATAGGATAAAGAGAATATTATTTAATCTAATACATAACGATCAAACAGGGTTCATTCTTCATAGAAAAGTGCAAGATAACATTAATAAATTACTATCATTAATAGACATAACATCAAATACAAAAACCGACTAACTATTATCAGCTTAGACATAGAAAAGGCTTTTGATTCTATTAGTTGGTCTTATCTGCAAAGAATTCTGATTGGTTTTGAATTCTCCTCAGATTTTGTCAACGTATTAATGAAAATTTATAGTGGGGCACACGCTTATGTTAAAATTGGATCAAGTCTATCCTCACCACTAGAAATCCACAAGGGAACTAGACAAGGTTGTCCTTTGTCACCATTATTATTTGCTGTTTCAATGCAACCTTTTGCTACATATATCAGAAACAAGCAAAATATAAAAGTCTTTCAAGTTAATAAGAACTATTGTCCTAAGATACAATTATTTGTTGATGATATGTAGTTAACATTGGGTGATATTGATGGTTCTTTGCATGATGTTATAAATACCTTAAGCACGTTTGAAAGAATTTAAGGGCTTAAATGTAATTATAATAAATCCAAAACATTACTAATTAACAAAAAGATCAACAAAAACATAAAAGAGAATAGCCTGTTTAACTGGGAGAAGGATGTATTAGAATATTTGGGTGTCAGTATAAAGAGTACATGGAAAGAGTCTGTTAAACTAAACTACAATAATTTAATAACCATCATTAGTGAACTAATCAAAAGATGGAATAAAATGTTCTTAGCAATGGAGGATAGGCTCTATTTAATTAAAATGATAATTTTACCTAAAATTTTGTTTTATATACAGTCATCGATACTACTCCCTCCCAAAAACCTATTTAAAAAATTAGATTCCATGCTACTTAAATTTTTATGGTTCCCCTTAAAACCTAGGATTGCATACAAAGGGCAGATTAGA
The DNA here is from genome assembly GCF_019279795.1 of Protopterus annectens. Lineage (NCBI taxonomy): Eukaryota > Metazoa > Chordata > Ceratodontiformes > Protopteridae > Protopterus > Protopterus annectens. The sequence goes on from NC_056731.1 coordinate 702,003,201, forward strand.
GCTGGAACAGTAATGGGATATCATTCCCTAGCTTAGATCTTCATTCCAAATCAATTATAATTGATGTAATATTATATTGGATCACACCTACCTATATATCTGGAAAACAATATATGAGATTCATATAACTGATGTCAGAACTATAGAAAATAAATTTAGGAACAATATGGAATAAGTAGAGTTCATTGGCTTTTACATACATTTTGTTTATTTAATAAGAAGTTTGATCATGTTTCTTATGACATTAATCCATATTTACTAACTTTAAAAATATAATTGATTATAATTACAACATTAAACAATTTCCATTTCTTATATTCCCTATAGCATACTCCCCTGATTGCCTAGATTCTTTCAACATCAATGCAATGCAAACATTAAAGGAAAATAACTTGATATTCTGGCATCAGTTTATTGAAAATAAGAGTATTAAACCACTAAACTCTATTTTATGTAGTTTTGATGATAGTCAAGACAGTTGGATGTTTATACACTCATTACAGCAGTTTTTAGAAAACAAAATGAGAGCATCAATCAACCTAGAGACTGAATCTATACCTAGTTTGATTCAACTTTTTATTAGGTGTCTTGAAAAGACAGATAATCAAAAATTAAGTATCTCACCTATTTATAAGCTACAAAGAGAAGACACTCTAAAGTTTGTCTCAGATTTTTGAAAATTACTATGTAAAGATTAATGGAGAACAAATATCTGATGAAGCCAAACAATTATTATTGAATTCTATGCATGGTAACTCTTCTTCATTATATTGGAGGTTGTATACATGGACATTTATTAATAGGAGTTTCTATACTCCATATAAAATAAATCATATACTCAAAAATAGTGAAGGTAAATGTTGGAAATGTGATGAATTACTAGAGGCCAAATGGGTTCACATGATCATTGAATGTAGAAATGTTGTTCAATACTAGAAAGACTTCAAATATTTTGTAAATGCTTTATCATCTGATAACTGTCATATTTCTAACTTACTAATCCTATTCAATGTTTATTTACCTAATGTAATACCTAAACCTCAGATTCAGTTATTCTGGTCAATTCTTGCAATTGACAGAAAAGTTATTACTTTGAACTGGAAAAGTAAACAGGATTTGATGTTCAAAGATTTTATTAATTTAGCAAAAGTTGTTTATAAAAAAAGAACTGCAAACAATTTGTTATAGAACTCATAACATTACTCATAAAAAAATAGTATGGCAAAAATTGGAAAACCTTTTGAACAAATACTGATAACTTCTCATGGATAAAATGATTGTTTATCATGGATGAATGTAAATATTGTAAATAGTTTTGTTATTGTTTTATTGTATTTGTTATATGTACATTTGTGTATGTTTATAATGAAAACAAAATAAAAATAAAAATGTTTTTGAGAATACTAGAATGAACTTGAAGTAACTGGAAGAAACTGGAATGAAAATGGAATGAATGCCTTTATTACCCAGATCTGTGCTGAACAGGTGGCAGTCTCTCCTTTTTGTGCCAGATCTTATGATACCTTTCAGAATAAAAGTTTTCATACACTGTAGTTCAGTTAAGAATATTTTACTATGTACAGTGGAGGAAGATGTTGATAATATCTTAATCAAATCTTAATGTCCATAGCTTCTGCACTCATTATACTATTCATAAATTCTGTACACAGCATGTCAAAATGTACTTTTTCCAATAACAGTGTTGATGATAATGTCCATAGCTTCTGCATTCATATTCCTCTCCTCCTGAATAATATAATAAATATTCTGGAATGCTTCATATTTGACCTGACTTCTGTGCTCACTTTTGAATGTCTGCACAAAACATTTGTGGACTGTATTGCAATGACTTTCTGCATATCAGTCTAAATGAACTGACTAACTAACTAACTAAGTCTGAAGTATCTCCTAATAATATCAAAACCCAGTAAATTTCTACATGTCTTTTTAGCCTTGGTTCCCAAACCTAGTACCATCTAGAGAAGATCTGTTTGTATTCAATGTATTGCACATTCTGTTAACACATTTTATTCTGATCAGTACTCCTGAATGAAGGTTTTCACTGATTGAAAGTGCATTCACTGAAATTGCATGCAAAATGTGAAAGCCTGCTTTAATATGGCTACATCTTTAGACTTATAGAAACAGAATATTGTATTTTTTCTAACAAACTACATTTAAATGAAACCTGATCTTATAGCATGGAAGAAGAAGTTACTCTACAGAGAATGGATTTTTGAAGTAAGATTACTAAGAAAAGTGAAATGGCCATTGGTAGACCCAAGGGTCTTCCACAAGATTTTTTGGCTATAGTCCACAGTATTCTTTAATCACGCCATCTTGATGTAAGACATACAAATTGGGGATGTAAAACCCATGCCATCACATATAAGTTGACATCAGCAGTGCAGGCCCCCTTGTTTATAGCTTCAGTGCAAGAGTACAAGGTCTTTAGGGTTGCATTAGCAAATTCTCCAAATGTTTAGGCATTTATGCTATAGTACTTACAATGTCTCCCTGAAAATTCATAAAATTGTCTCCTCTGAACATTTGTGCTTGGAATGAATATTTTTCAGATACAAGTTTTACATGGCATGTAAAAATGCTTAATAAGAACATTCTGCATAGTCTGTAAAATGTTTAATAAGAACATTCTATACATAATGTATCTTTACAACATTCTATTCTTTCCTGTTCAAGAAATATTTGCAAGGAATTATTGATAATGTTCCCCTCAGCTTTTACTTCACAAACCTACTTCAGAAAAAAACTTTTTTTGTCATGCAGTTCTTGATACATGATCTCCTTTAGGCATGGCATTTCTTACTTAACATTGCATTATAAAGTCGCACATTGTTCACCCACATTTCTGTATTGAACTTTACCTGTCTCAGCATTTTGGAACCATGTTATATAAGGTGCTTGGTCTAACAAGTCTTTTTCACCCTTATCTCCTGGATCCATTGCCGAAGATATATTTAATGCATTTTAAATGCCAGCCCATTTTCTTGCAGTAACCATTATATGTGCTCCTCATTTACTTTATACAACAGTCTATTTCTCAATATGTACTGTAATGTTATTCACAAATTTCAGTCTTGAGTTAATTTTTTAACTTGATTGTATAATCACATACAGGCTTGGTATCTTTTTGCTTTACAAATGAAATTGTTATCTCTGAAGAATAGGTTCTGGATTAAAACGAATTTGAAATAAACTTACCAGTTGCAGTATACCTTTTTGCATGGTTTAGCAGATGCTAACAATATGTTTCTGCCAGGTCTATATTACAACATCGAAATGGTGGAATATCAAACACCAAATGAGTGACACATATTCATTAAAATGCATTTAAGCAATTCGATGAATACTTTACAGGGCAAAGGTGTAGCTGGCCAACTACACAGTATTGCCCTTTTCTCCACTGTAGTGCAATCTCGGAGTTGGTATATTTTGTTAGGAGGGGTGTGTGGGGGGGTGAAGCCCCCCACATAGTTATGTTTGTAAGAGTGTGTGTGTGTGTGTGTGTGTGTGTGTGTGTGTGTGTGTGTGTGTGTGTGTGTGTGTGTGTGTGTGTGTATGTGTGTGTGTGTGTGTATGTGTGTGTGTGTGTGTTTGAGCAAACAAATTCTTTCCCAGGGAAAGAATTAGCTGTTTTGACAGTTTGCGCTTTAGTGCGATCAGTCTTTACATGTCGACGAAGAGGTGTTCGCTTAAACGCCTCTTTGGTGTTATAATGTAGACCCTTTCTGCCCACAAGTACAATGTGCATTAGAATTTTCTTTTTTTTCATTTATAGTATTATTGGTAGCTAAGAAAACTGACTCTTGCATGGGTTTCACCTCAAACTCAGCAAAAGTACCCGTAGATACTATTTTCTTCTTTCACTTCTTTCTGCAGCCGAATGCAAATTCTGAATTCTTTTGTTATTGTTGCCATTAAAAACGTAAGTACAAGACCTAAAATAATTCAAACACATTAATTAGAATTTCACACATCAATAGAAGTAACAGGTGTTTAGTACAAAGTAGATGAATACATTATTTTAGATGCCATGTTAAGGAGAATCTGAGCTTAATAAAGGAGGTGAAGGTCACAGAATTAAGTGTACTTCACAATGTGTACTTAGGTTAACTGTGTAATAGCTAAGTTTTTAGAAGTGTATTGCATATGAGTGCAAACTGGTGGGACCAATGCAGAGGTTTAGTGGCACATTTTAGGTATAGCACTTCAGGTGGACAAAACAATAAATGCACTAAGTCATAACTACTATGACAGGGCAACCTAGTAGGGAGAGAACATTAGGCAAATATTTGTTGAAGGCTTGAATGAAAAGATTCTTTCTATGATTCTCATATACTAAACTACTAAACAGAAAATAAACCATTAGAGTGAGACAGCACTTTTCTCCCAATTATTATATTTGCTAGCAGTTTGGAAGACTTACTAGTAAAGTGATATTGAAAACATAGGCAGATAAAGACAGATAACTTATTCTAGTTGGCATACAAATATATTGTATACTGTATTTGTTTATTTAGTTATGTCTTTATTCTTTCTTATTTTATAGGCATGTAGAATGCTACATTTATATCATGTGCCATCAGTTGTCCTAAGACCACATTAATCAATATTATATGATTGCTATATAATAGCACACAGTCAAATGCAAAGACATACTTATAATATAGAGTTTAAGGTCAATTCAGTTTAGTCAAGCAATTACAGATAATAATTGTGTACAGGTGAATATCAATACCAGGTTACTGTTTGACAGTAGCATAACACTGTCAGCTTGCTTCTGAGCAAGATAGAAGAGAAAACTATCTGTTACACCTAATTATACAAAAATGTATATGTAAACAAGATGAAAATATATACAACGTGAAAAATGAAAATATACTGTATATTGCCTATGCATGTAAATGTTGGAGCTTTTCTCCCTGAACATCCTCTGAAAATGGGCATCTATCCCAGTCAAACTTTCCCTGGTCAACAAAGATAATTTAATTAAATAAGTAAAATTCAAAAAAATAAACTATTTTAAAGGATTAGTTACTTTGACGAAGAGAATAAATGAATTTTAGGTCCAAAAGATAAGGCTGGACATGCATATATAAGAACTGTTCTGGAATATTCCAATTTTGATAAGCAGGATGTAGAAGAACCTATTAGTTATGGGCAGGTTCTAATATGGAATGCCATTCTAAATGGTAGCTAATACTCTCCATTTAGGGGTTTCAAAGTTGATAGTTGCAGCACCTTTACTTTGACATGGATAGACAAACAGTAAGCCTTCTGCAAGCTGAGACTGTTATGCTCCCTTTTGTTTCTGCTGTCATGACATGATTTATTTTTGTTCTGAATGACCCAATGTGTTTGCAGATTAGAAGCAAAATTTGCATCTACAAGAGAGACACCATAATTTGGCTCAAGAAAATAGATTGTCTTGCAAATTTCTACTCTCTCACTTTGGACAGTGAGTTGTAGACAGTGTTTCATGTCCTTAACAAGCACTCTGTTTTGCTTATTGCTGTACTTAATATATTCATGGAAGGCTAAATAAGGGTCCAGCCAGATTATGATATACATGACCAGTAAACAGTCTTAAAGTAAGCTTCAAAATATCACTATGATGTGGAGCAGCATGTCACCTAAAGAGATTTTTGTTCACAGTAGAGTCTTTGTGCTTTGATGGTGGTGGTGGTGTGTGTGTGTGTGTGGGGGGGCATTTTGCTTTAGAAAGTTCAAAATTATATATATATATATATATATATAAATATATATATATATATATATATATATATATATATGGGTAGTTAAATATTTTTGATAGCTGCCTTGTCCTTGCTTAATATCCACAAACTATATCATCCTGGTCAAGAATGTTGGGAGGGGTATAATCACTGTATGCATTACAATGCAAGTTATGTGAATGGGGTAGCAACAGGGCAATCACTAGTACTCAGGGGAAACTACCCTAGCTGTATTAAAAAAGTGGTTGGATAGTACAGGAAAACCCCATGATTTGAGACTGCATTGCAATGTGCAGCTTATCAGCTGTTTTCATTTTACTGTTGTTTCATTCTGATTATGCCTGGAAGTTGTTAACTGCTCAAGCTAAAAAGTGTAAATGACTTCTGGAAGGTGGAAAAGCCATATACTATGAAAATGACTTCTGTTGTGGCTTTCTCTTAATCTTTTATGATGTCCATCTAGGTTGATTGGTTAGAAACGTTGTGGAAGGGAATGGGAGGTGTGCTTGCTCAAGTTCAGAAAAGTACAGGAGTCACAGGTGAATATCAATACCAGGATGCAGTTCTTATATGTGCATGTCCAGCCTTATCTTTTGGACCTAAAATTAATTTATTCTCTTTCTCAAAGTAACTAATCCTTTAAAATAGTTTATTTTTTTTTATTTTACTTATTTAATTAGTTAGTTATCTTTGTTGACCAGGGAAAGTTTGCACCAGCATCTTTAAAAAAATATAATTACATTCTTTGCTATTGTCTGTTGGTGAATTCACTGTTGCTGCTCAAATCTGTCATTATTTTTGGATAAAAAATGTTCCATTTTTGTTTATTTATTTATTTTATTTCTTCTCCATCTCTGCTATTCTTACTTCTTAAAAGTACCTGATTTTACCTCATATTGTTGTCCTGCTCATCATCTATATATATATATATATATATATATATATATATATATATATATATATATATATATATATATATGCGAAGGAGGAGAAGAGGGGGAAGGCATGCCAGAAGGCAGGTAAAGGCTAGGACTGTAATAGTGAGGGTCAGAACTTTGAATGTTGGCAGTATGACTGGTATAGGGATGATATGATGTACCGAAGGAAGGTTGGTATATTGTGTGTGCAAGAGACCAGATGGAAGGGGAGCAAGGCTAGGTGTATCGGAGGCAGGTTCAAATTTTTTATCATGGTGTGGATGGGAGGAGAAATGGCGTAGGGGTTATCCTGAAGAAAGAGTATGCTAAGAGTGTTTTGGAGGTGAAAAGAGTGTCAGATAGAGTGATGTTTATGCAGCTGGAAATTGATGGTGTAATGATGAATGTTGTTACTGCACATGTTCCACAAGCTGGGTGTACAATGGATGAGAAAGAAATATTTTGGAGTGAGTTGGATGAAGTGGTGATGACTGTACCCAAGGGTGACAGACTGGTGATTGGAGCAGATTTCAATGGACATGTTGGTGAAGGGAACAGAGGAGATGAGGAAGTGATGGGTATGTATGGTATTAAGCAAAGGAATGCAGAAGGTCAGATGGTAGTGGATTTTGTGAAAAGGATGGACATGGTTGTGATGGATACATATTTTAACAAGAGGGAGGAGCATAGGGTGACATACAAGAGTGGAGAAAGATGCACACAGGTGGATTATATCTTATGTAGAAAGGCCAGTCTGAAGGAGGTTGGAGACTATAAAGTGGTGGCAGGGGAAAATGTAGTTATGCAGCATAGGGTGGTGGTTTGTAGGATGACATTGGTGATCAAGGAGAGAAGGATGAGTGTGAGGGCAGCACCAAGGATCAAATTGTGGAAATTGAAAAAGGGTAATTGTGAGGTGGAGTTCAGGGAGGAGTTAAGACAGGCACTGGGTGGCAGTGAAGAGTTACTGAATAGCTGGGTAACTACAGCAGAGCTAGTAAGAGTGATGGCTAGAAAGGTGCTTGGTGTGACATCTGGAAAGAGGAAGGAGGACAAGGAGACCTGGTGGTGGAATGAAGACGTACAGTAGAGTATACAGAGAAAGAGGTTAGTGAAGAAGAAGTGGGATTGTCAGAGAGATGAAGAAAGTAGACAAGAGTATAAGGAGATGAGGTGCATGGCAAAGAGATAGGTGGCGAAGGCTAAGGATATGGTGTATGAAGAGTTGTATGAAAGGTTGGACACTAAGGAGGGAGAAAAGGACCTGTACCAATTGGCTAGACAGAGGGACCACGCTAGTAAAGATGTGCAGCAGGTAAGGGTGATAAAGGATAATGAGGGAAATGTACTCACACATGAGGAGAGTGTCTTGAGCAGATGGAAAGAGTACTTTGAGGGGCTGATGAATGAAGAGAATGAGAGGGAGAGAAGGTTGGATGATGTGAGGATAGTGAATCATGAAGTGCAGTGGATTAGCAGGGAGGAAGTAAGGATAGCTATGAAGAGGATGAGGAATGGAAAAGCTGTTGGTCCAGATGACATACTGGTGGAAGCATGGAGGTGTTTATGTGAAATGGCAGTGGAGGTTTTAACTAGATTGTTTAATGAAATCTTGCAAAAGTGAGAGGATGCCTGAGGAATGGAGAAAAAGTGTTTTGCTACCAATTTTTAAGAATAAGGGTGATGTGCAGAGCTGTAGTAACTACAGAGGGATTAAACTGATCAGTCACAGCATGAAGTTATGGGAAAGAGTAGTGGAAGCTAGCTTAAGAAGGGAGGTGATGATTAGTGATCAGCAGTATGGTTTCATGCCAGGAAAGAGCACTACAGATGCGATGTTTGCTCTGAGAGTGTTGGTGGAGAAGTACAGAGAAGGTCAGAAGGAGTTGATTGTGTCTTTTTGGACTTAAAGAAAGCATATGACAGGGTGCCTAGAGAGGAGTTGTGGTATTGTATGAGGAGGTCAAGAGTGTCAGAGAGGTATGTATGAGTGGTACAGGATATGTAAGAGGGTGGTGTGATAGAGGTGAAGTCTGCGGTGGGAATGTCGGATGTGTTTAAGGTGGAGGTGGGATTACATCAAGGATCAGCTCTGAGCCCTTTCTTATTTGCAATGGTGATGGATAGGCTGACAGACGAGATCAGACAGGGGTCCCTGTGGACTATGATGTTTGCAGATGACATTGTGATCTGTAGTGAGAGTAGTGAACAGGTGGAGGTGACCCTGGAGAGGTGGAGATATGCTCTAGAGAGAAGAGGAATGAAGGTCAGCAGGACTAACACAGAATATATGTGCATGTGAATGAGAGGGAGGATAGAAGAATGGTGAAGATGCAGGGAGGAGAGGTGGGGAAGGTGGATGAGTTTAAATACTTGGGATCAACAGCTCAGAGTAATGGTGAGTGTGGAAGAGAGGTTAAGAAGCGAGTACAGGCAGGATGGAGTGGGTGGAGAAGTGTCAGGAGTGATTTGTGACAGATGAGTACCAGTAAGAGTGAAAGGGAAGGTCTACAAAAGGGTAGTGAGACCAGCTATGTTATATGGGTTAGAGACAGTGGCACTGACAAAAAGGCAGGAGTCAGAGCTTGACGTGGCAGAAATGAAGATATTAAGATTTGCACTGGGTGTGACGAGGATGGACAGGATTAGGAATAAGTATATTAGAGGGTCAGCCCAGGTTGGAAGGTTTGGAGACAAAGCCAGAGAGGCAAGATTACATTGGTTTGGACATATGCTGAGGAGGTATGTAGAGTATATTGGGAAAAAGATGCTAAGGATGAAGCTGCCAGGAAACAGGAAAAAAGGAAGGCCTAAGATAAGGTTTATGGATGTGGTGAGAGAGGACATGCAGGTGGTTGTTGTGACAGAGCAAGATGCAGAGGACAGGAAGAAATGGAAACAGTTTTTTATTTATATATATATATATGTATATATATATATATATATATATATATATATATATATATATATATATTATAGGTTCATAGGTTCATAGGTTCATACTAGGCTATCTGCCCGAGGGCATTTACAAGCCTAGCCCATAGTTTTGTGGCTTACGCCACCCCTTTAGTTTGGAGAAACTATGCCCATTATTTTGCTGTGCCTCTGTCAAGCAGTGACACTGAGGTAACCCCTGGGGTGTATCTGCGATCTCCCATCCATTGGTCAAGATTCCTCTTGAACAAGGCCAGCGAGGTGCTCTGCCTCACATAAACTGGGATTTTGTTCCACAGCATAGGGAGTCTTTGGATGATGAATCTATCCCTCCAGCACGTCCTATTAATAACCGTGTCGAGGTTTAAGTCTCCCGCCCTTGTGGCTCTGAGGGATCTAGATTTTTTGAGATGAAGCATGTTCATCAAATCTTTGACATGGCCTTGTATGTCAGGCACAGGTCACCTCTGAGCAAGCGGTAAGCAACTGAATATAACTGGAGTTCTTTCAGTCGGGCAGCATAAGACAGATTTTTGAGACCCTTTATCCTTTTGGTGAGGAACTTTTGTGGCCTCTCCAGCTGCTGCAAGTGTCGGGTCAGATACATTCCGAATGGGGCATTGTACTCAATCATTGGTCTGATGAGTGATGAGTATAGGGAGACTATTCAATTTTCTGGTAATTAAATAGGGATTACAGTAAGTCAGTTTTGTCAGACATAGGATCTTAGGAAATTACTAGGCTATCGACCTGGAGGTCATTTCAAGCCTAGCTGCTTTGTCCCAATGTAATACCATAGAAATGTTAGTTAATACCCAAGACTGCATTTAGTAATGGCTGCGCATGTCCTGGATGGTTGTGGTTGCTATCCCTGGTAAGAATTTATGGTGTCCAATCCACTCATCCAGGTTCCTCTTGGACAGTGTCATAGAGGTACTCTGTTTCATATGAATAGGTAGCCTATTCCAAAGATCTGGCAACCACTGGGAGACAAATCTGTAAATCCAGCATGTCCTATTTAAATTGTAGGCCATATTTATCTCCCTGGAGTGGGCGTCCCTAGTCACATTTGATTTATGGATATGCAGCAAGTTAATTAGGTTTGTGTCTGAAATTGCCCTGTATGCCAGGCATAAGTCTCCCCTAAGAAGTCTATACAGTACAGAGTATAGTGACAGGGACTTTAGTTGGTCTTTGTAAGGCACATGCTGCAGCCCTTGATCTTCTTTGTTAGAAATCTCTGAGGTCTCTTCATTTACTGCAGCTGCTTTGTACAGTACATGCAGAATGGGGCATTATATTTAATTATGGGCCAAATTAGTACAGAGTATAAAGGGGTTATAACCTCCTTTGCTCTCAAGGCGATGCCTTTAATAATTAAGTGTGCTACGTAGAAGGCCTTCCTTACTACTGTAACTGTACTGTACTGTAGACACATGGTGGTTGAAGATAAGATTGCAGTCAACTTGTGATCCCAGGTCCGTTACCACTTCATGGGTGCATAGGGTATTGTTGTTGACTTGATAGTGTGAAGGGACATTGTTTGTGCTGAAGGGAATGATGATGCATTTCTTAGTATTCAGTTTGAGAGTGTGGCTAAGACACCAGTCTCTGGTCTTCATAAGACCCTTCTGGAGTATACTGACATCATTTGGGGATTCAATAATTGCACCCAGTTTGCAGTTGTCTGGAAACTTGGTCAGCCACAATCCCTTAGTTTTGACCTGAACTTCTGAGAAATATATACCAAACAGTAAGGGGACCAGCACTGATGTCTGTGACAACCCATTGGTAACAGGTCTGCTGGTTGATGTGGAGTCACCCACTTTCATAGTGTGTGTCCGGTTTGTGAGCCAGTTGGCAACCCATCTTATAATGAAGGGGTTTACATTCTGTTTGCTGTGCTTATCTGTAATGCCTGAGTGTGGGATTATGTCAAAAGCCTTTGCCAAGTCGAGTTATGCTGTGTGCACAGGTTTGCCTTTGTCAATGACCCTGGTCACATTTTAGAAAAAATCCACCAGATTTAACAGGTATGATCTGCCCCCGACAAAGCCAGATTGAGTAGCATACAGGGTTTGGAGGTCACCTATGTCTTTATTTATGAGGTCTATAATTATACATTCCATGGCCTTACAGATGAGGTGATCAGGTTTATGAGTCTGTAATTCCCTGCGTCTGTTGACAGGCCACCATTGTGGATAGGAATAGCTGTTGCTATTCTCCATTTTGCAGGAACAAAGCCTGTGGTTAGACTACGATTGAAAAGGGTACTTAATAGTGGTGCTAGTTCATGTTTTAACCTGTTTGTGACAACCTTGGATGCCATATGGTCCCACAGAGGCTGTGTTTTTTGCCTTGTACTGGAATAAGACACCAGAAGCACCACAAACTTGTGGACTGAAAGGTTTATTAAACACGTGAATAAACTTTTTGGTCAGCAAGTTTGTGGTGCTCCTGGTGTCTTATTCTGTTTTTGATGTTGGTTTGAGACTTGGCTTTCTTGGACACTGACTTCAACTTTTTTTTGGTTGCCTTGTACTCTAGGCTTTGATGACCTATTTTTCAAATATAGAACAAAGAAAAAAGACCTTGGGTGTCGTCCACAGTTTCAGGCTTCAGACTGTTAAAACACAATTTATTAATCGCTTAAAAAGTGAAGCTGACAGGATGTAAACTTCACTAGAATATGGTGAACTGAAAAAAGTTAAGTATCCAAGCAGTTGTCATCCACAGCTTCAAACTTCAGGCTGTTAAAACTAAATTTATTGAAAACTTAAAAAGTGAAGCTGACAAAATGCAAGCTTCACTGAGATGCTGAAATAATTAGCCTAGTAATTAACATCCACAACTTCAGGCTTCAAGTTGTTAAAGCACAGTTAATAGATGCTTTGTAAGCAAAGCTGACAAAAACATATACTTCACTGGAGTGCAAAAAGCTGATGAAATTGTCCAAACGATAAGCGCTTTCGGCAGATGCCTTCTTCAGATCGTATAAAAGTGTGGTTAGCTCTTCCTGTTTATAAAGGAAACACAATCAAGTGCTGGTAGCTAATTGTCTTTGGTGTTCTTAAAGGCACAGGACAAAAATAAATGTTCAAAGTGGAGATTTGGCTCTTATAATGTAGTTCAATGTTAAAAATGCTAGTATTGTAGCTGTAGTTAATGTTTGATAGGTTTCTTCTAGATTTTAGAACAGGTCTGAGAGGTACTATTGTATTAAGACCTGGGGGACGATTGGCTCTAAAATTGTTGATCCAAAAGATCTCTCTCAATTCTGTCCTGTTATGGACATCTCCTTCCCTGATGTTTTGGGTGACCACTTCCACTGCTTTGAACAAGAAATTATGCGTAGGATGGACCAATACGTGTGCTGCTAAGGCATTATGTGGAACTTTCTGATCAATGTCTCTGACATGTCGTAGAATATGATCCTTTAATCGTTGGTCAGTTTTACCAAGATAGAAAGCTTGGCACTTGTGACAGGTAGCCAAATAGATAATATGACTAGTAGCACAATCAGCATAAACATCGAAAAGAAAGTTACATAGATGTTCATAGATGTTCATAGATTAGTACTAGGCTAATTGCCCTTGTGGGCCATTTTTTAGCCAGCCAGTTAGAATCAAACCCAGCACCTTGTGACTGCAAGGTAAACACCTTAACCATTATGCCAACCTCCCAATCATCCAGATACTGGGTGGAGAAAAGTATTACTAGTATCTAAATAAGGACAAGCTTTGCATCTGCAGCATTTAAAAGTACCTTTGCGGTCTGATAGTGGACCACCACGTTTAAAGCCATCTTTATGGCATAATAATCTCTTGATATTCTTTTTATTCTTATAGAGAAACCTGGGTCTCTCTCCAACGATGTTCTTTATTTTATCATCCGCTGTCAGAATCAGCCAAAATTTCCTGATCACTTCACAGACCTGTTGATTGTCTGAACCGTAAGTGAGCATACATCTAAGTTGTTGAGTTGTTGTGTCATTAGACTGTCTTCGTGAAGATTGTTCAGACCTCTCTGAGTAATAAGTTTGACTTCTTTGCTTTCTATAGGTTTGCACCTGTGAAACTGGTGGAAAATTATTTTCCTGGTAAGCCCTATCCTTCAAATATCTACGTAGATTGGATTGCTCTTCCAAGAATTCCTCTTCATCAGTACATAGTCTTGAGACTCTTAAGATTTGGTTGTCAAAGATGTTATCAAAAATATGTCTTGGATGCATGCTCTGCCTGTGTAAGAAATTATTTTGCCAGGTCTCTTTCCTATGCACCCCAGTAGAGAGACCTTGAGTTGGATGTAAACGTATCTTAACATCCAAGAAATCTATGACTGAGGATGAGTGTTTCATTTTGAACTCAAGGAAGTCAGTGCTGTTGTTAGTGAAGCTGACAAAAAGATCCAACTGGTCAATAACTCCTTTCCATAAACAAAAAACATAATCCACAAATCGCCCATAGTAGACAAGTTCATACTTCCAGATATTTCCATCACTGAAGATTGTTTTAAATTCCCACTCAGCCAAGACCAAGTTTGAATAACTGTTGGCACATGAAGTTCCCATGGTCACACCCCAGGTTTGCAAATAAAAGGTATTTCCAAACATAAAGATGTTATTCTCAAGGACTAATTCCAGCAGAGAACAAAGAGGTTCCGTTGTTAAATTATGTCTAATCAGAAAATCATGTAAGGCCCTCAGGCCATACTCATGAGGGATCACAGTAAAGAGACTGGTTATGTCCATAGTTATAAGTAGAAGGTTATCAAAACCATCCAGAGACTTAACAATGGAGAACAAGTCTTTCAAGAAGCTGCCTGTATCCTTCAAGACAGTGGTAGCATAAGGCAAAGCTTTCTTGAGTTCATTTTCAACATACATGGATATGGATTCAGTGATCCATCCTCTTCCAGAGACAATGGGACGTAAGGGAGGGTCCAAAAGATCTTTATGTATCTTAGGTAATCCACCAATGCTGGGAAACATAGGATGAGGTGTTTCAAAAAATTCATATAAATCTTGACTGATCCTTCTTTCCATCAATAGATCATAGGTGCTCCCTCTGATATGATCAATTCTCTGATTTACTTCTTTCTTACTCAATTTGCGATAAGTCATGTTGTCATCCAACATCAGTGAAACTTTATTACGATACCAGTCTGCATCCATCACTACTATGCAGCCACCTTTATCTGCTGGTTTGATCACCAAGCTATCTGTCCTTCTCAACTGTTGGAGAGCCTCTTTTTCTTTCCTGTTCAAGTTATAGAAACAATTCTTTATCTGTTGTACCTCTCACCTTGTTTATCTCATCCTCGCACAATTTCATAAAAAGTTCTACTTGAGGAAGATTAACTGGAGTAAATAAGCTCAATTTCTTATAGGTCTGCTGTTCTTTCATAGAACCTTCTCCAAAAATACATTTCAGGGACACGTTCCTGCAGAACAACCTAACATCCGTCATGAATTCATTCACATCAGAAGAAACAGCTGGAATAAAACTCAGTCCCTTATTTAACAGGCTGATAACATCAGGATCCAGTGTGATCTTGGATAAGTTAACTACAAAGTCATTACCCCCAATATTTAGTCCACAAACTTCTTCCGTTTGTGTTCTTGACTCTGCATCCTCTGTGGCCTGTACAAATTCTCACTCACAAAAACCGGCAACGGCCAGTTTACTGGTAGGTGCGTCGTCGCTTCTTTAAGTCTAGTAGCACAGTTAATGGTGGTGTTGGAATTACTACCATCATTGGTATCATTAGCACCAGTACCTCCCAGATCCCTGGTGACAATATCAGTGCTAACAGTAGGAACCTCCTCTCCTGTAGATGAAGTCGAGGAGGGAAGAGAAGTTGATCAGGTAGTAGTTGTTCAAGAAGGATGCAGTGTTAGCAGTCTCTTTTACAGCCAAACCTTGTATGGCTTTCTTTTGTTTAGTAGTAGAAAAATGGGGATGTCCTTGATTGGTGTTATCCTCTCTAGGCCATTCAAAGATATGACCGTTAGTGAAATCCCTATGATCTCGATTCAGTTTACCCATTTTTTGTAGTTTAAGCTTACTGTCATAAGTGTTTAGGTTCACTTGTAACTGTTCAATCTGGCATAAATGCTGGTCCTGCAAATCACAACGTTCCAGTTCTTCTTGTTTCTTAGAAATAAAAGAGGAAATTTATTCTTCTTCAGGTTTAAAAAAATCGATGAGCAGCCTCATGTATTTTTGGCTAGTTTCCAAATGAATCCTTTGCCATTGGGCTAACAGCTCCGGATAGGTGTTTCCATAAGAGGAAAGGCATTTAACTCTCATTCCTCTTGGCACTATCTGATGAAATAGGCAAGCTTCCAAATGGAAGTGTTGCCATTGAAGCCTTTTAAGGCGATAAGCAGCATTTTCTACTTCACAAAGCGTGTCAGAAAAACTAGCATCTACTGCAAGATTTGTAGGATTAGGTGCTAAACAGTCACTTCTAAAATTAATAGTTAAAAGTGGATTTGCAATGTCTCTAGAAAAAACAGGAAAATTGCTTGATTTCGCTTTCACTGCTGCTCCTGTTTGCCCTTCTGCCATGTGTAGAGTGGGAGAAACAAACAACAAAACAAGAAATAAATTCTCCTCACCACTACTAAAGACACCGAGGGTAGACAAATGAACAAAGAAAAAAGACCTTGGGTGTCGTCCACAGCTTCAGGCTTCAGACTGTTAAAACACAAATATGTATAGTGGGGGGATGTTTGGGGGAAGGTTTGTGATAGGATTGGAGGGGATAAGGGAGTGAATGTTCACCAAGCCTATCCATTGGCAGGTTTACTATCTCTGTGAGGTCAGTGTATGTGATAATATCGGTCACTAGTTCTGCACATGCTTGGGTTCTACTCTTTAGGTTACGTATGTAGCTGTAAAAGGCCTTATGGTTATCCTTGGCAGTACTTGCTAAGTTTCTCTTAAAGGAGCTCTTGGAGGATTTGACAAGTTATCTTATTTGCCTGTTGAGGCTGAGGAGGGTGCTTTGCCATTGTTGGGGTCTCACCTTTGTTTTCTTGGACAGCAACTTTTTGCATTTATTGTGAAGTTTGTTGATGCTGTATGTCCACCACGGTGGATTTGATAAGTTGTCTTATTTGCCTGTTGAGGATGAGGAGGGTGCTTTTCCACTGTTGGAGTCTTGCCTTTGTTTTCTTAGACAGCAACTTTTTGCATTTATTGTGAAGTTTGTTGATGCTGGATGTCCACCATGGTGGCTTTTTTACTTCCAGCTCTGACTTTGATCCTTTCTGGTATAGCTGAGTCTATTCATTTATGCAAGTGATTGTACAGGGCTTTAGTGTAAGCTTTGGTGTAGTTACCACTTCCAGCTGGGGATGGGGCTTGGAATGCATTATAGTTTCATACTTATTGTTTAGAAAATGTGCAAATCTTGTTGCTATAACAACTTTTTTTACTGAACTACAGTACTATTAAGACCCATCATTGAGTACAACGCACCTTTCGGCACGTACCTCACAAAGCAAATGCATCAGCTGGAGAGACCACAGAGGTTCCTTACCAGGAGAATGCAGGGCCTCAAATATCTACTCTACACAGATAGGCTAAAGGCCCTGAATATACTCAGTCTCCTACAGACTCCTCAGAAGTGACCTCTGTCTGGGATACAAAGCAATCTCAGACCCCACCTTGATGGGACTGTTGCATATCTGCAAGTCAAACTCTAGTCAAGTAACCAACACGTGTGACCTCAACCTGGTCTGTGACATCAATAGGACCTGTTGGAGGCACATATTTGTGTCTCAGATACTCCCCTTTTTGTGGAATAGACTCCATCTCCACATCAAGCAGAATACCTCATTAACCCTTTTTAAGCACAATCTGTATAACTGGATGGGGAACAGAAAGCACACTTCTGGGATTCCACCTGTATCCCTGCTGGACAGTGGCATAGGGTGCTGACTTGTTAGAACATGGGCTAAATTCTTGGCTAGGCTTGTAAGGGCCTCAGGGCCAATAGCTTAGTAACTTCCTATGATTAAAAAAAAATTGTCCCCGAGTTTGAGCTCCCCCACTGTTTTTGACTTTGTCAAGAGTTCTTTAGCAAATAAGTTGATAGGTATGCTGCTCCTTCTGCTGACAGAATCCATTGTATGTGAGTCAGTGCTACAGTCAGATTGCATCCTGGATTTAAAGGGCTCAGGAGTCCTTCTTTCTTCTGCAAATTAGTATTTTGGGGCATTGGGCAAGCTGCTGGATTGACTAACTTGCTCAATGCCTGCCTTGACATTTTTATTATTGCCTTCTCATACTCTTTTTGGAGCTTTATATTGTGACAAAGTGGGCATTAGTGTTTGGAACATATGACATGAGATATGATGAAAAGACTTTATTATAGAAAGATATGAATTTGGCAATATAACTGAATTTTAATAAATGTGGGCTGAAAAAATTAACTTAAGTGGCCTTTGAATTGAAAGATGTAAGAGTGAGGCATTACTGCACAACTGTTCAGTCCTGATTTGAATTGTGTTAGCATAACTAAGGTGGTAGACAAAGGTAGGGCTGGGAGAGGGGAAGCTGATTGTTGGTCAAAGAATTCTTAAATGCTGTGCCATAGTTAACAGCAGAAATCCCTGGTTATTTGGCACACAAATCACACATAGAAACTATTGAAAGGCAAGTTAGCTTAATAACACTGTGCTAGTGTTTGTCAGTCTATTAGCAAGGGATTAACTTGAAAATAATTACTAGGTGGCGGTTGCTGGTAGTGGTTTTATGTGTGTAAACAGCATTTAACATCTTTCCCGATTACTTACATTATTAGCTGTACTGCCAATGGAGAAGTTATAATTTAACCTATAAAATGGGAAGCCTGTATTGTGATTTTTGATGTTTGATTTTTTTTTTTTGCCTGTCCATATTGTCTTGTTGACCAAGCAATTAGAACAATGGCAGATTTATACTTGGGTATCCGCCAGGATTTTAATATATTAACAAAACATTTTGCATACACAAAACCTTTGTGTGTGTGTTCATATGTGAAGATATTTATGTAGTTGTTGCAATACTCTTCTGGGATAGTGGGGACAAAAAGGTGGATTAGTGGGGGAAGTTTTTACTAAATTTACCTTTTAATATATTGGCTATATGCTTGGGATCAGACTATGTAATATTATACATGAGTTCAGTACATTTTTGGACATTATTCCTTAATTTCTTGACATAACATTTGCAAGTTTCTTTGGAGTATAGAGCAACCCTAAACTCATACTCTGTTTGCATTTTCTAGTTGTGCTCTTAAGTTCCTTTATGGCATGTTTTATGTAGTTTATTAGTAAGGTAGTTCCACTAAAGAGGTTCTTTCTGAATTTACCATTGTATTTAGGGTAGATAGCTGCTGAATTTTCTACACAGCTGTTGGAGTATTACTAAAAATTGGAAGTGAATGCAGCAGCCCCCTCATTTGTGACCATTTTGTGAGCATTGTTGGAAAGATTTGGCTAGGTCTTCTACAAGCTGAAGTAGGATTGCCCTGAAGAAGTCTCTGAAGGCAGTTTGGTGATGGGGTGGTGCTAATACACCTGACAGAGAAGGTGACTGATATATGGATAGATTTCACTAGGCATGAAGAGATACAAAGTGGGATACAGGTTGGGGCTAGTGTGGTAAGGGCAAAGTCAAGGATATGTGAGACTTTAGTGGGTAGTTTTACAATTTACTCTAGTGCATTGGTGTTAAAGTCTAGGAAATGCTAAGGATATACATTTTTAAATGTGAAGGTATGCCACTAAATGATTGGATAATTGCACCCCATAGGAAGAAGGTATTTGATTTGATGTGTAACCACTCAATGGTGTTAAGGTACTTTCCTTGAGTTCTTGGGGACATTGTTCAGGATCTGTGGTTAGCAACAAAGTAGCTGGATTTTTTAATGGTGATTTAGATCTTCAGGAGTTCCAAGTTTGGATCATGGATAATTTTATGAGAAGTGAAAGCCTATATGTCATAATTTATTAAAAGGCACTCAAGAGTAGCCATCTGGATATAGCTTAGCTTGGGTAAAGTCTACCATATAATGTAAATGGGTAGGTACTTTATGTGCTTTTCTACCTGGACCAAATCCATGTTTGGACTAAAATGTCTGCTTTTGTTTTGGTGCTTCATTTAAAAGATTAGTTTTCTGCCAACTGAGGGTGGGTTGAGGGAGACTAGCATTGTGATAGGGATGTGACTTGGACATGGAATGGCAGCATCATGATAGAGCTGAGAGTACAAATTTGAAAATCCTGCCTACACCCTAATCCTGTTAAATTAGCATATAAAAATTTAGTAGCAGTAAAAAGCCAATGATGATAGCATTGCAGAAAAACAAAGCATTTAACCACTAGGCCATAGGGAATCCAGTGGGTAACACCTAATTTTATGGATGCTAATTTGATAGTGGGTTGTCAGCTTTGAACACAAAGAGGCCTGTTACCAGTGGTGATCCAGAGGGCTTGGTATTTAGACCTGTCCTGTTCAGAATATACTTCTCTGAAGTCAAGGCAAATATAGAGATCCTTTACCTGAACAAATTTGCTTGCAACTGCAAGCTGGGTGCAAACACATTGAATCCCCCAAAAATGTAGATATCCTCCAAGTTGGTCTGACACAGGCAAATAACAGATGTCAGAGTTATGCCCAAAAGCTCTATGCAAAAAATGCACAATTATACACTTTGGGAAAATGAACACCCCTGTAAATTAAAAAGAAAACTGATAACACTCCCCAAATAGTAGACCCAATTGTAAAGGACTTAGAAACGCAAGTTGACAGTAACCTGAACTTTGATCAACGTGTCAGTGGTGGAGAGAAAGTCCTTTTCCGTAGCACAGCTAATAAGTAAGGGCATTGCATCCAGATCTAAGAAATCATTAGTCCCACTATACTCAGTCCTTATTACATCAATAATCAAGTACAGTACCCCCATCAGCATTTCCCTGACCAAGCATTTGCATTAGCTGGAATGGCCACAGAGGTTCTTCACTGAAAGAATACAAGATGTAAATAAGATGTCCTGTGCAGACTTTCTCAACACCCTGTCCCTGAACTAGGACTCCTACTGAGTACTTAGGGGGAATCTGTGCCTAAACTACAAGCCAATCTCCAGTCCAGCCCTGATGGATCTGCTACACATTCATAAAACAAACAACGCTATAATTGCCCGAACTAAGGATCTAAACCTCATCTGTGACATAAACAAAACATGTTGGAGGGACAAGTATGTGTCTTAGAGATCACCCCTTCTTTGTAACAGACTCCTCATTCATGTGCAGTAGAGCTCGGCCCTAAGCCTTTTTAAATGCAATTTGGACAAATGGATGAGAAACTGCAAATTCACCCCTTGCTTTTTGCCTGTGATCTTTACAGACAGTGGTAGTTTGTAAGTGACCTAAGGCACAGGCATGTATCAAAGCTATTTTAGTCCTTGGCTCAGGCATTAATAGTTGGGAAAATTGGGGCATAAATAGCTAGGTTTAAAAGCCTCTAGGGCTGTTAGACAAGTACCCTCCTGCTATGCTATAATCCTCTAGATATTGTCTTCCAAGTAATGCTGAAGCCAATGATAGCACCTGAATTAATGTCATTGTTCTGTTCAGGCAGTAAGCCATTGCAGAGAACAAAGTCAAGTGCTTTAACTGATCGATTAAAAACAGATACCCTGTTCCTTGCTATTGTATATGGTACCACTGAGGAATCGTATATAGTAACCTCTAGCATTATCATTGTACCTGTCTCATGAATCAATGGACACTGATATAGTAAAGCACATGAGTGTACTTACATGTGTGTGTGTGTGTGTGTGTGTGTGTGTGTGTGTGTGTGTGTGTGTGTGTGTGTGTGTGTGTGTGTGTGTATTTTCAAGTCATTATTTTTGATTTGATGCCACCCACAATGACTATAAAGCATGTCTCCACCTATCCCATTTATTCTTCCTCATGCTAGGCATTGTAAGACACCAGGAGGGAATAGTGAGAAATAAGGGCAGGCGTTGTTATCCTGTAGGATGTAAGAAGAATTTTGTTGATGTCCTAATAACCTTTCTCCTGTTACTTAGCAGAACTTAGCAGTGCCTGGTTACTCTGAGCTGCAGTTTATGCATCTTTACAGACTGTAAATTTTAACAAAGGAGGCACATCTGCACTGAAACTCAGACTAAAAACCAGAAGGAACTGCAGTGTCTGGAAGGCAACCATTCTTATCTCACTGAAACCATTCACAACTCTTCTAACAGCACCAGCATTAAAAATGACAAGGAATAGTCCGCAGCACTGAAGAAAAGTTATCTGTAGGAACTTTAATACTCAAGAAAAACACAAAATCCCAAAAAATAGGCTGTAAAAGTTAAACATGTTCATCCAAATAAGTGTGATCATGGACGTCATCAGAACTAATTAACAAAATTACAGGTGAGTTTAAATAGACCACACAGGCAACCAAATTAGGAGTTCTTAAAGGCACAAGACACCTAAAATAAATACTATTGCCAAATAGATGCATAATATATAAATCCCATTGAATAGTTTGAGTCAGATATGAATGGTCAGCTAACACACACTGCACTTCCTTTTAATCTTTACAGACTATCATGATGTATAGTTGGAATGTATATACTTTTTAGCAGACTCCTACCCTGAGTCCCTGTACTCTCTATCATTGTACTCGGCCTTCTCAGCAGTGGCACTGCTATGTCAGGACTTAATTCAAGTCACTCACCCTCAGATGACTGACATCAGTTACTGACTCCTGAGCCTACTGGATGCGGTCTTTCTGCACCTGTGCTGCTAGGCAAATGCCAGTTATCTGGGACATAGTCATGCTCTAGCTCTTTATTCCATAGAGCTAGTTCGTCACTTTTAATTATTCCTTGCATCCCATAATCATAAATGCGCTACCACACTGGCTCTTCATTGGCTATTGCTGATAACTTCCTGTAACAAATAAAAGCAGGGTTTCAGTGTGTTTTAATGATCAGGTCCTTGTGTAAGATAAATCTAAGAACAGCAACATTACAGTCTCATCCACTTTTAGTTGTATAGTGTTATTTTGTTTCGCACAAATTTGTGATAGTAAGACCTAATAAAGTCTTTACCAAAGTGCTGGATCTTAATTATTTATTGGTTCATATTAAGTATAGCAGTTTGTGAATATACTGAAACATTCAGATATGCAAATACTAGTTATGTAAGCAAATTCTTAAGCCAACAGTCTGAAGAATGAGAAATGCAATTGCATGAGAAAGATTTTCTATCAATTATTTGTAAAAATATCTGGGTAAGATATACATGGATTAGTTTCCAAGCAGTTCATCTTATGTGACAGTATTTGAAAACAGCTATTTTTGTATAACTTAGTAAATTACCCATTCAGATCAATAAACAAATGTACTCATATTCAGACAAACATAACACTATTAATCAAGATTAATTAATTGAGTCAGATCTTATGTTATCTTCACTATATCTGAAATGTTACTTTGATAGTTATATGCAAACATGTTTAAAATAAACAATGTTTAGAAAATCATTGTGGTTACAGGTACACAACTGTGGCATTTGCATAAAACTAACAATATATTTGAAAATGCATATAATAGATGCATGAAGTTTATGTAACTGGGAATATGTAAACCATTATGCAGGGTCTTAAAGAATTTTGGCATCATGACTGGTTGACTGTCATCTTTCTACATGGATAATTTCATTCTTTGCAAATTGTAAATGTCCACGACAGAATACACCAAGCAGTGAGAAATGTATTTTTTTCAAAAATAACAGATGTTGTCAGTGACCATACAGACATGCATCCAGGGGAACAACCAGTTTCACCCCTCCTGGGGTATCTTCAGGTTCTACTACATCTGCTATTTTTGTAATAATAAAAATTGGATTGCATGACACATTCTGTGCTGAGCATTTTTGATGTGTTTTGCAGTTCATTTTATGCACTTAGAATGCTGCCATGTGGCTCATCTGCTTGCTAAATTCAGTCTTACCCATGGGGAGAAAGAAGAGTCTTCCAAATAACAAAGGCATTAATTCTGATCACACATCCAGTACAGTGCTGTTTGAAAACATGATTTCCAGATGGCTAAAAAGGGTTTATTTTAATATAAATTCTTTGATTTGTATTTGTAGAAACCACACATTTTCCTCCAAGGTTATAAAAATGGAAGAAGGAATACCCTTTTTAAGGTTAGGAACAAAGACAATAAAACAACTCCAAAAGAAAAATGAACATCTATCTACTTTACAACTACAAAATGTTACCATATTTTAGCAATATACAGTTGTAACATGCTATAGTCACTGTTTGTACAACTTACAGCAAAGTAACCAAACTATACATCTCCTAAAAGTAAAACAGCTGTGTATAATAGCAATGTCATTGAAATGACATTTGTAGAATTTAATTTTCAAGAAATATTAATGGCAAAGGATTAATATACTTATTTGAGTATCCTAAGATTTGACAGGAGCACTTTGTTACCAGCACTGCAAGGTGTCAGTCCATTCATACAAGATCTCCGTAGTTGTACTGCTATCAACTAAACACCAGACTCTTGAGATTAACATTGTCTTATAGCTGTCTAAAAGAAAGCAAATGAAACAGTATATTGTCTATAAAAATCAATTAAACCCAGATTACAAGAGTCGAATAGTTACATTTAAACAATTGGCAGACTAAGAAAGTTGTAGACAAACTTTTTTTAAAAATGCAATGATACATTTCCATGCAATCACTTACTTTATTAAAATATATTTGCAGAAGCAAATATTTCAAACCAAATGAGTGTCTGTTCCAACATTAGAAGCAATGTTTGCACAAAAATAAAGAAAATCACATGGATTAGCTCTCATAATATAGCTTTGAGTTAAAAAGCAGAATATAATCCACAAATGAAAGGAAAACAATGTCTGCTGGGCATTGGTATGGAGATGTGAGGTGCTGCATAATTCCGTAACAAGGCATTCAGTTGCCAGTGAAATGGGGATCATGTGTTTTGTATCTGCATCTAAAGTGTAGACTTCCAGGCTTTATATAATCACATTTAGACTTCTGAAAAGTTAAACATTGCTGGAAGATCAGTGACAGCTGCTTCCCTAATGATAAGCTATGTCTATAGGACTGCTTCAAACACTGATTTTGGCAAAAATAAAGTGCACTTTAGACAGAGATTTTTCTTTACATAAAGTTTCAGGAATTATTCGACACATCCATCCCTTATAGGGAGTCCTATAATGTGAACACTGAATGACCAAAACTCTGGAACAACATATTTCAGATCTGACACTGCCATTTCTCAGAATATTTCCTTTTCTCCAACTTATGAATATAGTAGTGTTGGTATATATATATATATATATATATATATATATATATATATATATATATATATATATATATATATCAACAGAATGAATTGCAGAGGAAGAAAGTCAGTATGTGGAATTTAATGCCGATTATTCGACATCAGCATTATCAGCATTATTCAACATATGCCTTTCCCTGCATCTTTCAGAACAGCAACAGATGTACTTTTCAATACTACATACATACCGCACAACACAGAAGTGCCCATTTTTGCAGGCACTGCACCTTCCCGTGTGGGGGGCTGTCCCCCCCACCTCCCCTGCAAATTATATATTACAACTCCAAGATCACACTACAGTGGAGAAAAGGGTAAATTTCCTGGTCTGCACTGTACCATGATCCTGGGTCTATATTAGAAAGATGAAAGATGAAATAGGCGAACCCTATATGATCAATACATAAACATCGATCTACAAAAAGAGTGAAAAGACACAACGCCGAATGGATTTCCCTGGCCAGCAGGGTGATTGTGGGGATGAGGAAATATAAACTTTTCCCCAGTGTAGAGCAGTCTCAGAGTTGGTATATATAAGTAGAGCGGGTGTGGGGAGTGCAGGGGGTCTTGCCATCTGCATAAACATTAATAAAAGTGTTTTGCATTGTGTTTGTTTACTTTGGGTTTACTTACATTTATGGCGCTGTTGCTTCCGGGAATCTGTTCGGCGTTGTGCATTTTGGCATTTCCGTCCTTCGCTCTTTTTGTAGATCGACGTTTATGTGTCGCTCTTCTAGCATTCACCTATTTCAGGTTTCATGCTTATAATATAGACCCATGAAACCTACTCCTAACGTCGACCACATATGTGCAAATGTATACTGCAATTGCTGAACTGGGGACTCAAAGACATGTAGGTTCAGCAACACGGGATCAGCCAACTGTTATTCGACATTCCGTGTTTGACGAACCTACGCTCATCATTTTGATAGTAAACTATATATATATATATATATATATATATATATATATATATATATATATATATATATATATATACATCTATATATATATATATATATATATATATATATATATATATATATATATATATATATAAAATATATATAGGATTCACTTTACATGCTCGAAATTCTGAAATATCAAATTTCAGAATCTGGAGCCCATAAAGTGGAAATCCTCAAAGATCGAAAACCCAGAAGCAAAAAATTCAAAATCTCGCATTTCGGAGATGTTGAATTAGCGGTTCTGGTGTTGTGCGGTGTTCATGGATTCAGCTAAGTGTTTATGTTTTAACAGTTTTGAGTAGGAGCTGTAGTATGTGTTAGTGTGTTTTGTTACTGTGATATGTGTGTGTAGGTTGTGTGGTGATGTTTTGTGTGTTTGTGTATGCAGTGCGACCTTGGAGTTAGTATATTTAAATGGGGGGGTGTGGGTGGGGCGCAGCCCCCCTGCTTGTATGTTAGATAGGGTTGTGTGTTTCTGTGTGGGGAGGAAGGTGTGTGTATGTGTATGCTTGTGGTGTGTGTGTGTGTGTGTGTGTGTGTGTGTAGTATAGAAGTCGCGATTTTGAATTTCGTGCTTCTGGGTTTTCGATCTTTTAGGATTTCCACTTTATGGGCTCGAGATTCTGAAATTTGATATTTCAGAATTTCGAGCATGTAAAGTGAATCCTATATATATATATGGATCTAGTTTAATCTAGCGAATTTACGTTTCATCAAAATGTAAGCTCACTACCACACTTACGTGAAAGTGCATTTTTTTCAAAAATGCACTTACGTGTAAAAAAACAATAAAACAAAAACCAAAAATAAATAATGCACCACCCACACCTCCCCCTACTTTAATACTCTCACTCCAAGATCGTACTACAGTGGGGAAAAGGGAATGTGTGACCCCATGTGATATAAACTTCATCATTTTCTATAAAGCTTTGTGGCTAATTTTTCCAATGCTTCCCAGCTACTTCAATATTATAATGTTAACACAATACTCAATGGACACATTATTATGCCTTTCAGTACACAGGCCTTCTGACATTAGTGTATCACACCCAGCAACAAGATATGCAACTGTTTCCATTTCTGTTTTATAAAACCTGCATTTGTCTGTTTCTCCAACATGTTCAGTGGACTTTGTAAACTAACATGGGCTTATTCCACTATCATGGGCTGCCAACATTAACCTTTTTATCTTTTGGTTTATGTTTATGTCTCCTTGACTATTCCTGCATTAAATCCTGATCAGCAGTTTTCTATACTTACAATTATATTTAGGCATTGTCCACATCTCTTGCCTTCTCATTTGGTCCTTCACCTTATATTCTTTTTTGGCACATTTGGTCACTTTCTGATTTTTATCTGACTCTAGTTTGATTTCCATTCCCACTTGAAACCGATATACTGCTGCTAAACTAAGCAGTGAAGTCATCTTAGACTTGTTCTCCACATGTTTTAAAGCTTTTTCTATGTTTGGATCTTGTAAGGTCAGCAAATACATATGCAGTCCTACAATTGCAGATTAATAAATGTAATCATTTTCTAGGAGGCCCATACCTCATTCAGAATGGGGAATATATAATCTTGGTATACACTGATTTGTTTTTTAATCATTAATAAGCATGAAGCATTTTTTCTTGTTTTCCTGTCCATCTGATCCAGTACCTTTTGGGGCCAGTCAATCACCCCAAAACTATAAGTTAGAATAGGAAGAGCAAAATTAGTTTATAGCTTGGACTTTGTTCCTCGATGTCAGAGATGTTTTTGGTATTAATTTTAGTCTTCTAAAATATTCCTTACTAAGTTTTTTTCACATTTGTTTATGTTTTATTGTTAATCCTTTAATTCCCAAATATT
Organism: Protopterus annectens; assembly: GCF_019279795.1. Lineage (NCBI taxonomy): Eukaryota > Metazoa > Chordata > Ceratodontiformes > Protopteridae > Protopterus > Protopterus annectens. Next base: position 702,031,026 of record NC_056731.1, read on the forward strand.
TGTACATTCCCTCTTGCTCAAGTTATTTAATGTCACATTCCTGTCCGAGACTGCTATTTTCTTGATGCTACAGCTTTCCTGATTTAAAGATTGATTTTGCACATTTATCAAGACCAAGTAACATTCTTATATCATCTGAGAAAGTTTTGACTACTCGCAGTTGTTCTTTTAGTTTTTCATATGATGAACTATACAGTCTTAAATCCTACACAAAGAGAAGATGGGAAGTCTTTATACTTTGTTGTTTTCTGGTAGCCAAATTGTAGCCATGACCTAATATGTTAAGTAGACAGCTTAATGGGTTAAGGGCAAGACAAAAGAGCAGTGGTGACAGAGTCACCTGTTATATTCACCTTTGAATTTTTGTCCCTGGGATAATAATTTGTCCTTTATCATATCTTAGGTGTATCTTATACATTTGTAAGCATTCTTATCCATGAATGAGGAATGCTGTCAAATGCTTTTATTGTTGTCTATCCATGCCATACTTAGCTTATTCCCCTTTTTACAATTCTCCATTATGACTTTATTTAACAAAAAAAAAAAAAAATGATCCATTGTTCTATATGAGTTTCTCTTGTTATCCTATTGCTATGATTGAGTTTTCTTCTAAATGACTATAAATTCTGCTGGCAGCAATTCCAGTGTGTAGTTTATGCATCGTTGGAAGGCAAGTTATCGGTCTATAGATTTTAGGATATATTACAGATTCGCTTTTCCGGAGGAATATCATTTTTCCTTTTTCTTAATCAGGTTGGCTTCTATTCAAGGTGTGCATATAAATAGTTATTACTCATGGCTAAATCTTCATGTAAAAATGTTAATACTTTTAACCAGATGTCATGTACTGTATCTAGGCTTGTGGTTTTCCACTTAGGAGCTTTTCTTAATTTTTTTTCAGTTTCTCTGGCTTTTACTTCATCCCATTTGATATCCTGTACATTTGAACTTCTTATTCTTTCTTTTACTTCTTCTAGCCATTCAGCATCTTTGTTATGTTCCACAGGTTCTTCATAGATTTGCCAAAGTGTATCTATTGCATTTTTTTTTTTGGTGTTTCTATTCCTTTTGCCTTGTTTCCCAAGTCTCTGTAAAACTTTTTTGGGTCATTAGTAAATATCTTATTTTGTACTTTTCCTTTATATTTATCTACATATCATCTGATTTTATTGTGCCTGTGCTGATATCTTTAGTTTATTATTTGCAAAAGTGTACAATAGATCCTGGTCTGTTCTGATAGTGTGCTTTGCCTTTATCACGTCTGTCTTTCTGAGTATTTTTGTTAATTTGTTCCCTCTTCTGTACTCTTCTAACAGTGAAGCTGCTTGTCTTATTGCTTTATACGTTTCTCTTTTCGCTATTTCCTTCAAACTAAACCTAGCTGACTGGATGGGTACTCTCAAGTTTATCCTGTGACTAACTGGCCTCACCCTCCTTGAGAAAGGAAGTAAAGCCTGGTAGGAGTTATTGGCAAAATGTTCATAGTCTTTAAGCTAAATTGCTTTGAAACTCACATGAAAGCATATAAAGCAATTACTGTGTTCAACTTTCTTTTGGGAAAAAATGCAAACAAAACAGTAATTACATTTTTTGCTGCCTGCTGCTTTGTCCTGTCTTTTTCCATAGAAGTGACAAAGGAAAGGTGCACTCAATTGGGTAGCATCAGGAATATGCGGTTTTGGGCTTTAGATGCAGAATAGTCAGGACCAGTTAGCTCTTAATGAGTTACAGCAGATTCCAGCACAAAAAGAAAATGAATCTTCTTCCTGGATGTCTTATTATATAATACACTTGGCTGATTTATTTATATATTTTATGCACTTGCTAGCCAGGTAAGACCCAATAGGTAAGACTGCCTCCATACATGCTTGATCTTCAGATAAGTGGCTTGTTCAAAGTCATTTAGTATAAAAGTGAAGATAGCAAGTATCAGATTCCAGACTATGAAATAAACTTTTATTTCTTCAATGAGATAATACACCACACCTACCTTCATCTCTTTCATCTAATTGTTGCTCAGATGTCGTTATATTTCATGGTAGGCCACTGCTGACTTCAGCCCCTTCCCCAGCCCACAGTTCTGTCCTGCCTATGGCCCTACCAACTTCTTCAGGCATGAAACAACATTAGCTCATATTGGTGGGGATAGGGAGGGCAGCTTGTCTATAAAAAAGTAAATCACGACGTAAATGGTGTCTACCTTGTCTCATTGACTAAGAAGTGAATTGGCCAGGGAACAGTTGTCCTAGTATGGCTGGCTTGGGAGCTGTCATGTACATAGGTGAAGGCTGCATTCCCAAAGATGCCCAATCTTATATGGTAACACTATTTGGAAGCCTTATCCACATGCCAGTCCAAGCTTCATGGCAATGATCTGATCTCCTGGTCTTAACCAGGCAACAGTGAGCCCCACTAACATGTCACCCTTACTCTTTACACTGAGTGAAGTCAGCAGACCGCTGTCTTGTTATTCATCTCTCTCTCTTCCTCCCCCTCTCTCCTAGTGTCAGTCTCTGCATCATCAGGAGTGATAGTCAAACCTGGGTCTCCTAGGCTGCAGTTAGGGCTTTAGCCATTTATATTGTGGAGCTCAAGTACTATGAGATGAAACTAGTTAACAATTCATATCCACATCTGTCCTCTAATGCTGGAATTAACCCAGACCACCAAACGTGTGTAGTGGGTGGGGGCCCCATTGCCTTCACTATATATTTAAGAAACATATAATAACAATGGGGGTGTAGTTAATGCTTAATTTAACTGCCCTGGTTTTGCCTTAGGAAATTAAATTTTGCTGATGGGATTATAGTCAAAGTTTGCCCACAAGTTACTGTTATATATTACTATTGTAGAACACAGTTTATATTTCTTTGTTTAAGTAACTTTGTTCTGTCTGTGTTCTTATGCTTTCATTAATATTTTTTAACAGATAAGTATTAACATCTGGGGGTATAGCAGTGGCAGGTCTCCGTGAACCTGCAGTACTATAAAGTACTATAAAGGGCAGAATATGAACTTCACACGCTGTCATATGAATTACATGCCAAAGGCAGGGAACAGGATTCCCAAACAATCTAGGCTAATAAATCAGATTATTTATTTATAACAAAATGCCAAACCACAGAGGTAGATAATTATGCCTCATAGTCCCCAGTGGCCCTTCAGTGTACCTGACTACACAGCACTACTTTTATGTTGGCTGGGGTTACATTCACCCAATCAAAAAGTCAACTTGTCATGCTGTAAAAAGCCTGTATAACTGATTGAAAATCAGTGATCACATATATGGCTTTTTTCAGCGTGAGATCGTAGTACAGTGGAATCAGACCTTTTCCTCACTGTACTACTGTGATTTCAGAGTTGGTATATATAATTATTTGCAGGTGTGGAGGTGTAGGGGAGTTTGCTCTCCACAAAAAAAAAAAAAAAAAAAAAACGTTTTAAATTGTTTTTGTTTGTTTTTTGAATAGCAGGAGATTGATCGTTTGTTTTTGATCACTTGCAATTCGATAGTTTGAGTTTTTGATGTAGTGTTGAAAACCAATTGGCTAATATACTGCACAGATGACAGATAGAACTCTGACTCATGGTGTAACAGGTGTGGGACTGGATTGATGACATACTGTGGTGTTGTGCACCTAAAGAGCTGTCCATTTACAAGGAAACATTACATTTTTGTTATTACAAGTGTATGGAAGGGATGCATGCCTTTCAACCTCTAAGAGCAAGAAATCTGGACAACGCCATAAATAGAAGTGAGACAAAGGCCCAAAAATAGGGACAATTTTTAAATATTGCTCTTACAAACTTAGAAAGTTGATAGAATAGCAGGTTTAGCACCAACTTTTTTGAAGGGAAAGAAGTCTGAAACTCAAATGTCTATCATTATTTTCTACTTCCAGTCTTTAATGATTTGCCACTAAATTGCCAGTAAATCACAATTTTATGAAAAACATACCAAAAATGTGAGGCAAAAATCTGGACATTCTGCGAAAATCTGTACAGTTGAGAGGTATGATTAGGGATGACAAGGAGAAGATTAGAACTATGTACATATTTATGCATGTGTCTTCTGCCATAGGCAGCATAATACTTTGTCAGCATCAGCACATCTCCAATAAATTGAAATAATATAAAAAATGTATATATATATATATATATATATATATATATATATATATATATATATATGTGTGTGGATCACCTTCAGATGCGAAAACACCGACAACGCAGATGACCGACAAGGTGAGAACCCGAGTGAGGGATTTAGTGTTAGGGAGCGGACAGGTAAGTGTGCGATAGTGAGGGACTGTGGGTTTAGGGGTGGGTTAAGTGAGTTAGGGTTAGGGTGCAGGTAGTGAGGGACTGTGGGTTTAGGGGTGGGTTAAGTGAGTTAGGGTTAGGGTGCAGGTAGGGTGAGGGGATCTTGGGGTTAGGGGTGGGTAAGTGAGTTAGGGTTAGGGTGCAGGTAGGGTGAGTGTAGTGTCGGACCTTGGGGTTAGGGGTGGGTAAGTGAGTTAGGGTTAGGTGCAGGTAGGTGTGCGGTAGTGTCGGACCTTAGGGTTAGGGTTTGGGTTAGGGCTAGTGGATATGTTATGTAGTGTACTGTGTTGTTTACATGTAGTGTGTTGGTGTAATGGTATTCGTGTTTTCGTTGTCGGTATTTTTGTTGTCGGTCTTTGGTGTCGGTGATTTGTGTTTCAAGTGTTTTTTTCGGCATCTGAAGGTGATCCATATATATATATATATATATATATATATATATATATATATATATATATACATACTGTAATTTATAGCATTGACTTGTTAGTTGACTGAAGTAATAACATTACAAAAAACAAGTTCATGCATGCAATGCATGCAACAATTGCAAAAAGCAGTAACATTTAAATATATACATATATATATATATGTGTGCATGTGTGTGTGTGTGTGTGTGTGTGTGTGTGTGTGTGTGTGTGTGTATATGTACATTTTTTAAAAATATGTTTTCTATTTTACATGCGTTTAAATGTTACATTGTTGAAGTAATAACATTAATAGCTTTTCTGTTCCAAAGATGCTCCTGTTACGGTTTGAAGAATTAAGAAAAAAATATATCACTCTTACATCACCTTTTCTTTGACACCTCAGTAACCACACTACTTCAAACCAAGCTGTCATGCTTCTTGTCAAATGCAAGCCGGCATTAAATTAATAAAAATGCCTGTTTCTTTTTCTCACTTTCAGATCGTTCCTCTTCCTTAAATGGACAGACATTTCCTCTATTTCCTGGGGTAATTGTATTTAAGGATGTCCTTCTTGTGAAGCTGCATTCGCAATCAGCTGCTGCATATAATAAATACACCATCTACATGTGGTCTTCAATCATGTAATTTCCATATTTGACTATATAACTACAATAATGCCAATCAATCTAATGACAAAGCTTCATAGACCAAATCTAACAATAGGTAATAACAAACTTCTCATTTTTGATGTTTACATCCCTCCACCTTTATTTATCTCCACTATTAATAATACTCTGCCAGATATTTTCCCAAACACAACAATATCTGGGGACAGTAATGTTAATGCTGCTGTTTTTCTGAAGTCAAATGGCTCAACAAAGTGCCTTTTTTCAATGTAATCTTGAACAACTTGTAAAAGATCCATCTGGCCCCAACATGCATGCATGAAAACATTAAAGCTGGAGCTCGTCATTACAAATATGGCCAATCACTGTAACAACATTAACATCTTGCTCAATTTTCCCATCAATTGCTGTCCAGTCCTCAATTCATGGTCCTTTAAATCAATCAGGCATTCCCCACAACTGGTCACAGGTTGTCCTTTCCCCAAGCAAAAACTAGCCGTCCTAGACCAGCACCCAAAATACATTGACTGGTCACTTTTCTATATACTTTATGATCTAATAGCAGCTTTGGGACTCTTCATTTAAACTCTCACCACTATCTAATATACCTTATTTTGAATTACACAAGAGAGTAAGGAGTGCAAGAAACGTCCCTTTTAACTACTGAATCTAACAAAGCAGAAAGAGACAAGGCCTGGGCATTGTGGAAGGAAAATGCTCAAAATATGCATCTGCACCAAGATTACCTCTCATTGATAAAACAAATCAGAATTACAACCAACTCAGCCAGATCCCTTTACTTAAGAAACATGTCAACCATTAACAACCCAAAATAGTTTAGGTCAGTAGTAAAGTAAATTACAGGTCAAATCACTCACCCCTCCATCTTTGCAAACAGCTCCCCAATCAACTCATATAATGACTGAGCAGAGGACTACAATTCCTTTCATAATTATATACAATATCACCAACACTTTCCAGACCAACCATCATACCTTCCCAGGGCCTAACAACTGCATGGTGCCTTGACTTAATTCTCTGTCAGAATATTCAGCCAACTTTTACTTCTCTGAAATCAAAGCAAAAAAATCTTCACACTAATAAAAATCTAAATAACTTATTTGCAACATTCTATACCCTCCATCCTGTGTTCCTTAGAAGGGTAGCTGATAACATTTCCAAGTGAAGTACTTTAATTTACAGCCTGTTTCTTACCTCAGGAGTAGTACTTCTCCAGTAAAGCACTCCATCATCATTCCAGTCACCTAAACTACTAATCCCAAAACATTAAAGGATTTGTGACCTATCTTTAACCTTTGTCCACTGGCCAAAGTATTTGAAAAATTCCTTTACAAGCAAATGCTCCAGCATCTCAGTGATTATGTCCTAATATCAAACAGGCAACATAGCTTCAGGCACACCTTAAGTAAAATTTACACTTCCTCGGTTTCTGACTCTGCAACACATTTAATGAAGGATTCATTACAGACAAAGTTTTTGTTGACATGACAAGGGATTTTAAATCAGTGAACCATAAATACAATAATGTGGTTTAAAAGTCACATAGAAAATATAACATTTCAAGTCTGCACCATCAGTCAAATGTCATCTTTGGAACCTCTTAGTACAGGAGTCCCTCAAAGGCTCAGTCTTATGTCTGTCACTCTTATTCATTAATAGCCACACTGAAGAGTTCCTTCATCTAAATATGTCTTTGCATTTTGATGACATACTCCTTCAGACAAATAACTGCACCTCAGTCCATGAGAATCAACTCCAACAATCTTTGGGTATGGGTTATTTTCCATAAAGTATTAATTAACAACCGAAAAAAAGAAAAATAAAAAAACACTCCCAAAACCCCACCAATTGCCAGAAATTATAATTACAGTAATTGAAATAATATTTAAAAACATTATTTTTTAATAGAATACAAATACTTGGGCTTACTCAAGATCCTGAATTATCATCTTACACACAGAATGATGATATAATTAATAAAGTACTCTCCTAACTGAAGCTCTGCTATAAAGTCTCCCATCTCCTCTTTCCTACTCCCACATAACTCTCGCCAATGCTTCCCCCTAAGCTATAATATCACCATCCTCTACTACTTTTTCACTGTACCTATAACACACATAGCTACAGACCCCCAAACATGACTCAGGAGGCCCACTCCACCTATCTGGACTTACTTGAATCCATCAAGATTCAACCCTCTACTCTGATCCTGGGTGACTTTAACTACACAACCATAGAGTGCAAGACTTATTCTAGCTCAAACACGAATGCACAGAGATTCCTCAACTTCATCAATACCAGTGCATTGGATCAGCTGGTTGACACCCCCACAAGAGGTGAAAATATCCTGAAATGGTACTAACTAACATGACTAGCCACTGTAGCACCCCTACAGTGTCATCCTCCTTGGTGAGATCAGACCATAAAGCAATCACTTTCGAAGTCACCATCTCCCCTGAGCCCCTCCTTGCCAGGGTCGAACAAAAAAACTTTTCCAAAGCTGACTACAACCCCCTGAGAGAAGGTATAAGCAGCTTCACAGCCACCATCCTTTCAGTTGAATCAAGAACTAATGTGCATGCCTACACCAAAAAACTATATGAGCACCTATATAGCAGCATGGACTCAGAATTACCTAACAGGACCAAATCATCTTTAGTTTTGTGGCTTGCGCCACCCCTTTAGTATGGGGAACTATACCCATTATTTTGCTGTGCCTCTGTAAGCCTCAAGTAAGACTAAACCTGTCTGGAGAACAGCAGCATGAAACAGACTCTATAATAAAAGGAAAAAATACTGTCCAGGACCAAGAAGGAGCAGGTGCCAAATTGGAAGCAATCTCTCCTTTGTCTGAACAAGCAAATAAGGTAGCTGGGGAAATCATCTAAGGCTAACTTTGAGTCAACATTGGCCACATCCACTAAAGACAATTACAAGGTCTTCTTCATATACTTCCACACTTTCAAAGGTAACTCCCAAATCTGCTCTGAATTTATGGTCAAGAATATCACTTACACAAACGTCATAGATATAGCCAATCGGATGGCAGATAAGTTCAGTGAAAACTTCACCCCCCTGTCCCCCACATCAGTAAACCAGGAAATCCCCAGCACCTGCCCCCCTCCCCTCATCACCAGGGAGCAGGTTATTAATGCCCTCTCAAAGGCAAAAAATACAGCCTCCATGGGACCTGACAACATCCCAGGCTGTGTCCTACATGAACTCAGACAGGATATCTCAGCACCACTAGCACCCTATTCAACCAAAGCCTGTGCACCAGCTTCATCCCAGTAGAATGGAGGACAGCCACTGTCTTCCCTCTGCACAAGGTGGAGCATCCACTGACCCAGGCAATTATAGGTCCATCTGCCTAACTAGCTTGATCTGCAAGGCCATGGATTGCATTATCATCGACCTTATAAACAAGGATATTGGCAACCACCAAATGTTTGTTCCCACACAGTTTGGTTTAGTCAAAGGGAGATCATGCCTGTTAAACTTGGTCACCTTCTTCGAACAGTCACCAACGCCATGGATGAGGTCAAGATACTGCAAACCGTCTACCTTTACCTAGCCAAAGCCTTCAACACTATTCCTCACTCAGGCATAATAGATAAACTCTCCCAGCTAGGCATCAACCCATATATTACCAGATGGGTAGCTAACTGACTCACTGATAGAACCCACTCAGTGAAAATAGGGGAAGCCACCTCTAGTAATAGACCTATAACAAGCGGCATACCCCAAAGATCGGTCTTGGGCCTCTACTGTTTGGCGCCAACAATATCCAAGGGTCCAACAGTTTGGGATATACATTTTTGAGGTGCAAGCCAAAACCAGTGGTCTGTGGCTGACCAAGTTTACAGATGACTGCAAGCTGGGCACTGTCATAAATTCCCCTAGTGATGTGAATATTCTCCAAGAGTGCCTTAACCAAACTAATTACTGGTGCCAGAAGCATGGCCTCAAACTGAATGCCAAGAAATGTATCATTATCCCCCTTGGGGAAAATTATGTCCCCCACTAATTATCACATTAATAACAATGTACTAAGCATGCAATCTGTCATGAGGGACTTGGGCACCCAGGTTGATAGCAACCTGACTTTTGACCCCCATGTTAGCTCTGTTGTACAGAAGGGTTTCTACATGACCCACCTCATAAGTAAGGGTATTTCATCCAGGGACAAGCAGGTCATAACATCCCTGTTCCCTTATCAGACCCATTATCGAATAGAATGCCCCCTTTGGCAGGTACCTCGCCAAGCATATGCAACAGCTGGAGAGACCACAGAGGTTCCTGACCAGAAAAATCCAGGGTCTTAAACACCCATCCTATACAGATAGGCTAAAAGTCCTGTCCCTCTACTCAGTCTCGTACAAACTGCTCAGAGATGACCTGTGTCTGGCATATAAGGCCGTCTCAGACCCAGCTTTGATGGAGTTGCTGCTTATCTGTAAGAAAAACTCCACTCATGCAACCCGCACGCAAGGTCTCAACCTTTTCTCTGACATTAATAGAACTTGTTGGCAGGATAGATTTGTGTCCCAACAATTCCCCCATCTGTGGAATAGACTTTCTCTCCATGTCAAGCAGAGAACCTCACTAGCCCTCTTTAAGAGAAACCTGGATGACTGCATGGGAAACAGAAAATATACCCCTGAAATCCCACTTGTGTCCCTGCTGGAGAGGGAAAACAGGTGCTGACTTTATGGGAACATGGGTTAAATTCTTGGTTAGGCTCATAAGGGCCTCCGGGCAATAGACTAGTATCGTCCTATGAACCTATGAACCTATAAGCAACAGATAGCAGAGTAAAAATTAATCCATCGATTCATTCTACTACCAGATGATTACTCTCATCACTCTGACTTGCTAAACAAACTCAAGTGGCCCCCAACAAATCCAAGTTCAACCTTCTTCCTAGGCACACTAGTGTATAAAACCTTGAAAGAGGGACCTTGTACACCTATGTAAAGAAAATTTCCCATCACAGAACAAATCATGTCATTAAATAACACCTCATTACAATCTCTCTCAGCTACTCCCCTTTCAAAACAGTCATTGTAGAGAGTGCATTCTCTTGAATAGACCCAGCACTATGAAGTAACCGCCCAAGTGAAATACAGTGCCAGAGTTATTTTCAAGAATTCAAAGCAAATTTAGTTCAGCACCGCCATCAAGAAGTTACATGTAGATGTTTTAAAGACAATGGGTAAATAAAACACAAATCTGTTCTGCCCTTATCAAATTGTCACATTCCATAATCTGCTACCAAGTCTCAAGTCTCAGGTTTGGTATATTTTTTGAATGAGGGTACCGTTAATGTTGCATATTTATTAACCTAAAATTGTGTGAGATTGGTCTCATTTAACATATGCTTCACTGTATGTATCTCTATCATCTCATCTTACTTTTTGCATTTGTATTCTGTTATAACTGTTTTATATGCTTATGTATTTCAAGTTTTCTGTATGCTTGCATCTGGCCCGGGTCATGTTTGAAAACAGTCTTCAAACCATCACACCAATGCAGTTACCAAATAGTGAAAAAATAAAGAAATAAACAGATACAATGGCCACCTAATAAACATAAACTGCTGTTTCTCAATGTAGTTGGCGCATATTATGTGCCACATATATCCTTGAAAAGACAAATTCAATGCCAACTTAGAAACATTTAGCAGACTCCTGCCATTATATATAAAGAAGTGTGGATAATTCTTCAATATGTTTACTAGGGACATATGGAGAACAATAAGGTTATTCAGACCTTTCTGCTTTTTTATGTTGGCTTTCCTTGCTATATACATTTTAAGGCATTTCTGCCCTGGGCAGGAAATTGTGGCTGTTTTGCAAGCACCATTTTGTAAAAGAAATCACACAAAAGTTGTTTTACAAGAGCTAATGAGATTCATCACCAGAAGTAATAATCATAGCTAAACTAAAGGCATGTGATACTCTGATAAGAATGTGGCAGATTTTACCATGAAGAAAGCTAGTACACCTCTAAGATTACGTGTGGACATTAGGAGTTTGTATTTAATATTTTAATCTATATCAAAATGGATCTTTAAAACAAAACTGCTTTAACCTGCAGCATAGCTGTTGCCGTTGAACAGTACAAGCCTGCACCTCTACACTTAATGCTGCATTCCACACATATCAAGCAATGCTAGCAGAAGTTTAACATCATACCTAAAAAAAAAGAGATGACCTACTGAGAAAGTACAAGAGTAGATGTGTAGCAATACACTGATTATTACTGTTTCCCCTCAGGCAAATACCTTTCCCTTAAGCCTCTGCAATGAAACATTTTGTTTTATTACCTTATGAGATAAGTGGGGAAAAAACTTTCATTACCTGGGGAATTAAAATATTCTGCCTTGTCATATCAGTGTCTGTTCTCAGTTTCATGCAGGATGCATAATTATAACACTGTTTAAATTGAGCCCAGAAGAAAGATGGGTTCAAGTGCAAATTAATTTCAGATTATCACAACAAAGGCAATCAAATCTCAACAAGCTTGCCAGCAAAATGCCTTCCAAAGGTCCCTCAGTCCCTTCACACCACAAACTTACAACAAAGACCTTTCAGCTCAAATTAAGCTAATGATCTAACACAGGCTTCTGTCTATAAGCTTTTTTTTGTTCTGCTTTTTTCCTGTTTTAATTTGGCAGGAAAGTCTGTCATCCTAAAGTAAGAAATAGGAAGAAAAGGTGGCATAGAAAGGTCAGTTAGTCATTATCAGTATCATTACAAAATAAATAGTTGGCAGGTTTGACAAGGCCTGCTCGTCGTGTTATTCTGTGAAAGCCATCATAATGCAGTAAAGGTGCTGAAAGAGTATTGACTTTAACCACACCTCTCTATCCCACTAACAGCAGAATCCCATACCAAACTACGTGCCTCATATCCCCTGTTTGTCTCTCAGCAAGTCTTTTTTTTTTTTAATCCAACATCTCACTCTATCCTACGGGAAACTGCTGGGGAACGAAGGGTATCAACTGCTGAAAAAATTCAAGTCAAGCCTCATTACCTCCTCATTACCTTTGCAAAAGTGGAGTGAGAGAAATTTTTGTCTGGGGAATGAAGGCTTGGGAATCTCATTCAGAGTTCTTTCTGGTTAGTGCACAGCCAACCATGGAGCCTTGTCTCCATGGGATTAAAGTTTCCTTCTCATTTCAGCATTGTAATGATCAGCTCATTAACATTTTTAAGGTAAATTACCATCACTTATCATTATGCCAGTCACTTAGAATGTATCAAGAAGCAGAAACATTGCTTCCTACACTGAATATAAATGACATTATGCTCTTCCTTGCAGCCAGTATGGTATCTGTTTAAAATATTCACTGGAGCTGAATTTTGTTGTGTTTGTAAGTGTAATATGTATCAACCTATAGCAATATCTATATGTGTATCTGTCGCTATTTCTATACACACACACACACACACACACACACATATATATATATATATATATATATATATATATATATATTTTTATATATATATATATATATATATATATATATATATATATATATATATATATATATATATATATATATATATATATATATATATATTTATAAACAGATTAGATATACATTTATGTGTACAATATATGCATAAAAAATATATATATATATATATATATATATATATATATATATATATATATATATATATATATATATATATATATATATAGAGAGAGAGAGAGAGAGAGAGACAGACAGAGTTGCAAGTGATTTTCCCTGGAACAGTCTTCTTCATTTAAGTGTAGTTTATTTTCAGTGAAATCTCTAAAATTAAGTTCACTTTTAACAAAAAATAAGAACAGGCACTCATTTTGCTTGCATTCTAATTTTGAGTGTCTCTGTTTAGTATTAAAGGTTCTTGATAAAACATCAAAATTCCTTAGAATACTCACCTATTGCCGCTCTTGGTCTAGCTGTCTTCTATATCAAGGTCCACATATACCTTTTGGTACTCTATTGTATCTTCTTGTTAGAGCACCCTCAAGAGCATGCACTCTCAGACTTGTGAAATCTATTTCTATAATAGGCAAAATCTCTACTATTTTGGACGACAGGCCTTACTATTAACAGATCTCAACACATTATTCTGATTAAAATTTCCTGTTACATGTTTTACTGCTGCGATCCTCAGCTTCTATGCACCATGATTATTACATTCACATCACAACACTTCACAACAGCATTGCTAACATCTTGGCTAGCCACTATGCCACAGTGATTTCCCCCCAGCATAGAAAACCTGATTGTTTCCATACTGAATAGACTGACTTACATGACCAGGATCACTCATTTGCATTCAAGTGGCTACTGCCAGGAGTATACTGGATGGTTAAATGGAATAGCTTTAACAACAGCATCCATCTGCTTAACTTACTGCTAACATAAATTTATTCATGAGTACACTCATACCATTTCCACATCTATTCGTACTATCCCCTCTTTCACCCCATACCCTTCTCTACTAGTACTATCCTATGCCTTCACCAATATAATCTGTTACCTTATTTCATGACCTCTAGAATATTAATAATCATTATGATAATCATTTATTATGTAAATAATGCTGCATCTTCCTATTATCAGACTTTCCATATAATTTATGCTTGAACTATGACTTTAGTATATGTCTGTTGAGTTTTTCTTCTGACAAACTAATATATAGATTTTCAAATGTCATGCTTTAATGTTATGAGTTTATTATGTCTGCCAAGAATTTCATTTTGTTAACCATATGTATCTTAAGCTTTTCTCACTGGTCCTCCACTGGAAATGGGTACCTCATGACCCAGTTGGACTTTCCTGGTAAACAAATGCCAAATAAATAAATTTATATAACTACTGCAGGTGTGCATAATCCACTACCAGAGTGAAGCCAAATCCTAATATGTAATATTTAAGAGGAGTTAATGTCCATTTAGTACTAAAATATTCACGCTCAGAGTATCTAGCCTTACTTCTTGTATAGGTAGCAGATTGGCTGCACCTCAACAGCTACTTGTCTGCAACACTACTCCTATCAGATGCATACATGAGCACAAAAAGGATCTGGTAAAGTTAGAGAAATAGCTTTGAATATAACACAGCTTTTAACTAGCTAAAAATGTCATCTGCTTTTATTGTCCACTTTATAATAACAGGCATCTTATCTTTTGAACAGTATTTTTGTGTATGTATCTCCAGCTGTGATGGTCATTTTTGTGTATATATCTCCTGCTCTGATGTACCTTACTAATTTTTGTACCTTACACTGTGAACTTCTATGTATTGTAAACTGAATATTTATGTACTGTAAACTGAACATTTATGTATTTTAAACTGTCTGTAACTGGAGTTTTTCTCCTCGGATCTCCATTGAAAATGGGTCTCTGGCTGAGCTGGACAAACCCGGTTAACAAATGTCAATAAATAAACAAAGACAATATAAAAGGATAGGCTATGATAGCAAAACTGTGTATAAACTTCTTATAGCAACCCATGTATCTGAAAATTGCTTTCACATGTCATTTGGTACTGGAGATAAGCCAGTTTTGATAGGGCCTGTTTTGTCTATTTGAGTTCAGATTAACCCTCTCAGAATCACATACCCTAAGTACCTGTCTTATGTTATACACATTTGTAATTAGGGTGGGGTAAAAGAGTCAGTTACCCCATACACAGTCTGTCAGAAGGCATGATCTGCAGGTGCTATGTTAAGTGCTCTAAAGATGTCAATATATCATTGTGGAAATGAGAATTGTTTGGTCCTCAACTTTAATGTGAAGGAGCTCTGGTTTGTGGAACTGCTCAGGATTCCCAATGTGCAAGTGATGGATTTGGCATTAATGGCAAGTCTGACATGGTTTTTGCTTTCAATAAATGTGATTCACAATTTTCTGTATAAAAGACTATATCATTAAGCAATACAACTGAGTACCTAGCATGAAGTTTCAAAACTTTATCTATAAGGCTTTGAAAAATGACTGGAGCTCCATGAAGCCTAAAGGGTAAGACACTGTTATGAGAAAATATCTACTCGAGTAGAGAAAGAACTCATTTTTTTATTTGGCCTCATGGATAAAGGGAGTTTGACAGCAAACTCTGGTTAAACCGGTGGTGCTCATATACCTTACTTTGCCTAACCTGTCTTTAAAAAGCTCATTCACTCTAGGAACTGGGTTAGTGTCAGATCTGGATATCTTACTCAATTTTTTAAGACCTTTATAAAATCTTATGGAGTCTAACAGTTTAGGGAACCAACGCAATCAGAATGTTCTATACCCTTTTTTTGACTTCTTCACTTATGCATTTATTATTTTTCTTTGGGATTCTGTTTTTTTTTTAATTGAGACTCTTCTGTTCTACATCATTTTAGATTTACCTTCTCCTATGGAATGGACTCATTATGATGCTGTATTAAATCAATTCTACCAGAACGTTCAGAAAATTGAACATATATATGTGTGTGTGTTCATAGATTCATAGGTGTGTACTAGGCTAATGGCCCTGGAGCCTTTACAAGCCTAGCCCTTAGAAGTGCCCTGGCATCATGCCACCCAACGTTAGCTCCCATTGCCTCTATCAAGTAGAGCCACTTGAGTGATCCCCGGGGTGAACTTTCTATTACCCATCCACTCATCAAGATTTCTCTTGAAGAGGGGCAGTGAGGTGCTCTGCTTGACATGTATGGGAAGTCTATTCTACAGCATGGGCAGTCTCTGGGTGAGGAACCTGTCCCTCCAGCATGATCTGTTGATTGTGGTAATGAGGTTGAGGTCTCTGGAGCATGTGGTGCGGTGGGATTGGGATTTCTTTAGATGCAGCATTTCTAACAGAGTTGGGTCAGACATGGCTCTGTAAGTCAAGGAGAGATCACCTCTAAGTAGGCAATATGAGACAGAGAATAGCTGGAGTCTTTTGAGTCTGTCCATGCAGGACATGTGTTTAATGCCTAGGATCCTCTTCGTAAGCTACTTCGGTGGCCTCTCCAGCTGCTGCAGGGGTCTAGTGAGGTGCATGCCAAATGGGGCATTATACTCAATGATTGGTTTAATGAGGCTTTCATCTCTCACTAAGCCCTTCTAAATCCCAGGATATATTCAACAGTGGTGAGCCTTGTATAAGAATAAAACAGTCCATTTTTACTATTTTTCTATTATACTAATACATTTTGGAGAAACTAAAAATAGTGCAAAGAGTTTTCATCTGAAGAATTAAAGCACTCACAAAATATATGAAGAGATACTTCAGTCATTTCAATTCGACTTCTTTAATCATTATATTAAAACAGGAAGATTATGGGAGGATTATGAAGTAATTTAAGATAATGTGGTTGCAGAACTTTATCATTTAAGGCTGTACACTAGACATCCTATTCTAGGTGAATACAGATAGAAGATCATTCTGCTCTTACCAATTCAGTACAACAAGAGCAAGAGCTTGCCACTTTCAGTTCACTCTGCCAAACTCTGGATAAACATCCATGTCTTTACAAGGAATTGTAACAACCAATCAGTATATCAGTATACGAAAAGGTGTATGGTTTGTGTGTGTGTGTGTGTGTGTGTGTGTGTGTGTGTGTGTGTGTGTGTGTGTGTGTGTGTGTGTGTGTGTGTGTGTGTGTCTACTTCAGTATACCGAATGTTCACTTACCCGACTTTTATATTACTGAGATGAAAAGGCCGACAACCCCATAACATGAACATCCTGGAACACTGACTTTCCACTCCAGGTAAGTAAGGGCATCTAAGTATAAGTATAGCAGCAACACCAATTACATATCAATATGGTACAGTAGAGACTGCACAGGGAAAATGTGCATTATTTGACTTTGTCATGCAATGTGACATAACAATGGGGAAGATGTCTGTGCGAGATAAGCATCCTTGCATGAACAGTGCAGAGGAGATCTATCAATGATGTTATATACAATTGGGGTAGGGTGCATATTGTGAAGCTGCACAGACTGATTTGCCTGGATATGAGTGTAATCTCAGCAGAGATCTCCAGCAAGTGGGACACACGTAAAAGCTCATGGACAACATTAAAAGAGGCAAGCACAATCATGGACAATATCAGAACATAATTAGCAGGTCTACTTTTTTGCCAAATGGAAGAATGAGGCATTGTCTTGCATTAAGTTTCAGTCTGTGAGTTTGGTACCAACCATTTGTCTGTATCATGCCTTTCTGTAATATGTTAATATCATTGATGGACTGTAAATGATTGCACCCATTTGACCGCCATCTGCAGACTTAGTAAACCAAAGGGCAGCTACCTTCACATGGACTTCAGAGAAATAGTTTCCAAACAGTAGAGGGCCCAGCAAAGATCCTTATGGTACTCCACTGATAACTGGTCTACTGGTGGAGGTGGACTCCTGAACTTTGACAGTGTGCATTCTGTCAGTGAGTTATTTGGCTACCCATCTAGTAATGTATGAGTTAATCCCCAGATGGGAGAGTTTCTATATGGTACCTGAATGGGGGATTTTGTGAAAGGGCTTGGCTATCACCATAGGTGGTATGTCCTGTTTTCCCTCATCCAGGGCTTTGGGGACATTATCAAAGAATTGCACTAGAATTAATATGCAAGATGTTCCATTGACAAACCAATATGGGTTGGGTCAAGAGTATTGAAGGTCACCTATGTCCCTGTGGAAAAGGTCCATGATGAATCCTTCTATAGACTTGCAGATAAGGCTGGTTATGCTTATGGGTCAGTAGTTCCCAGGGTCAGTTGATGGATGTGTAGGCACATTCATCTGTGAAGATAGTTCTAGTTCTGCATGTTACTACATTGATGTGCATTAAATATCACACAATATTTGATATTACTGTATGCAGTGTAGTTGATATATTTGTGAAAAAAAGTACCGCAGACACCAAGATTTCAGTGCATGGGAGGAGGCAACACATGGCTATATTGTAAATATGTGAAACATTGTTCAGTTTGTTACATTTCCAATTGTAGTTTTATGGCATAAAGAGTAAAATGAGCACTAATACATGTTGAGTTTGACTTTGCAGAGTACAGCATTGAGCAGTGGGCTTGTGAGATGTTTGGCAAAGTATTTGCACATGTGTGAAACACATTTCCATTACTTTCCATGTTTGAGAATAGTTAAGCAGTGTGCAAATGAGTGACACATTGCTAAAATTCTGAAAGTTAGTACTAAGAGCATGCAACACACCTACTGCATAACTGACTCTGTGACAGCAGGTGTAAATGCAGTGACAAGTTTCTTTTTGAGCCCAGATGATTCTGGGTTTGAATACAAGTGTATCTAATACTTTTAAATAAACAGAGATAATGCAATGACATTATTCTTTATAGTACATTCAGCATGTATTACTGTGTGTTGGCATAGCACAATGGGGTTAAATGGCATTGCATGGATGTAATTGTACTATTACAGAGCTGCCCACCATTGCTTGGCATTAGTGCAAGATGCTAAACTCCACACAAACAAAGATGCCAGAAAAGGAAGGGATCCTTTGTCTTTTCTGTTACTTATGTGTGGTGTGTGTGATTATATTTTTTAGCCAGATTATAGGTGTTAAAATAGGGTAGATAGGAAAGTGGTGAAATGAGAAGAAAGCAGGGGGAAGAACAAAGGGAAAAAATACAGGAATGTGCAGGAGGGAGGTAGGTAAAAAACATAGCTATTCATTTCATTAAAAATAAAAACTGATAATATATTCAGAATATTAGCTGAATTTGGATTGTCACCTCCAGAGAGAGGGGTGACAACAACCTAATCATGATGAATCGCCAATTGGACTGAATCAAGTGTGTCAAGAACACAAATGTGAAATGGAGAGCTACCTATGGGATGATTTTTTTTGTGGGACAGGTGCCCATTTTTCTTTTTTTAATTCAGTAGAAGAGGAATGCTGGGTAAGGGATGCAGGTATTTCTGGGTCAAATAAGTTGGGTAAGTGAGTAATCAAATGTAAACAAACAAGACAAACAAGACAAAAGACAGGGACAGTGAGGGGCACAAAAGATTGGGGATCACCATGATTAGGGTGAGGGAGGGGACACTACAGGCTCATGCCCATCAAACATGGAGATGGTGAAAATCGAGTCCTCACCCACTGGACTGTAATCACTGTCCCCTTACTCTACTGGTAGAGTGTTTGACATCTTCTCCTCCTGCAGAACATGAAGGATAGCAGCTTCTCCATCCAGCATAGATGTACACCAATGGTGCAGTTCACCATCCTATGAATCAACCCTGGCATCTCCCAGCGGGTGATGAAATCACCACATCTGCCATTACTTCCAGAGAGTACCACTGCACCAGCTGCCAGGCCAGTACTATCTGAGGGTGTAGGTAATGCAGGGGCAGCAGAAGCCATGCTGCCAGGTTGGTTCTCAGATGTGCTGGGCATTGGTGCTGGAGCCACTGTAGTGGGGGCAGGCTAATCCATGGAGGCTGGCCTACCTCACTGTGGTGTGTAACATTTAGTGATTTGGTACAGATGTATGTCATGGAGACATTTTGATGACACATAATATAAAATAAAAAAGAGAGATAAGGGTTGGGGTGTGAAAAAAATAGATAAAATTAATAACATCATATGTGACTTATAATGCATTAACAGTAGCATACAATTATTTTATCTGAAATATTACATTTAAGGATATGTTTTAACAAATATACGCTATAACTACAGACTGTGAAAGTAATATTTGGAATGAGCATATATTACACATATGTGTGTTCCAGTTATACAGATTACAGTTAACAGCAGGGCATTTATGCCACTTGTAAAAAGTTTAATTTAATGCAAATATTTATTAAAGAAATGCAGTACTATATGTTTGTTACTCATGGTATTTGAACCCAGAACCTGTGACTACAGTCTTATAATTGACTCCTAAAGTTGGTTTGTGCTAAAGACTAAGGCATGCCTACTTGCTGTTACAGTTAGGATACCCATGCTCAATTTGCTACAACTGTATAAAACAATCTATCTTTAACTTTTAAAGTTACAATAATACTTCTTTTGTGCTGCATACATACCACTTGCTTCCCCTGTCTCTCCAGTTTTGTAATATGAGCCCATCTGTTGAACTCTGTGTCAGTGTTAGCTGGGAAAAGAACAGAAAAGAACAGAAGAGCATTATGCATACCAGTCTTGCCTACATTTAGCTTTCTAAGTATTAGAAATTTTCTGTTATTATCATACTCACACAGGTGTGGGACATCTGCAGTCTCAAATTCATTCAACCAACAGTTGAGGGTATCCCTTGTGAACCTATGTAGATCATTAAAATGATTCCTACACTGTTCTCCAGTGTGCAGAATGGCATTAGCACTGGATACAGCCTGAGCTAAACTACTTCATACCTCAGAATTGTACTCAGAGCCAGAATAGTCCCCCTGCAGAAGCCTTTGGCTCTGGTGCTTTACCTGGAGTCCAATAAATATCCTGGACTCCTGGCCACCCTACGTCTAGACCCTAAATGTGTCAGCTTCCCAATAATTCCAGCCATGTCTAACACCAGACCTAGAGCAATGGAAAATGATGCTTTCCTGCCAATTCCAGTTATTGCATTTACTGTTAGTGCACACACCTGAGCAACAATGCCACCCATGTTTGCATGATATTAAGTGGAGCAAAGCAGTGCCAAGCAGGGAGGACATGAATACTTGAAATTGGAAGAGTGATCTTATACATAGCCTTAGTTTGAGTTATGTTTAGTGATGTAGCTTGGAAATATATTTTGGAAATTGGGAAGTTACTGTTAGGTGAGTTAAGTTTGCAGACAATACATTGGGGGCATAAATATCATTACATAACATTTGTTTTTGGCTTTATACACTAGCAAAATTGATTTTTAAAGTGTGGGATTCAAACCTAGGCATAAGAGACAAAGCATTTTCTTCCACAATTTTAATCCTCCATCTTTGCTACAAAAGAAGTGCTGCTCAGACATAGTCAGTAATCATTCATAAATACAGGTGACAGTTTGAGGTGTTACACATGCATGTGTGTGACCTGCCAAGGTTCTAGTATATAGATACAGCTGTGTATGTATATTATGTAATTGTGAAGGCCATGTAAGTCAAAATAGCAGAATTATACTTACAGAAATATAGTAGACAGTATACCCTCAGTCATACATCTGAAAACACAATAAAGGTTTCTTATCCCTTATACATATAATTTATATAAGCTCCAATATCTAAAGTTTTGTAAGTGAGAGTGAATATAATGGGAAGTGAAATAACAGTACAAATGTAAAGAATATCCTGTATTAGAACCCAGGACCATGTATATGGCAGTCATTCACTTACACCTGCTGCCACAAGAATGTTGACATAACACTTATCTATTTTTCAGTTCATTGCTATAAACTACAGTGTCACAGCAGTAAAAATAGTTTGCATGCCCTGTAGTAGAACCAGGGATCATCTGTACTCCAGCCCTACACTCACATCTGCTGCCACAAGACTAGTTACATGATATTTCCATAATTTCCTACTAATTTTTAAGTTCTTCGCATTAAGTGCAACACAATGCCACTTAGCATGTTTGAGTGGTGTCCAACAGAATTAATTGAATGTTTCCATTTTCAGTTATTGGCTGTCTGAGTCCTGTCTGCAGGTGTTGGGGAAACTTGATATAGACACTGATCAACACCGTGCAATACTACTAAGCAAAGTTGTGCAAAGGAAAGCAAACATTGCAACAATGTATTGTTTTTGACCTTTGCCTTTTTTACAGAGCGTCTGCAAGTGTTCTATCTGCTTTCTGGGTGGGCCACTAGTCCAGGTTTGCACACTGCTAAGCTTCATGCAAACAAGATAAGCACAGCCAAACTTGACATTCATCTACAACATCATCTACAACACTATGAAACCATATCATAATTATTTGTACATGTATTGATTTTTGATGTAGTACACTGAGAGATCACACAACCATTTATGAGAATTTCTTGAAAATATGCAGCTCTGTCTTACCTCTATGCATTTGTTGCTCATGTTTGTCTTATCTGACCAGTAATCTCAGACATACAGTCCGTAAGCCATTCTCTATCATTGTCTTTAAAATGTGTGATGATATTAAATGTGAATAATATAATATACAGTTGCCAAAATATGAAGGGGAGGTTTGATGTTAATGAACAGAACATGGGAATTGGGTGCTGCTTACTTACATTTCCAACCTTGACAAAATTACTTCTAACACTTTGTAAGACTAACCTGACACTCCCACTGGATGTAGGGCAGTCTGCATTGCTACTGTGTTTTCCTTCTCCCTACTAGTAATCAGCCACAGTTGCAATCCATTAAAAAACAAACACCGAGAGAGTGTCTGCACTATGTTTACATTTGCTATATGGAGCCACGTATTTGGAATTTAGCAATTCTAACAAGTTCACACCTTATTTGCATCTTCACTGTGCTGACAGCTCTGAATCTACACCATAAAAATGAAACCATATAGCTAGGGAACTTGAAGATGAAGAGACTTGCATGTGGAGAACACAGAAAAGAGGCTATTACTTTAGGATATATCTGCACAGTAAATGTCGTTATGTCCTTTGTTATTCTTAGCAACTGCACAGAAGTTCTCAGTGTGTTTCATTGCACCAGGTCAATAAATTGAAATCAATTTTAATTAAAATTCTAGCACTGTTTTTTCCTTTGCAAGGTGTCCTCACAAAATATGTCTGTTTGACAGTTTCATCACATGTGTTCTTAAAGGTTTCACATCTACTAGCTGGTGTGGTATTTCTTCTTTGTCAGAGATCACCCCACACAGCAGCTCACTAAGAATAGAGTATAGGATCTATTCTCTTACTGTTTGGGATATATATTGTTTGGCCCTGCTTACAACATCATCTTCCTCCAACTATTCTATCATAAAATTGTCCTTATTTGCTTGTAAACTAGACAAGTGAGGAACACTTTTGCCAGTACACTGATATAAAACAGAGGGTATAGCCTCCCTGCCAACAATACAGGTGTACATGTTTCCTCTTCTCCTATTTGTTCATCTATAAAAGACAGCTCATAGTAGTGATTTTCTTCTTTTTTAAGCTTTGTCAGTTCCCTTATCTTATAGCTCAGTAATTCCTATCTCTTGAAAAGCCTGTTGTGAAGTATCTTCTTTCTAACTAGCTTTGTGTTTTGAGTTTGACCATACAGAGGAGAACCTCAGAGTCTGTTCAGTTTCCCTTTCTTCTCATAATGATTGCATCACTATAAGACATGCACCCTCTATTTCACAAATCTCTTTCATTACTTTAATAGCTTGAATCTTATAGATTCACAGGTGTGTACAAAGCTAATGGCCACAAGGGCCTTTTTAAGTCTCACCATGCATCCCAAGTTTCAGATAAGTTCTGGTACCCTTAATAAGTATAAGTAAGGGCTTGGGAGATGAAGCATTTACAACCAGGTTCTGGATGACAAATCTGTAGTTGCAATATTCTGCTTTGTTTTATGTGGAGCTTTTCTCCCCAGGCCTCTACTGAAAATGGACATATATCCAGTTAGACTAGCCCGGTCAACAAATGTAAAATAAATAAAAATAAAAATAAACACATTTACAGGCTGCCTGTGTCCATTAGAGAAATAGGTGCCTTGCTAGGAATAAATTTCCTGATCCCTCATCCAATTATCCAAGTTACACTTGAATTGGGCTAGGGAGGAACTTTGCTTCATATGGATGAAAAGCCTGTTTCAGAGATGGGGTAGTATCTGGGATACATACCTGCCTTTCCAGCAGGTACTGTTTATATCATAGGTGAGGTTTAAGTCTGTAGAATGGGTAACATTAATGCTGTTTGTTTTGTGGATATGCAGGAGGTCCATCAGAGTGAGGTCTGACAATGCCCTGTATGCCAGGCATAGATCTCCCCTCAATAGCCTGTAAGAGACAGAATACAGGGATATGGCCTTCAGTGGTCTGCATACCACATGTTACTTACCTCCTGTATTATTTTAGTGATGAACCTCTGTGGACATTCCAGTTGCTGGATGTGTGTCGTTTGGCACATACAAAAGGGATCATTATACACTGAATACAGTGGAATAATAACCTCCTTGGACTTTGATGCTACACCTTGTTAGTAAGTTGCACAGCATATAATGATTTCCTCGCTACTGCAGACATGTAATGGTCAAAGGTTAGTTTTGTCTGTGAGTTCACAAGACACTGACTACTAGGTCAACTGTTAGGAGTGTGTTGTCAACATGATAGCTACCAGGGATGGATGACTTTCTAATGGATACTATTATGCATTTCTTGAACTTTTGTTTTAATCCATGGTTCTGACATAAGTTATTTATCTCCATCAGCCCTTAATGGACAACATTACTGTTGGTGTGGAATTGTATGACTGCTCCTAATTTGCAATTATCTGCAAATTTGGTCAACCAGAGGTCCTTGGCAATGGCCTTGACTGCAGAGAAGTAAATGCCAAAAAGGACCAATCCCAGAAGTGATCCTAGAGGAACTCCGGTTGTGACTGCCATTTTTGTAGTGGTGGACTCCCCAATTCTAACTTTCTGGGTCCTGTCTGCAAGCCAGCTGGCTATCCACTTGGTGAGATAAGGGTTTATACTCAAACTCTTGAGTTTATCACCAATCACCAAGTGAGATATTGCATCAAATGTCTTGGACAGGTCAAGGTAGACAGTGTGAGTCATTTGCCCTCATCCATTGCTTTGATGACCTTCTCAAAAATGTCCAGTAATCTGAGTAGGCACGATCTGTCCATTATGAAACCAAATTGTCTTTTGTCTGGTATATGGAGTTTCCTATGTCACTGTTGATCATTTCCATGACTTTGCATATGAAACTAGAATGACTTAGGGGTCAGTAGCTTCCAGAGTCTATAGATGGTCCACCTTTGTGCAGAGGTATGTCTCTTGCTATTCTCAATTCATGAGGCACAAAGCCTATTTGGAAGCTGCAGTTAAACAGTGGTTCCAGAGGGCTTCATGGGTCATGTTTCATGTTACTTAGAAGGCATTCTGGGATGTCATCTGGTCCCAATGATGCAGTGTTCTTGCCCTTAGAGAGAGCATTAAGGACCTGCTCCCTGTTGACAGTAGGAGGGGTTATATTTGAAGGTACTTCCTGAAGGGTGGTTGACAGTGAGTGAGAGAGTGGTAAAGGTATAGCTAAATTTATCTACCAGTAGGTTTGCTGTACCTTCTGGCTCATTATAGATGGCTTCTTTAACAATAAGCTCTGCACACAATTCTGTATTGTCTTTGAGGTTGCAGACATAGGTAAAGAAGACCTTGTGATTGTCCTTGGTCTGGGAGGCCAAATGTACATCACATTTGGATTTGGTAGATCTTATTGGCCCCTGACTTGTCTGTTTAGTTTGATGAGAGTGCTTTTATCCTGCTGGGTGATACACCTCCTAATTTATGCCATGATTTTCTTACTTCTTTTATACAGCCTATTGATATTGTGATTTCACCAAACTGGCTTGTTTTTTAAGTTAGTTTTGTATTTATTGCTGTTGGGTACAGCTGCCTATATGCAGCTATTAACATGCTTGTATAGGGTTTCTGTAAACAGTTCCGTGTAGGCAGAAGTGTTGTCAGGGTTTATGAGGATTTCAAATTTTGCCATTTATCACTTAGTAGTATGAAGTTATTAGCCTTTGAGTAGTTCCTGAACATTCCAGGGTTAGCTGGGGTTCTGGTTTTATTTTTACTTCAAAGAAGACCATTTTGTCATCTGAGTTTACCAGTGAAAACATTACAATTAGGAGTGTTCAGCAATCTCCTGTATTAGTGATGACCAAATCTAGTATGTTTGCATCCCTGGTGGGCATACCGAGAATCCGGTCCACAGTGCTTGTGTTTACAAAATCCAGGAATCTGTGTGCCTGCATATTTGGTGTCACATGTGATTCTCATTTAATAGTGGGGTAATTAAAGTTAACCAGGAATATGGTAATGGGTTGGATGGTTAATGTTTCCAATAAACTTAAATAAATGTTATGGGTTTCCTGGGTCATAGAGAAAACCTATAGCTTGCAAGGAAGTGGTATGGGATTTTGCCTACGGTAATTTGAACATGGAGAAGCTAAAGTACATCATCCTATTTGATCAGCCTTAGAGTATATTTATTTTTGATGTAAATCAAGACACTTCCACCTTTAGTCCCTCTGTGCAGTAGCTGGTCTAAATATGTGGAACGCATTATAACCTTGCACTGACAGTGTACTGTCCACAGCTTTAAACCATGTGTCAGTGACTGCACAGTTGCCAGCATTCTCTAGGGTGAAGAGAGCTTGTAGGGAGTTGAGTTTCTTTTTTTTACTCTGAGCACTGAGCAGTGACACCTTTAGATTTTCTTGTTTTTTAATTGATATGGCAGATGTACTTTCAGGTTGGCATTGCCTAAGAAAGGCACTATGGGGAGGGTGATGTTTTTTGCTAATATTTAAAGCCTAGAAGGGAAAAGTGCAGGTCATCCTTGGAAAAGTGGCATGATCTGCTTACTATCTCCTTCCTTGCTGACAAATATTGCACCCCCTTAGAATGACACCACGAACTAAGCTAATTCTTAAAGTCATTCATTTTCTGTTTGTATTGTGGTATCATCCTTGGATAAGGTAGAATGCTGCTCAGTGCTAGGCTCATACTTGCCTTTGCACACATATTCTAACAGATCCATGATGTCTCTCTTCATATAGTCTAGGGAGGTATAGCTCAGGTCATCTATACCCACATGGACTATGACTGAGTCATACTGGTACTTGTGGCCCACCTGAATGCATGTGTAATGTGGCAGATCCTGGAACCTGCTAAGAAACTGATTGTGACTTTCTCCATTCTTAGCCTGGTGAGAGGAACATCAGTGCATCTTGCAATGGCATCTCCAATAATTGGAATGGTGGATTGTGTTCTGGCTTGCCTTATGCATTTAGAAGTAGAGGGTCCTTGAGATGTGACTGCATGTGCTGATGCGGGTGTTATTTTGAAGTTAAAATTTCAGGGCTGCTGAGGGTATTTTTTATGTATACTTTATCTAGGAGGTGTTTGGGGTTTAGGAAGGCTATATTTAAATGCCTCAGCATATGTGAATCTATGCATTTATTTGAATTGTGTGTGATCATTGCAGCATGTGTACTACTGACAGTCTGATCGACAGTATGAGAGCTTTTATGTGAGAGCTTTTGCCTCCAGTGAAATTGTGTAAATACATCTCTCACATACCTTATCAGTTTGTTTGAGAAGTAGCTGGCTGTCAGTAAACATGAGGCAATTTCTACATTGACTCAGGATGCCCATATCCACCAAGCTGGTAATGCAGATAGTGGGAAAGTTCATATCCATGACAACAGGCCCCTTTTTGTTGATGAGACACTTGTGGTGAGAATATAAAGTAATGTCAGGAGTATCTGGTTTCATGAGGGAAGAAGTGATTTTCTTAAAGCAACTATATTAGAACAAATTTGTATACCTGCTAATTGTTTTATGGATGTTAAATCCATTTTAATGCAAAAAGAAGCATTGTATATTTTAAAGTTTAAAACAATGTCTCCGTGTGGTTTAAATGAAGAATTTAATTGGAAAGCTATAATTAGCTAATTGATTGATGTTAAATGGATTATTAACACTTGTATCTTGTATATATAAGCTGTGCTTTTTTTGTATGAATTATACTCCTTGAAGGCTTTTGGCCGAGACGTCAGAGAGAGAGAAGCTGTTTCTTGTTTTAATAAATTTATCAAGTGGATTCTGTGGTGTTGCTTTTCTATTTCGTGCTGCTGATTCTAGTTGCTGCTTTTTATGTCTACCGATCCACAACTTCAGTTGCCTCGTATCTTTAGGGATACTACAGATGGCAGCCAGCTATCTTTGGACAATTTTTTGGCTAATACAGCTGATAGAGGTGAGCGACAAGCTACCCAGAAAAATATAAATGATAACAGCACCGTTTGGGAAAAATGGGATGAAGACCGGAGAAAACGCTCCTCAAATCCGTTCTCATGTGTAGGCAGAAAGATACCTCTTGTGGCCAATGCAGAACAGAAGGTACTGTTTGAGGATCTTGAAAAGAAAATGTGGAAGGAAACGGCCACATATTATAATATTTGTGGTCTAAAAAGGTATGTGGAAACAGAGATTACCCCTAGAGGTTTGAGGGTGTTTAAAGATCCCACTACACCCTTTGATCTAACTTCCGAGGCTGACTATGTGTTTCACAAAAGGTGGGTGAATGCGGCACATAATTGTGTGACCGAATGGTTACACATTCTGATCGAACGTGATCAACTTAAGCAGAAGGAACTTTGTATAGAAATTAAAAAACTGTGTGCCGACTTAACTAACAATGTACCCATACCTACGCTTGAAGCATTTCTTAAACAAACCAACCAAAAACTCAAAGAGTACGAGGCCACTTTAATTGAGAGGAAGACCAACAAGTTAACGCGTGATGTACGGGACTATGAGCAGAATAGAGCGTTCCTGTCCAGAACGCAACGTAACAGGAAAAACAAGCAAGTTAGATTTTCCCCTAACTTGCCAGGTAACCAACTCCATTATTCCTCGGCATCCGAAGGTGGTTATACCTCATTTGAGGATGAAAATTTTGAGGCAGAATATCCAGGGCTTCCACAAGCCGGACAGTCTGATAACTTTCGACAGACCTTTAGGGGAGAGTCGAGCACCAATTTTCGTGAGTTTAGGGGACAGAACAACCTGTTAACACAGGGGGTCAACGTTCTGAATACCAAGGACATAAACGTGGTAAACGATAAATATTGTGCTGTAGAGAATATTAATACTAGTGAATATGTGATTAATTTATCTACACATCAGTTTACAAAAATAGAATTAGCAGTACTGAATAGGGGTTTGAAATTTGTTCCGACTGTGGTATCTAGACTACATGGCATTCAAAGAGATGTATTTATTTTTGGAAGAAAACTACATGTGAAGTATTTTTTTAGTAATAATCCATTCTCTATGTCTGTTAACAACAGTGATACTAGCAGTGATTTGACGGATAGTTTTCATTCCTGCATGTCAGATGATGCCATCAATGCTTATTGTAAACTAGATACATCTAAAATATCTGGTAGTAGTAATTTTGTTCCTAATATGCTTAATGGGGATGTATGCAACTGTGTGAATTTAATTAATCATTTTACAGAAACTGCGTATAAAGAATTTATGAGTAACAAAGCGAATATTAAGTATAATATGCAATACAATAAATGGAAGGCTTTGAATAATCTTGCTAATTTAAACAAAGTTGTATTCAAACCATCAGACAAGGGGAACAAATTAGTAGTGATGGAAACAACTATGTATTTAGATATGTGTATGGAGCATCTTTTAGATGCTAACACATACAAGATCGTAAATGTTCAACATTATGCTCATGCTATTGATGAATATATCACCCTTATGAATAAGGGGGTTAGATTAGGATATTTCTCAGAGCAGGAGGTTAAGCAAAAATTTAAGGTGGATGGTTGCAAAATGGCGTTATTTTATTGCCTGCCAAAAATACATAAAAATTTGCTGAAACCACCAGGTAGGCCAATAGTCTCAGGTAGACAGTACTTTTTGCAAAATCTAGGTATTTTTTTACATCATTTTTTTCTACCATATGTGATGAAATTGATATATTTCAGATGTGTTTGATTTTTTAGATAAGATCAAAAAAGTAAATTTCAAAGAAACTATGAAGTGGGTGATTATTGATGTGAAGAGTCTATATACAAATATTCAACATAATTTTGGTATTGAAGCAATTAGACTGTTCTTAGGAGACTCACCAGTTATTGAGTATATAGTGGAATTGGTTTATTTTTCACTTACACACAATTTCTTTGAATTTAATGAGAGTATTTATCAGCAGATTTCTGGTACAGCCATGGGGGCAGCTTTTGCCCCCATGTATGCTAACCTGGCTATGGGGTTACTTGAGCGAGAAACCATATATAAACACAATTTCTTTAACAGACATGTTATACAATACTACAGATACGTAGATGATCTTATATTTTTAACAGATGGGAGTGAACCAGATATACAAAATTTTATAGCGGATTTGAATAAGAACAAATGGGGTTTACAATTAGTTGATTTAAAAATTGGACCTGTGGTTCCTTTTTTGGATGTTATTCTGGATATATCGGATGGTAAGAATTTAATTACATGTTTGAATCGCAAATTTCAAGGTGGGTTTCAGTATTTAAATGGCACTAGTGGCCATCCCCCACATACTTTGAATGCACTCCCCTATAGTGAAATGCTGCGGATATACAGACTTTGTAATAAGTCTGAAATTTTTGATAAAGAATTAACCTCTATGGTACAATCATTTAGGTCCCGAGGCTATAGTCATAAAATTTTGTGTGATAGCATGGATAGACTTTTTAATGGACAAACTACATATAATAATAGCTTGAATACAAAACCTACTAGTGTTCAGGGGTACAAGGTTAATAAAATATGTGATACACAAGAATCCATTTATTTTGTAACTACTTATGGTTCTTTTACAAATATATTTATAAAAATTGTTAGACAATTTTGGAATTTTTTATGCTCTTTAAATGGTGTGCAACAGTGGTTGAAATTTAATCTCCAGTTCTCATATCGTAAGGGGAAATGTATTAAGGATTTTTTGGTCAAAAGCAGGTTTTGTTTACCATCACTTGTAATATATAAAAATCCCACTAAGCTAGGTACATTTGGTTGTGGGAAATGCAAGGCCTGCAATTATATTGTACCAACTTTTGATGTCATTAATAATATTAAATTTAATGTTAGAAATATGTATAGCTGCAATACAATAGGTGTTATTTATTGTTTGCAATGCCCATGTAAAAAGTTCTATATCGGGGAAACCAAAAGGGCGTTTAAACTAAGACTCTTGGAACATATTAGAAATATTGACAATTGTAAAGAAGAAAGTCCTGTAGCATTGCATTTCTCCCAGTTTCATGAGGGAAGAAGTGATTTTCTTAAAGCAACTATATTAGAACAAATTTGTATACCTGCTAATTGTTTCATGGATGTTAAATCCATTTTAATGCAAAAAGAAGCATTGTATATTTTAAAGTTTAAAACAATGTCTCCGTGTGGTTTAAATGAAGAATTTAATTGGAAAGCTATAATTAGCTAATTGATTGATGTTAAATGGATTATTAACACTTGTATCTTGTATATATAAGCTGTGCTTTTTTTGTATGAATTATACTCCTTGAAGGCTTTTGGCTGAGACGTCAGAGAGAGAGAAGCTGTTTCTTGTTTTAATAAATTTATCAAGTGGATTCTGTGGTGTTGCTTTTCTGTATCTGGTTAGCAACTCTGGTGGCAATGCCTGTTACTGCAAATTAGTGGCCCTGTGAGCAACTAGATATTGCTGATATTTCAAGGGTGTTTTTGCAGGAAAAATGTCAACTCAAGGTGTCGGCATCTTTACATGGCACTGCTAAATACTTGAGGGTAAAATTCTAACGTAGACCCTGATGACTTATAGATGAAGTATTTAAGGAAATATTCTCAGGTTAGATTAGACAGCAGCTAATCAATCACTCACAGAAAAGAAAGATTAGCTTTGCCAAGAATGATGAAAATAGGTGATTCACCTGCTTGTCTACCATCTGGCTACTACTAGTGATGGCCTCACAGCATCTCCATGCTGCTGGGATACAATGTCTCTTTGCTTCTTCTTTCACCAGAAGCAAAACAGTAGCATAAATCCTAAGATGAGAAGCAGGCCACAGGCTCTTTGATGATCAACAGTCTTGTCCCAGATGATGCAGGGGTCTATAGGCTTGTTGCAGCCTTTTCCAGGTACCAGACCAATCAGGAATTCCGACACAGACACTCACCCCCTAGTTAGAGTCAGTCAGGAGTCAATACCCCCTGCTACATCTCTCACCAGCAGCAAAATATAAGCACAAATTCCAAGCTGGCAGCTATGAAGCAGTCATTAGGCTTAGTGACCAGCAGTCTCCAGTAAATAATTTTCTGTATGCTCATTCTCCTTCCAGGAGTAAAGCAGAAGCACTAATTCCAACATGACTACTGAGAATCAAAATGTGGTATCTTCAGTAATTAGTGATCTTAGACTAGATGATTCAGATTTTAATGGTAATATGGAAAAATGGATTAATATCCTAAGAAATGCAGTGTGCACTAAAGAGTTAGATATGAAAGAGGAGGTAACTCAAGCTTTAGCAATCTGAAGGGAAAGCCACTAATTTTAAAAGACGAAAAGATAGTGGAAGGAGTAAGTACTTCTGGAATACAGTGGGATGGCCAAAATATGTAAATATCTGAGGAAGTGTGATTTCACAAGATGATCATTTTGAGCTTACTGACAATAGCCAGTGAAAGAGGAGAGAAAAGGAAATGTATGGTCAAATTAACATAAGGTGCAGGAACTATAGAAACAGTTGAGTATCAAAACACAACAATAGCAGGGTAGGAGGGTGGAAAAGCATTTAATATCTGTGTGACTCACAAGAGACATGGCTTTGGTCTCTTTCCTTTGCATATACATTTAACGAGATTGCATATCATACTTGATTACTACTTCTTTTTCATTTCTTGAACTGCTTCCTTTTACTAACTTAATTGGAGTTTTATAGCAAGAATCAGTGACAGGTTTCTAATAACATACAGATTTTTGTATGTCTTTCAGCCAAAGACAGATGTTAGTTTCTTTTTGAGCTTCAGTACATATCTTGTTCTCTCTCTTTTAGAACTATGCATTTTGAAGAGTGTGTCAAGCTGCCATTCTCCCAATTCCAGAATAACGATGCATTTAGAATTGTGCATTAACAATGCATTTGGTTAATGCCCCCCCAATTTACTAGGGGTTTATTCTGACTACAGGTTATACGACTAACTTCCTCCAACTTGGTGAGGTCTTGACCTGTTCTGACATCAAGTGTTAAATTAAATTCCAAAGCTACAGGAAGTAACACTTTACTCAACAAAGTTTGAATGTCTGCATGTTGTACAGTGTACTTCTTCCTGTCTCAAAGAACACATTTTACTCCCACTTTATCCCATTTATTTTATGTCTATAGACATATGGGTCTTTAATAACTGTGACATTTCTCATACAGTCTAGTAGACCTTTAATTTATTTTAATCCACCAATAGCATCTACATGTGCGCGCACACACACACACACACACACACACACACACACACACACACACACACACACACACACACACACACACACACCCATATTACATTTTCCATAAACAGCAATATTGGTAAATGTCTACATAGTCTGGTGCCTTAATCTGTGGTGAGATTGTAGTAGTGGCAATATAATGAATTCTGCTCCAGAAATGACGATTCATTACTTTTACTTTTGTTTATATTCCAGTTTTGATTCTAGAGTTATGCTAGAGTTGTCTGTACTGCTTATCATTTATCTACTTAAATTTGCATTCCAATGGGTTTCTGTTTACTTTGCTACTTTTTCCCATGTGTCTGCTTCAGTTCCCACTCAAGCATTAAGTTAAAGTTTTTGAAATTCTAACTTACCTAGGGAATTGACCTGTATCCAGAGTCATATGGTTAGAGCTCCAATACTGGCTTTAATTGATTGGATCCCTCTCTAGCTAGTTTGCTTCTTGCAACTTGAATTTTTCTCCAACCCTCATACCTTTTTCCTTTTGCGATTTTTAAAAGACTGCCTCTCGATCCTGCTCCTTGTAGTAATCTGAATTCCAAAGTCCCAACCTGCCTTCCTTCACTGATTTTTGTTTGTGTGTAAGCTATGTAATTTTCCCATCCATTGCTTTCCATATATCTATAATACTGAGTGCCCACCCAACATGCCAGTATTGCTCTTGAGTAAACCTCTCTTACTACAAAATGTCTCCTGCTCTTTTTTGTGAGAGCTTCCACCTGCTTTGTGCCCCTTGCTACACTCAGAGAGGGTTCTGAACTAATTCTGCTCCATCCTTGACATACAACAGATTTATTTTATTGCTTTGCACTTCAGTTATGTCTTTAAGAGTGATGCTGCTGTATTTTTGCTTTTGCAACTTAAATCATTTAAAGTTCCCTGATATTTAAAATACATTACATTGCCCTGTCTAGGTAGTGTAAATTTTTTTTTTTGGTAGCATTATACTCTCAAGTAATCTATTTTGGGTTTTTACATTAAGAGGACTAGAATATTCTATATATTTGCAGTAAGTTGTTGCTTGATTTTTCTGAGTTGAGAAACACATAAGAAAGTTGTAAGTATAGTCATTTTATCGGCCAAATGCTCTAAAAGACAGTTTTATGTGTTTTAAGTGCATGTAGAAATCTGGCATGTTTGCATGCCCACTGTTCATTGTGCAGCAGTGGTAAATGACCAGGGAAGTCATTGTGTGACTGTACTCAGCCTTCATCAGACCCATCATTGAGAATAATACCCCCTTCAGTATGTACCTGATCAGGCATATGCAACATCAACAGAGCTTCCTCACAAAAAAGAATATAGGGCATAAACAAGATGCCTGATGTAGATCACCTCAAAGCCCTATTGCTATAATTTGTTTCCTACAGGCTGCAGAAAAACGGTTAATTCCTGGCATACAAGGCACCCTTCGATCCCACTTTGCTGGACCTTTTGCATATCGGCAAAGTGAACAGCAACAGAACTACTAGATCTAAGGATTTAAACATTGCTTGGGACTTAAATAAGAAATGTTGGAGGGATAGGTATGTATCTCAGAGAATTCCCATTCTCTGGAATAGGCTTTCTATCCATGTGAAGTAAAGTCTTTCCCTAAATGTGTTCAAGTGCAACCTGGACCAGAGATGGGAAATCAGAAATTCACTCCTTGTATGACACCTATGTCCTGATGGATACTGGTAACCATTAAATCATTCCTTAACTAATATACACCCTTGAAAATAACCTTTAAGGTGCAATGATTTGTGGTATACATTTGGATTGCTTGGCTAGGTTTATAAAAGCTGCAGTGGCCATTAGCCTATTATACACCTATGAACCTATGAACCTCTCTCTCTCTATAAATATATGTATATATATATATATATATATATATATATATATATATATATATATATATGTGTGTGTATTTATTTATGTGTATACACAAACACACACACACACACACACACACACACACACACACACACACACACACATATAATTTATATATGGATAGATAGATAGATAGATAGATAGATAGATAGATAGATAGATAGATAGATAGATAGATAGATAGATATTTACCAATATTCTGCCTATGATTGATCTGTCTATCTATCTATCTATCTATCTATCTATCTATCTATCTATCTATCTATCTAACATCTCTCTATAGTTGTTAACTAGAAATATCCAGGTGGAAAGACCCATTTTCAGTGGGGCAGAATGCTTCAACAGTTTTTTTATTTCAATTTAAAGTACTAGTCTTCAATTTCAATTTAAAGTACTAGTCTCCCACCAGGACACAAGTGCTCTTCAGCAATTGAATTCTGCTTGTTGAGCACACTCAAGTAATTCTGCAGTCTGCAGCTTCCACTCCACCCATACAGTCTAAGAAGGAATCAGTACTGCAAAACTAAACAAGGATATACATTTTGAGCCACGAGAGCAGGAGCACACTCAAGCAACTCTGCAGTCTGCAGCTTCCACCCCACCTATACAGTCTAAGAAGGAATCAGTACTGCAAAACTAAACAAGGATATACATTTTGAGCCTCAAGAGCAGGAGCACACTCAAGCAACTCTGAAGTCTGCGGGTTCCATCCCACCCATACACTCTAACAAGGAATCAGTACTGCAAAACTAAACAAGGATATACATTTTGAGCCTCAAGAGCAGGGTTAGTCCACCCAGGCATTCTACTTGTATGTGTTATGAGAGTGAAGCTATTACATTAGCAGTATTTCTTAGTAGTTCTCAGTGTGCTAATAAAACTGACTGTTGTAGCCTTGTGTCCCCCACCCCCCAGCTAGTGAGGTAATCCTAACTGTCCAGTAGACAGTATACATTTTAATTCATATCTCTGTGATTAAATTAACCATTAAGCAGCCCTCTCAGTGCTTTCTGCCTTAGCTTGTATCACTTGAGCCCCACCTGTTTATTTGCATCTTTATACATTCCCCTTCATTGATAATGTATCTCCCTACTGTAATCTGTGCACAAACTGGCTATGGGTCTAAATTAGATGAGCGACCGTTTCGATGTTCAAATCATAGATGGTCGACATCATATGATCGAACGCTGGAAAGTTCAAAGGTGAAAGTCAATGGCTTTTCACGTGCAAAATGGGAATTTTTCCCTTTCTGCACTGAAGTGCGTTCTCGGAGTTGGGATATTTAAGTGGGGAGGTGCTCAGAGCGGTAAGGTAAGTTTATTTATTTTTTTTATTTTATTTTATTATATAGTCGATGTTTCGATCTTTGCTCATATGAGTTTGATCATCTGAGGTTCAAAGTTTTGAAACTTCGACTATATAATATAGACCCACTGACTACTAATAAGCAAGTCAATGTGAAGGCACACTCCCAACCTTAATAAACTTTGCTGTCTCTTCTCTCCTTCAATTTACAGGTAGAGTTTGAATTATTACTCACCCCCTCTGAGGCCTTCACTGATTGATTTTCACTGATTGCCTCTCTGGTCTGGCTGCTTTTTTTGCATTCCACCTGGTTTACACCCCTTGTGCTATCCCCCTCCCCCCGTACTAATTATATATTAGAATCCTGCTGAGCATGGAGCAATCTTTAAAGTACTAGTCTCCCACCAGGACACAAGTGCTTTTCAGCAATTGAATTCTGCTTGCTGGTAAGCCATTAGACCTCAGGAATTTTCAGATTTGTAAAGTAACACTTACTTTTTGCTGCCAATTACTTTTGTCTTGGTGGGCTCTGCCCCACTCAGTTCACCCTCGCTAACACTCGGGCTCTCTCTGCTCCTCTACCCCAATTTTCCTCCAGTCCCCACTACCTCTACATTTATAGTAATCTCAACCACACCCACAGCTCAACCTCACATCACCTCCACCAATCACAGCTCCTCAAGTCAGATCACATTACACCACACCCACTTGCTCCACTCCACAATACTCCCAACCACTCTCATTCTCGCTAGACATTTTGCATTAACCCACACTACTTACCCATCCACATATAGTGCAACCCTATAATTCCGATCCACACATCCACCTAGAACAAACTTAAACTTTATAACCATGACTATCACACAACTAAGTCTAGTCTGTCTTCTCATAATTCTTTATAACTCCACAAGTTATCACTCTATCAATATCCTTAAACTTAGTAGCACAGCACTATATTATGCACAGGGCCGGTGCTTGCATTTTGGGGGCCCCCAGCAAGTTTCAATTTGGGGGCCCTACTTAGGAGAATATAAAGTGTGACTACATTGCCGTTGCACCCCCTTCCCTGTCAAACCCATCCAGCACTGTTTAATGATCGCTATAGTGTTATTAAATTCAGATCATTAAGAACTGGTGTACCAAGGTTCACACACTGACCAGCATTTAATACTTAGTGCTACATTATGATAAACACCTGTACCAGAGCAAGGTAGCCACTCAGAGGAGCACACACACTGACTACATACTTTTCAACTCCCCAGATTTTCAGAGAATGTTCAGATTTGACTATTTTTTTTTGTCTGTTCCTCAAAATTTGTAGTTTTCTGGATTTTTTTGTGGCAAATCTGTGAGGGTTGAATTCACTAAATAATTACACTCATTTTAGTTTCAGATTTCACATCCTTCAGAAAATGCATAGTAACATGCCTTTTATTCTAGCAACTTTTTAAGTTTCTAAGAGCAATATTTAAAATGTGTCCCAATTTTTGACGCTGTTCCCTCATTATCTTTGGCTTTGTCCAGATTTTTTGTGCCAACAGATTGAGAGCTATTACCGACTTATGAATGACTGACATTTAGTAGCAATATTGTTACATTATGACAAGCCTCTGTACTGCATAAAGGTATCCAGTCCACAAAAGTACACAAAGACACCCACACTGACTCCCACACACAGCACAGATACACAAGAAGAAGACAGTAATACAGCAAGGCTGAACAGAGACACCCACACAGACTCCCTCACATAGGACTGAGGCACACGAGACAGACAGCTATACAGACTCTTGCACACAGAACAGACACCCACACATGATAATTTTCAGTGTTGCTGTAGTGCTGTCTTTGACACCCACATGGGCTCCCCCACACAGGACAGATACCCACACAAGATAAAGACAGCATTACAGCAAGACTGAACAGACAAGACAGACAGCTACACAGAATCTTGCACACAGGACAGACGCACATGATAACATCAGCACTACAGCAAGACTGAATTCCCACACAGACTCCCATACACAGGACATAGTCACAAGACTAGGACAAAACTACAGCAAGACTGAACAGAGATCCACATAAGACAAAAGCACACTACAGCAGGACAGAACTGAGACACCACACACGTTATATTGATTTACTTTTTAAGCAGCAATAAGTGAAAAAAGTATTCATAAATTTGTCATATCCATGTCAGTATTATTAGAAAGTGATAAGCTGGAAGCTAAACTAAACAGAAAGACTACAATCCTTTATTATTTAAAACTTCTTCCATGCATATGACTCAAACTATTCCCAAACCCTGATTTCTGAGGTTCTGGTGATTTTTCTTCTACTAGCCAATCTTTAGAGCAAGACCCAAGTGTTATTTGATTTTGTGGGACAGAGGTACAAAGCTGTGACTTCAACCCACATGACCTGAGACTAATTAGCATCTTGGGCACTGGAACAGCTGGCCAGGGGTAGATGAGAATGAGCGGCACTTGCTGACACTCCTATCTGAGGAGAGGAGATGGTAGACCCATTCAGACCAACATACTGTCATGGAGGCGGAGGCTTGTATTTTACCAGTGACTACAGGACTGAGGAAAGTCTACTTGGTGATCTTAAGCCAATGAAAGCAGCCCTTAATGGTTATATGTTGCACTATGCAGACAGAGGAGAGGTACAGTATGCCTCTACAATGATGTGGATGCACACAACAGACACTAGAGACCTGGTTAAGGCCAAACCAAAAATATCATTGCTGGGATACCAGCAAAGACATGGACATCTGGTGTCTATATGCTGTCTCTTTCCCCCAAAGTCTGGTCTTGACCCAAAGAGAAAACTGTAGTACAGGAAATAAATGAGCTAGTATGTTAGGGTGATGTTTGATACTCTGCAAGCATGGCAGGAAAAATGCATTTAGGAAAAAAGATCTATGTGATATGAAAACACATTTCATGAAAAGGGTCTGGCAGACATGACAGGAAAAGAGATACACAAAAGTCTGAGTGATATGAAAATATATTTATTGAAAGGGTCAGCTCACTGACAATGAATTTGATCAGAACTTTAATAATGTATTACTTTTAGAAAGGACAGCAGTACTGGAAAGGAAGGCTGCAGAACATAGAGATTAACCAGACAAAGGCAGGGTTCATCACTACTTTTACTGTAAATGTTTGTGTACCAAAGGAATGTATAAATAAATACATTACTATATTAAATTATATGAAGTACTGAAAAGGTTATAGGTCAGAACATTATGTTTACATTTAGGAAGGCAAAAGCTACAAGTGATAATTTAGTCAGCCATCATTATATAAGAGAAAGGAACTTTATGCCACTCATTAAGGACAGATACACATGTGGACATTGCCAAGTATGCTCAAGTGAACCCCTCTTCTGATTTCTTTAACTTCAGACCCTTTGCCATACTCTCAACTCTGTCTAAGATCCTTGAGAAATACATCCACTTTCAACTACTAACCAGTTTTTCAAACAACCTCCTCCTCTCCCCGTCCCATTATGGATTTCTCCCATACCACCGACAGTGTTGATAATCTTCTATCTTTTCTTAGTGCCATTTACAGGCACAGAAAAAAACAACTGCATTGTATAATTAGTCTTCCTTGAATTACCAAAACTTTCTTTACAGTCTCTTACTCCAAACTACCGCTGGCTAGCAGTCATTTGTCTGTCTCCCACAGCCCTGGAATAGTTTAATATCTACTCCACTCACTAATAGGACCCAAAGTGTATAATGGCAACAATCCAAATTGACTTTCTTGCCATACCAGCTAAAGTCCCTCAAAACTGCAGATGCAAATAAATAAATAAATAAATTAATTAATGAATTAAGTAATAACTAATTAATTAATTAATCAATTAATTACATATCAAAGTGCTTTAAAAGGAGAGATGCATTAAGAGCTTTCTCTTCTTCATTTCATGAACAGACTAAATATGTAGTGACTTAGTAGTGTTCATGTCCTTGTCCAGGTGTTGCAATGTAGAAAAATTCAAATTAGGCAACTAAATGTATGCATAATGTAAAGGTACCCTATAGAAGAGAAAATAGGTTGCGGGTTCATGTTTGCTGAAGCAGCTAGTGATGTGTTTAAGCCAGCCGAGGAACAAAACTATCTAGAAAGCTGTGTGCTTTGCAAAGACCGAGCAGGTCCTGTTTCATCACTTCACTTTTGGAAAAAAAAAGACAACTTACTTCCGTGGGTGCTGCAGCCAATCAGGTCCCTTGATTCACTGAAGCAGACCTGATTGAGCTTACAGATCAATCAAAAAAAGAGAAAAAAAGCAGAAAAATGTTGCGATCACGCTGTGACGACAGCTAGCTGTGCCTACATCCAAGAGGTGTGGAGGAACAAACTGAGGAGATGGAGGAACCTGC
Source organism: Protopterus annectens (assembly GCF_019279795.1). NCBI lineage: Eukaryota > Metazoa > Chordata > Ceratodontiformes > Protopteridae > Protopterus > Protopterus annectens. The sequence continues at coordinate 702,072,179 of NC_056731.1, forward strand.
AGCTGCTGCAAGGCGGCCTTCATTAGCAGGGAAATAATCAGGGGCTACCCGCGGCCGCGGGTTTCTCGGGTAACTAACGCCGGCTATGATTATGCACTCTAATATACAGACCCTGCACATTATAATAATATCTGCCCACAATTGTTCAAGAACTACTTAACATACCAATTCAGATCTAAACACATATGCTCTCATTCCAACTCCAAAAAAGCACAATACTTTATCACACTCATCACCAAACTCCAACATTTGTATCATCATTTTAACACCAGGCTCACCATAAGTGAGGACATCCACCCCAACCCAGGCCCAAATCCATCCTCTCCAACACAAACTGCTCCAACACAATTGTCAGAACATAATACCCCACTATCTTCATCCCTGGGCAAATCAGCAACAACAGCAAAACCAACCATCTTGTAATGCTGAATATTAATATCAGAAGTATCAAAAATAAAATACCGGAACTCCAGGCCACAATAGCACACTACTCCCCAGACATAGTTGCTTTAACAGAAACCTGGCTAAATAAAAACATAACTAACTCAGAAGTTCTCCCTACTGGCTACAATATCATTAGACAAGACAGACCACTTCATAAATGGGGTGGAACTGCCTTACTGTATAAGTCCAACTTAACTTTATGTCAAATACCAAACTCCTACTCCTCCCCCAATAATTGGGACATACTTATCTCACAACTTCAACTTCACCCTAAAAAAGGTCATCACTACAATTGTGATCTATATTCCACCTGGTAATATACCTGCTAGCCTTGAAGACTTCTTATCCTGGTGTTCTTCCACATACTCACAAGAAACCCTTATTCCGGGGGATTTCATCCTAGATTGGTTCACCTGTATATCAGAACCACCAAGTAATCTAATAAATCTCTATGGCTACCAGCAGCTAGTCCAAATTCCAACTAGATGTGATAAAAAAATCTAAAAGGGAATCCATCCTTGACTGGGTCCTAACTAACAATCCCACATTGTACCCCCATACAGGCAGTCTCTTAGACACCTTAAGTGACCACAACATAATATATCTTATACATAGTAGAACAAGCATATGCAAAAACCACTAACTATAAATCCACTAGAAACACAAAACATTTCTCTCCTGAGGTCCTCAATACTTTACTCTATAAATGTGACTGGACCCCATAAAAACTCTCCCCCCTTGACCAGGCTGTAGCATATTTCAACAAAACATTTCTTCAACATCTGGACACTGTTGCTCCATTGTGCAAAATCAAGGTTAGAACCTCTACAAACCCCTAGTACAGTATAGAAACCAAACATATCCTCAAGTCCAGAGACACTGCCTGGCTTTGCTATAAAAAAAAAAAAATAAAAAACAAAGAAACACAAAGCCTAACTAAGTACCAAGAACTGTGCAGCCGTGCAAAAAATGCATTAGGTTGGACAAAAAATCCTACTACACCACATTACAAACTAAATATCAACACAACCCCCAAAAATTTGGAAAAAATGTAAACCACTTACTAAAACCCACCCAAAAGGCTACCCCCAAACTAACCACCTCTGACACTAAAGTTCCCATCGAAACACAATTCAACTCCCACTTTGTGAACTCAATTCTATCCTTAGTATCACAGGACAGTTCCAACCTCACTATGCCCTCAACACAAATAACACTAATACAAGCTTTACCCTCAAAACAGTTTCCACCACTTCAATCAAAAGCATGCTTTCCAAACTAAAATCTCATCAACAACAGCCGACCTTCTCCCCAGCTATGTCTTCTAACTCGCAGCAGATGCTATTGCTATCCCAATCTCCACTCTCATAAACAGATCAGTTGCTGAAAACTATATGCCCAAACTCTGGAAAATATCCTATATTACACCCATACATAAAGGTGGGACCTCCACTGAACTTAATAACTACAGACCCATTGCTGTAGTCTCCCCCACTGGCCAAAATCCTAGAAAAATGCATCCATACCAAGGAGCTAAAATATCTCCTAGACAGCAACATCCTGTCACCTACTCAACATGGTTTCAGACCTGCCCATAGTACCACTACAGCCGTCCTCTGCTTCACAGACACAGTAAACTGTCTCAAAAACTAAGGCCTGCAGGTTTTCAACTCTTTTTTTGGATATGTCCAAAGCATTTGACACAGTCACACCAAATCCTGCTAAACAAACTAAACCAATATCACCTATCAAATTCCACTCTTGACTGGTTCCGAAGCTACTTAACTGACAGGTAACAAGCTGTGAAATGAAAAAAATATCTCTCTCCTCAGCTACCCATAACTATAGGAGTCCCACAGGATTCTGTCCTAGGACCACTACTATTCACAATCTTCACAAATGACCTCTATACCTCCACACAGCATGCATCTATAATTCAGTATGCAGATGATACTACCTTAATCTGTGCTGCACAAAATATTCCCACCCTCCTGCAAACAATTCAACTAGTATTCTCTGATGTTGAAAACTACCTTACCAAAGCCCAGCTTATCCTCAATCCAAAGAAAACTCAGCTTATGATTATAACCAGTTCTAACAAAAACACTGATAACAGTACTCCCACCTAAAATTTGATAGTCATCTCAACTTAACTATTAAAAAAGTACATGCCAAACTTGAATCACTCTACCGTATCAAACCGTTTCTTACCAACAACACAAGATCAGCCATTGCTCACTCCCAACTTCTATCCACCCTACTCTATGCATCTCCCATTCTGACTAATCTCAAAAAAACTGAACTAAGCAAAATGGAAGCCTGCTGTAACAGAATTGCCTGCTTTGCTGCAAATTGCTCATATAGAAATCATCACTGTACTGCTTTGATACAGCTCCACTGGATTGAACTGCCCAACCTCCTAACCTACAATCAGCTCTGCCTCTGTCATTCTATCTATTACCTCCCCAATAAGTGTCCTCACCTCAGAAACCTAGTATAACATCATTCAGCCAAAAGGCCTCTTATATCATCAAGCAAACTACTACTAGAGGTCACCAACAGCTACAATAGCTTTGGAGACACTCTATATAGTAATTCAGTGGCTAAAAATGAAACTCTCTCCCCGCTAGCATACAAAACACATTGTTCAAAGCCTCCTTTAAAAACCTCATTAGGCAACATCTCAAGCAAAGTTGGCAGTGCCATGACTGCACCCCAGGTTAGTGAAAGTGGATAAGGTGCACATACTAAACCTAGAGTACTTGATAATAGTTTTCACTCTTACTCACAAACACTGGCTAATGTAAAATGTATGTACTGTACCTGTGTACTATGTATGTATTCTACCTATGTTCCAAATTTCAGCTGTACACCAAAAATCTATTAATTACCTTTATTTTTAAATTAATATTTTCTTGTTTGTTCTCTCCACTGTAACTGTTTATGCGCTGCATACCACTGTAAAAATATGTCTGTTGTAATTTGTGTGTATACTGATCATGTCTTAATATCTAAATGTATCTGTAATATGTCTGTGTGGAGATCTTCTCCCCGGGCCTCTGCTGAAAAAGGGCCTTTTTGGCTCAGTCAGACACCCCCAGTTAACAAATGTAAAATAAATAAATAAAAAATAAATAAGATAATGTGTTTTATCAAAACATCATACTGAATTTTTTCTGTCTTGGTATGTGTTGCAATTGCATCCTCAGCAATTAGGACTTGCATTCAGTTAATTTTGCAACTTTGTTCAGAAATGAATTTTACTCAGTTCTGTCATGATACTGTTGAAACCTGTCTCCCCCACTCTCCACCCTTACCACTGGCTTTTGCCCAATGCCTTCCTTTCTTTTGCTGCATTGACCCTTTCATTCCTCTCTCAAAGGTGAGAGCTCAGCACCTTCCATCCTGAGAGAAAGAGACCCACAGCTCATTTCTTCTCTGGCTGGAGTTCATCTTTAAAACACTTGATCTGAAGTAGTTAACTTCATTTGTTCATCAACCTATGGGTATCGGATCCATATCGGATCCGAGCCGGCAGCTTCAAACAGCTAAGATCTGAGCTCCAAGCTCCTCCTCCTTACCCATAATCCCCTGCCATCCTTCTCTGACCTCAGATCTCATTTGCCGCGGTTGAATCAGCAGCTTAGAATGAGTTCCAGGCATGGGAGTTAGTCATTTAGTGAGAAAAAAATCCTTTTTAGCTACCTTTTTTTTCTTGTAGCTAAATTGCTGTTGTGTGTGTTGCTCCCTAGTTAGAATTTTTAGTTATAAAATTTGTTATCTTGTTATAGTGTAGTTTAGTTTCCTCCCCATGTGTGTGAAGGTGTGTGTGTTGGGCCTTGTGTTTTTTTTAGTCAGACTATGTCTGAGGCCCCAAAAACCTTCTTCTCTAAATGCACCGAGTGTGGCCATAAGCTATCCCCAGCAGATGGCCACACTCGGTGTGTTATCTGCCTTGGGGTTGACCACCTCTCCTCAGGCTGCACTATTTGTGCGGTCTTCAACCCCAGGGCCCTAAAGGAGAGGAGGTCGAAGTTGATTCTGGTGGGACTTTTGCCCCCGGACTCAACTTCATCCTCCTCTCCCTCCGTGGCACCTGTCACGGCAGTGCCTCCTTCCATCCCTGCTCCCCTGACCGGGACTCATCCTCCCACCTTAGGCCAGGAGGGGAGGGAAGAAAGGTGGGAGAGGAAAAATGAGAGACATCATAAGCGGCGGGCCGAGTCTTCCTCCTCGGCTCCACCGGCTAAACAAGCAGCCTCTCCCAGGGCTTCAAGGCTTTCTCCTTCCCGGCTCCATTCACCTCATTTCTCCCCAGAGGAGGGGACCCAGGCGCCTTCGAGGTCATCGAGGCGGCACTCTCGGCCCGCCTCGGTGGCCTCTTCTAGGTCCACCCGAAGCTTGTCCGATGCAGATATGGACCGGATGATGAGTAAGTTCCTCCAGGCCCAGCTGCAGATGGGAGTGCTCCTGCCTCCCCCCCCCTCCGGGGGGAGCTCAACCCCCCTTTTTACCCCAATTGTTCCTTCTCTGACCCACTTCCGGGGTTCGGAGCCTTCAAATCTGAGTTGCCTAGGATCCAGGGGAGGTTCGGTGCCGATAGTACCTCGTACTTCGGCTCCGACCTCACCCTCGAGTTTGTTGGGTCCCTTTTCGGATCCGAGCTCTCAGAGCTGAGAGCTGAGCTTTGGATCCGGAGGTGTCAGTGTGTCTTTGGCTCCATCTCAGTCGGAGCATACTGGCCCTTCTGATGATTGCTTCGGTGCCGGCTCCGATCCACACATCGGATCCGAAGGGACTGCTCTCAGATCCAAGAGAGAGCAGTTCTCCTTTGGCATTCGATGTTGTGAAGAGGGTATTGTCGAGGGATTTTAGGCCCCAGGCTCCTTCTACAGTTCCACCCTGCACTCTCTCTCAGACGTGCCTACCTTCCATCACCCGGCCCCACGGACAGCCTGCGTCTACTTCCCAGATGGTTCCCTTGGAGGAATAAAATGTAGTTGGTGAGGCCTCTTCGGACAGCCCCCCCGAAGAGGTTCCTCACAAACATAAGTGCAAGAGGAGGCACTTGGTCTCACCTGAGTCCTTGACAGAGGACACAGACTTTGAGGAAGGGGAAGGTTCCCCAAGGTCACCCCTTGAGGACGTCTCCTTTGGAGACATCATGGAAATGCTTCGAATTAGAGGGGGGTGGTCAGCCCAAAAACCTTCCTCGGATAAGTCTGTGTTTCTGGAGGTGTTTGACGCAGGCCCATCTACCTCTTGGGTGTCCCCTCCCGCCAATCCCCTGGGAGATCTGATTACTACCAGGGCATGGAAGAAACCGGACTCTGTGGAGCCCATTCCTAAGAGACCAGATAGACTTGTCAGTCTACCCACTGATAGGATGGTTTGGAGCAAGGGTGCTCCAGTAGATGCCATGTTGGTGGCGGCCACCACCAAGAAGGAACTAGCCCAGGAGCGTTCCTTGGTCCACCCTCCCAACAAGGAGTCTTGGACGAAGGACCGCCTGGGGAAGTGGATGTTCTCTTCAGCTACCTTCTCCGTAAGGTCACTGAATTATATGCCACATGTAATACGACTCCAGTGGGATTTCATCAAGGAATACACCGGGTCGCCCCCAGATTCCATGTCGACCGAGGATAAGAAGGTATTCTCAGCTCAAATGGCCACTCTTAAGTCCATTTCGAACACCTCTATGTGGCTCCTGTTCCATGCTATGGAAGGAGCCGCTACAGCTAGCGGAGCAGGCATTGTCTTATGTCGACATGCTTGGCTCCGCCTTTGCGATTTTGCGGAACCCTTCAAGGCATCCTTCGCAAATGCCCCATTTGACGGTTCTTCGCTATTTGGCAAGACCGGTCACGACACGCTGGTCCAGAGCTAGAAAGACGGGAAGACGTCTGCCATCGGAGTCCGCTTCTCGGCTCCCCAGAGGTCCTTCTCCAGGAACCAAAGAGGACAAAAGAAGATGTGGTTCTGGAAGTCTCAACAGTCCCATTTCGCTCCAGACTCCTCGTCCTTCAGAGGCAGAGGAGGACAGGGTGGACGCCGGCCCAGAGGCAGAAGGGGAACCAAAGAATTTCTGGTTGAGAGAACCCTTTTTTGATCAGCCCGCGCAGGAGCCCTGAAGGGTTACTCAACTGTTCCACTCTGGAGGCAGTCGGGGGGCGCTTCTCGAGGCACCTAGCAGTTTGGGAGTCCATTACAACAGATCGCTGGGTGCTTAGAATCATATCCAGAGGTTACAAAATTTCCTTTCTGTATCCCCCTCCCAGACCCCGGAGCCTCACCGATGTCCCACCCAATCAAAAGGAGGCAGCAGCCGCAGAAATAAACCAGCTGCTAGAAAAAAGAGCGATCCAGCGTGTCCCCCGAGACCGATCCGGATCGGGCTTTTACTCCAGGTTCTTTCTGGTGCCAAAAAAGACGGGGGACTTACGGCCAATCCTCGACCTGTCCTTCCTAAACCTGTCAGGGGCCAAAGAGAAGTTCCGGATGGTCAACATTCAATCCATTCTCCCACTCTTACAGGAGAATGACTGGATGTGCTCGATAGACCTCAAGGATGCATACTACCACATTTTGATGGACAGACGAGCCAGAAGGTTTCTCCGCTTCTGGCTAGAAGCCAGCCACTACCAGTTCAGGGCCCTTCCATTTGGCCTCACCACAGCCCCCAGGGTTTTCACCAAAGTTTTGGCAGTTGTAGCGGCCCACCTGAGACTCCAGGGAATACAGGTCTTCCCATACCTGGACGACTGGCTCCTGACTGCTCCCACCAGGCATCTACTATATTCAGCCAGAAATTACTTCCTTCACTTGGCCTCCTGGCTAGGAATCACAATCAACCTCAAGAAATCTTCCCTTCAACCAACCCAGATCTTAGACTTCATAGGAGCCAGGTTAGACACAAACCTACTGAAAGTCTTCTTAACTCCGGACCGGCTTCGAACTCTGAAGCTCCACATACTGGCCCTTCTACAATCCTCGGCTCCTCCAGCGGAATTGGTTCTGAGGGCTGTAGGTTCCATGGCAGCAACTATCAATCTGCTACCTTTAGTGCGCTTCAACATGAGGATACTACAATGGACCTTGCAGGTTCAATGGTCCATCCTGCAACATCCACTGAGTTCACCCATTTCCCTCAGCAGGGTTTGCAAGAAATCCCTGCTCTGGTGCATCCAGTCCCCGGACCTCCAGAAAGGGCGTCCCTTTTCTATGTCACCACCTCTAGCCACGGTGACCACTGATGCTTCTCGCCTAGGGTGGGGGGCACTGAATGGGCAGAACCGTCCAAGGCACATGGACCCATTCAGAGACCTTGTTGCATATCAATGTCCTAGAGATGAGAGCGGTGCTTTTGGCATTGCAAGCACTCCAGGCCCTTCTTCCCTTAGGGACAGTTGCAATTCAGACAGACAACATGTCAGTGGTCTGGTATATCAACAAACAGGGGGGAACCAGATCCTACCCACTTTGTCGAGAGGCCATGAGAGTTTGGGAATGGGCGATCTCCACCAGCTGCTTTCTCATAGTGATGCACATTCCGGGTCAATCAAACATTTTGGCAGACAGGCTGAGTCGAACCATCCTCTCACTGTACGAGTGGTCTCTGAACCCCAGAATAGCGAAGCAAATCTTCCTCAAGTGGGGTCAACCTTGCTGCGATCTCTTTGCATCTCCTTCGAATGCAAAGTGCAGCGACTACTTCGCTCTAATTCCCCCACCAGGGGAATCCCCCCAGAGATGCTCTGGTGCATGTTTGGCCATCCGGTCTACTTTATGCTTATCCCCCTCTTCCTCTAATGCTAAAATCCTTGCAGAAAGCCCGTCAGTTGGGGAGCAGAGTGATCCTCATAGCCCCATTCTGGCCTCATCAAACGTGGTTCCCATGCCTATGGTCTCATCTAGTGAATCCTCCATGGATTCTAGATCCCACCCCGGATCTGATCTCTCACCAACTAGGATTATCAACCCCAAATCTGGACAACCTCAAGCTCACAGCTTGGTTGATCCAGTTCCAGTAATAGCTAGGACTCCCGGTATCTCGTCCTCTGTTAAGGCTATTTTAGTAGCCGCCCATAAACCTTCTACGAGAAAGGTTTATAACAACAAATGGAAACTCTTTACAATCTGGGCGGAGCATAGAAAATTGGATCCCTTTACAGCTCCGATACCAGCAGTGTTTGAATTTTTGTCAACTTTATTCGACCAAGGTGCTAGCTCTTCTATGGTCAAAGTCCAATTAGCCGCAATTTCCCATTATCATGTGGGAAGTGATCTCGGTCCCTTAGCCTCTTCCAAATTATGTAAGACTTTCTTAAAAGGCACTTTCCTCTTGAGGCCTCTGGTTAAAGATGCAGTCCCTCCATGGGATTTAACCCTTGTTCTCCAGTCTCTGACGGCCCCTCTGTTTGAACCTGCAGCTTCGGTGGATCTAAAATATTTATCTTGGTAGACGGCCTTTCTCATTGCTATCACTTCGGCTAGAAGGGTTTCGGAGCTTCAAGCCCTTTGCGCCAAACCTCCATACTTGGTCTTCTATAAAGATAGAGTTTCCCTCAGGACCAATCCCTCCTTTCTACCCAAAGTTGCTTCTGAACCCAATATCAATCAATCTATTAATTTACCAGTTTTCTTTCCAAATTATCAAAACAGGGGTGAATACAAACTAAATTCTCTGGACGTACACAGGCAATTGAGATTCTACTTGCACAGGACCGCTGAACATAGGAAATCTGATTAACTCTTTGAATCCTTTGCTAAATCCTCTTTGGGCAAACCAGTATCAAAAGTTACATCGTCCAGATGGATTTCCCAATGTATTCTTCTTGCATATAAGAGTTCGGGTCGGCCTGAGCCTGAAGGAGTCCACACTCATTCTACCCGATCGATTTCTACTTCTGCTGCCTTTTGCTCCAGAGTGTCCTTGGATGACATTTGTTCAGCAGCCACTTGGGCTTCATCCCATACTTTCATTAACCATTACAACTTGGATATAATTTCCAGAGGGAGAGCATCCTTCGGCTCTGCAGTGCTCCGGAATATCCTTCCATGAGGACCTCCCAAGTTTGGGTAGCTGGGGACTCTGTCCCACAGGTTGATGAACAAATGAAGTTAACTACTTCAGATAAAGAAGTTATGTACTCACCATAACGTTCCATCTGAGTAGGTAAACTTCATTTGTCAGCAACCAACCCCCCCTCCATCCCCCTAACCTATAGTGCATCGCAGAAGGATTCCTTGTCCTTTTTCTCCGGATAACACCAGGTTAGGATGTGCAGGTGATCCTTTGTTTTGCAATATTCTGTGTTACAATAGCAAACTCGATCTGAGGTCAGAGAGGGATGGCAGGGGATTATGGGTAAGGGAGGAGCTTGGATCTCGGATCTTAGCTCTTTGAAGCTGCCGGCTTGGATCTGATATGGATCTGCTGACAAACGAAGTTTACCTGCTCAGATGGAATGTTATGGTGAGTACGTAACTTCTTTTTTCTTGATGACAGGCAGGAATCAGGAGGTAAGGAAGTTTTTCTGCCAACCTGAATCAGTGGGCAACCCTCCAATCCCCAAGTTATTTACCCCTGCAACAGCTCACTCAGGCTCCTCAGTTACTGCTTACCTCGGAGAAGTGTTTTGGCCTCTACAAACACATGTTCTTACACTGTGATGCACTGTGTAATATGCCAGCTAGCAGTTTATGGACAACAGACTCATGATCCACAAGTTTGACACCTTGTGCTTTCCCTACGTGTTTCCCACGTGATGTGCCAGATATCCTACCTCCCTCCAGGATGAATTAGCAAGCAGAAGCCATTCATTGACATTGCTCGTGGCCCTTCTCATTCGCTATTATGCCACTAATCGGACATGTGTTTTCTGGATTAGATTCAGGGCTTCATTGTACTGTGGGTAGGACAGGCCCATACTATGAAACGTGCCATTTTTATTGGCTTTCATGTTGTTCTGTTATTGGTATACAGTTACTTTCTTTGGTGCACTGTTGAAATTCCAGCCCACCTTGTAGAATGCTATTCAGCTGATAAAGCTTGTTGCATTTGCTGGGTACAGGATGTTCACTGACTTCAGAAATATGTTTTGTATGATTAAAATTACTTGCCATTTCTAAAGTCTGGCAGTCCACTGCTGAGATAATTCTGGAATCATGGTTATTTCTTTCTACATTTCTTTCAGTTGGAATGCTGTTTAGTTTGACCTTAGAGTGTATAGACTATTATTTTGACACTCTTTCCAAAGAGTGGATAGCTGTAATGTCTGGTGACCCTAAAAGGTGTCAGGAGAATAGACAGAGCAGAATGATATACTGACCAAGCTAATGTCCCATACTATGATTTTTGGTAATTTATTCAGGAGGTAAAACATTATAGAGATTAAAATATTAAAAGTAGCAGAATTACTAGATGATAGCCTTATTGTTTACAGGAGAGGCCAGGCATGCTTGTCCTTGGAGGGAATGATGGAGAGGCACATACAAAGGTCACACAGCATAGTTAAATTTACATGGAGGAGTTCAAAGAAACAATTGTAAAGTGTTTTAAAGTGGTCTGAGTGATTTGTTGATGTCATCACTTGCAGAAGTAAGGGGTGGATTGGGGTGATCCACCCATTGCACACCCCAGCCATGGAGCATTACTGAGGTACATGTGTGATGTGGACACAATTAGGTAAAAATATACCCTTGTAGGAGAATGATGGAGAAATGAGATATCTTGCTCTCCCTGCCAACTCTGAACCTCATTGGAGTAAGTGTGCGGGTGGTCAAACAGGGTAGAAGAGGCCAAGGAGATGGGCCAGGGTCTGCTCATCATCATCTGCAGGAGGAATAAAAGAAGTAAAATACATAGTCACAGGCTTAAGATGGCACTCTTTTTTGCATGTGTCAGCTGTGAAAACTAAACTTCAGTTTACTGCATGAATCCATATTCACATTCTTTCAAAGAATCATGTTCTATATGGAATACTTTAGGCAGTTACAGCACATTCTTAAGCTCACAAGAGAATGCTCAATAGATAATTCATAATTTCAGACACTGGCTAAACTACAGTGAGTCCTTTGTCATAACCAAATCTCCTGAAGCTGGTCATGAACTTGGGAAAATCCTCACTGCTCGCTGTAGCCATCTGAGAGGTATACAGCTGAACATATTAGTTCTGTGCTGAGAGCAGGATTAATAATGGGTCATAGTCTGACTGACTGATTATCAAACACTACAGAATTATACATTTAAAGCTTCTAAACTCATAGTATGCCATTGCAATGTCTGAGACTTATAACTTGCTGTTTTATCAATATTCATCTGATGATAAATTCGATGCACAAGATTCCCAGTATCTTTTAATGCTTCACCGCCTTGATATTATTTTAGATAACATATTTAAAAAGATACAGCCTGAATTTCTATACAGTGTTTGAAGTGGGTAGTAAGCTTTCTCTAATTAAATTTATCATCATTCTAATGTATGCATTTTGGCTGATAACAACTGCTGTTCTGTTGATTCATAATAAGCTGTGTTTTAATTTGCTTCAGTTATTGTCTTACAGGCCAAAAACAAACCTCAAAAGGTCTGCTATGTGATATTTTTCTTTGTGTCATCCTAGCTGTAACTCTGGATAGAAAGACATAATCCTGTTTTGATTTTTTATTATATTCCTTTATGAGCATATAAGCATATATACTTTTTAATATATGAACAAGGAGAATTTGTTTCAATACTTGATGAAAGTGCAGGATCAAGGCTTGAGCAGTATTCAATCTGGAATTAATCTTCAGCTATTCATTTAAAAAATATATGTTGGTTTATACTTATTTTTATCTATGTGTTTTAAATCAGAATAATTTTTGGTTTACTAACTTTTGTATAATTTCATCTTGCAGTTGTTCAAGCTTTTCCAGCTATTTCCCCTCCTAAAAGACTCCAGCTAGAACAAAATAAAATATGTTGATCCATACTTAATGCTAGCAGCCACACCCATTACTGTGACCACCTAAAGCCTAAAGGGATTCAACTGGCAACTATTACATGGAAGGGCCTTACTGATACTTAGCACGTTTATATTCAGAATAGTTATGCTTGGCCAATGCCCTCTGCTGAAGATCATTTTCCTGTAAATGACCCTTCATCTCCACTGAGGGATAACCCAAAGAAAGTCATTATGCTGGATAGACCTCAATTCAGCCCAACAATGGGTGAAAATGCATTCACCAAGATTGGCACAGTAAAATGGAATAATCTTCCTTCAGAGCTAATGTCAGACAATACATTGGATGATTTCAAAATAAGTAACATCTTGTACAGGAAGTGGTTTGAACTTGCCTTTCAGATGCTGGATAATTGTTTTACAAAAAGTTGCTACTCTTTCTTGAACTCAGTAATAATTAAAATCCATGATGGCGCATTAATTATTCTTGTAAATATCTTGCCGATCGATCACTCTTGTAATGATTCAAATAACTTGTTTTGGTAATGTTTACTTGCTCTTGAATCTTTTGCTCAGTATTATGCTAGCTTCTGATGTTCATCTTTCCAACTGCTCTTATAGCCCTTAGATTATATGGGTGTTTTCCTGCACAGGGAACAGTGACCAGCTAGCTTTAAAAGCTCTTGCTCCCTGAAACCCCTACACAGACATTTATTTACTCTGACTGATAATTGGCTAATCCCATGGATGGAAATTGGCAGTTCAAGTGAAGGTTTCTTCAGTACTTTTTTGCCATCTCAAGAAGCATTTCTCAGACTTCACAGAAGCAGCAATTGGCTAAGAGATTCATTTGTGGGAATAAGTCCCCATTGGGAAAACCCTAGAGTCAGAAATAATTGCCCTTTTATAAAAAACAGAATTTTACCAATTTTATGAGTAAAAAAATATTTCCCCTTTAAGAAACACATGTTTTTTTATGGCATTGGACGTTTTTTGTCAGGGACTGCTGTTTTCATCTTCATGTTCTTGTTAATGTATTTGGGGCTAATTTTGTGAAAAATTGTGTACAGCTTGTGAAAACTTTGAATTTTGTGGAACAGGAAAGTTTACAGAGAAACAGGAGGGGGATTGGGTGTCAAACCTAACTGCCATTTCAGTTTTGTCAGTGTGTGTGTGTGCAAGTGTTTTCACAGTACTGACAGGGAATTTTTCTGAAGTATTGTACTGCATGTCTAAACTTTGAACTTTGTGGAACAGGAAAGTTTACGAAACAGGTGAAGAAATGTGCATCAGTGAAATGTCTGTGCTCCCTTTATGACATTCAACCTGCCATTTTGATTCTGTCAGTGTGTGTGTGTGTGTGTGTGTGTGTGTGTGTGTGTGTGTGTGTGTGTGTGTGTGTGTGTGTGTGTGTGTGTGTGTGTGTGTGTGTGTGTGTGTGTGTGTGTGTGTGTGTGTGTGTGTGTGTGTGTGTGTGTTTATTTTTTTAACAAGGGATTGGGGAAAGTGTTATGAGTGTATGTGTGCTATTTGTGAATAATCAGTGACACTTTACCTTCCTACTGCCTCACTACAGCTGTTTTCCCTGCTTTTGATGCTTCTTTCCTGGTAACAGCATGGCTGCTTCATTGCAACTGACTCTTCTCCCAAGGAACTTAAAAAAAAATCACTTACCAAGTTGTTGCAGACTGAGTCTATGCCTCATCCAATAGTGTGTGAATCTGCAGTGATCACTGGTTGTTCCTCAGACCACTTGTATTATTGTGTAGAGTGTTTCTCAAACTATGTGGGGAAAACTGAGAGGAAATTAAAACAAAGGATCTACGAGCACACGTATGAGATCAGTAAAGGAAAAGAAACCAATGCCCTGTACAAGCATTCCTTACATTGTACTCAGGCTAATTTCAGGTTCTGGGTATTGGACAGGTTATTGTTTCTGACAGGAGTGGGGACTGGGAACCACTCTTGAGTACAGAGAACTTATGTGGCAGCTGAGGATGGATGACTGTACCCCCCGCCAGTTTAAATGAGCACTACTCTGTTGTTCCTGCACTAAAAAGAAGAGCCTTAAAATATTCATGCTATACATTATTACATATCCCAATTTACTGAGTGCAAGAAGCTATTGTGTATATATCTATATATCTATATATTTATATATATATATATATATATATATATATATATATATATATATATATATATATTAAACAACATACATATCTGTAAAAGGTTGATATGATATTTTATTTGCAAATGGTTGAACAGTTTCAGTATTTTTGTACTACAAGGTTTTTGAACAATGTTTGTGTATTACTTAATATAATTACTTGATATCAATTAGCAAGGGAACAATAGATTTTTGAAATTTTAATGATGTATCTAATTGGATAAGAAAATGGTGTTCATAGGTTCATAGGTGTGTACTAGGCTAATGGCCCTGGAGCCTTTACAAGCCTAGCCTATAGGATTAACCTGGCATCGTGCCACCTGACCTTAGTTCCCAGTGCCTCTGTCAAGTTGAGCCACTGGAGTGATCCCCAGGGTGAATTTTCTGTTTCCCATCCACTCATCAAGATTTCTCTTGAAGAGGGCAAGTGAGGTGCTCTGTTTGACATGTATGGGAAGTCTATTCCATTGCATGGGCAATCTCTGGGTTATGAACCTGTCCCTCCAGCACGTTCTGTTGATTGTGGTAATGAGGTTGAGGTCTCTGGAGTGTGTGGTGCAGAGGGATTGGGATTTATTTAGATGTAGCATTTCTAACAGAGCTGGATCAGACGTGGCTTTGTAAGTCAAGCAGAGGTCGCCTCTAAGTAGGCGATATGAGACAAAGAATAGTTGGAGTTTTTTTTTGAGTCTGTCCATATAGGACAAGTGTTTAAGGCCTAGAATCCTCTTTGTGATGTACTTTTGCAGCCTCTCCAGTTGTTGCAGGTGTCTAGTGAGGTACATGCCAAATGGGTCATTGTACTCAATGATTGGCCTAATGAGGGAAGCGTAGAGGGAGACAATGACCTCTTTCTTCCTGGATGCAAAAATGAGATGTGTCACATGGAAGTACTTTCTGACCACAGTGGCAATGTGGTGGTCAAAAGAGAAGTTGCTGTGAACCTGTGTTCCCAGATCTCTTAAAACGCCTTCTATGTTCAGTGGATTACCATCAATGTAGTAATTCATGGGAACTGGGTTTTTCCCTAAGGGGATGACAACACATTTTTTTTGGCACTGAGCTTAAGGCCATGGTCCTGACATCAGCTGTTGGTCTCAGTGAGGCCTTTCTGTAAGATGTCAACATCACTTGGGGAGTTAATAATGGCTCCCAACTTGTAATCTTCTGTGAAGTTTGTCAGCCAGAATCCCTTTGTGTTTGCCTGGACTTCTGAGAAGTAGATACCAAAGAGGAGAGGACCCAGAACCGATCCCTGTGAGGCTCCACTCAAGACTGGTTGGCAGTCTGACTTGGAGTCAGCTACCTTTACACTGTGAGTTCTATATGTAAGCCAGTTTGGAACCCACCTAGTGAAATAGGGGTTGATGCCTAGCTTAGTGAGTTTTTCTATAATTCCTGAGTGGAGAATGGTATCAAAGACCTTGACCAGATCATGGTAGGCTGTATGAATCACCTTGCCTTCATCCACAGCTCTGATGACTGAATCAAAGAAGTCAACCAAGTTGAGCAGGCATGATCTACCCTTCACAAAACCAAACTGTGTGGGATTCAGAGTTTGGAGATTCCTTATATCCTTGTTTATTAGGTCCATGTTGATGTGTTCCATAGCTTTGCATATCAGACTTGTCAGGCTAATGGGGCGATAGTTGCCAGGGTCTGTAGTCACTCCTCCTTTGTGGTGAGGGATGACTGTAGCAGTGCACCATTTGGTAGGGACAAAGCCTGAGGTAAGGCTATGATTGAACATGGCACACAGGTGAGGTGCCAGTTCACTCTCTAGTTCATGTAGCACATAGCCAGGGATATTGTTAAGTCCCATACAAGCTGTATTCTTCACCTTTGACAGTGCTGTTTTAACCTGTGCAGCAGTAATACTGGGTGCCTGGCAATCTACTGGTATTGTGATTGGTCCTTTGGAGGGGAAGAGGGGTAAAGTTGGCACTGAGTCTGTAGGCCAGTATATTGGCAATATCTGCTGACTTGGTATAGGAGGTACAATTGTGCAGTGTCTCAGAGCAAATTTGAGTATTGCTGTGGAGATTCTTTACATAACTATAGAAGGTTTTGTGGTTGTCTTTACTATCTGCTGCAATTCTGTTTTCATAGCTAGCTTTAGAGGATTTGATGAGGGATCTCAACTTTTTGTTGAGGCTGATAAGGGAGTTTTTCCAGTCTTGGGACTTCACCTTATTCTGCATCAGTTTCCTCCTTCTGTTGTAGAGTTTGTTTATGGCAGGGGACCACCAGATTGGCGTCCTTTTTTTTGGTGGAAAGCGTCTTGGTTCTACGGGGTATGGCGAGATCCATGCATTTATGTACGTGTTCGTACAGTAGATTGGTGTATGATTCAACGGTCATGCAACTATTCTCCATTTGCATGGGTGCCATGAAGTTAGCCACCTCTGTTTTTAGGAGCCCAAAGTTAGCCTTGGAGAAGTTTTTCATGGTGGTTACCCTTGCGAGGTGTCTGTGGGTGGGTGGGTGGAATGTGGATTTCCAAGGTGATTAGTTTGTGGTCGGCTCTAACCAGGGAGGAGATGACTATTGGTGTAGGGCAATGGTTACCCATGTTAGTATTGACCAGGTCAAGGATGTTGCTACCTCTAGTGGGGGTAGGAACAAGCTGGTCCAGGGCATTGAAATTAATGAATTCCAGGAAATGTTGGGCAAGTGTATTGGTACTTGAGTAGTTTTCCCAGTTAATGGAGGGGTAGTTGAAATTGCCCAGTATGAGAGTGTTAGGTTGGACCCTAATATTCTCCAGGGTGCTTAGGAACGTGGAGTGTGAGTCTTGGGACATGGTTGGGGACCTATAATAGACTACGACCTGAATCGCTGTCTTACCCAATGTTAGCTGCACCTGATGTATCAGTGATGCATTATGTTGGGCTACCAGTCTGAAGGTGTGCACATCCTTTATGAATATGGAAACACTACCACCTTAGGAGCTTTGGTCCAAGTTCTGGGGCCTTAAGGAATGAGTTAAAGTCTGGTAGTGCAGGGGTGCTTTCTGCTGCCTTGAACTATGTCTCTGTTACACCACAAATATCAATGTTCTCCATTTTAAGGATTGCTTCGAGTAAGTGCTTTTTGAGATTTAGACTTCTAGCATTGAGCAGCATGACCCTCAGATTGTATTTGTTTGTAGCTGTTACAGTGGTAATTTGGTCTTTGGAACACCGCCTAAAAAAGACACTGTAGGTGTGGCAAGAGCCTTGGCCAGTACCCGGAAGCCCAGGGGTGACAGATGCAGGCCATTTCTGGCAAAGCATCGAGGTCTGTCATTCATGTCATCCCAGGCAGAAAGATACTGGATCCCCTTAGAATGACACCAGAAGCTTAGCCAATTGTTGAAATCAATAATTTTCTGCTTGTGCTGTGGTATCATTGTGGGTAATGGTAGGATGCTGCTCAGGGCTAGGGTCATACCCACCTGGGCTACATAATCTGAGAGCTTCTCCATGTCTCTTTTCATATAGTCCAGGGAGGTATGTCTCAGGTCATTCACACTCACATGAACAATGACAGTCATATTTGTACCTGTTGTTGAGGGAACTGAGTGTGTGTTATGTGGTGGATCCTGGCACCTGACAGGCAGCTGACTGTTACTTTCTCCTTATTCAGCCTAGTGAGTGGGACATCAGTGTGTCTCACTATCAAGTCACCTATGACTAGTGTGCTGGGCATGCTGTTTTACCTTAGGGGCTTTGGTTGAGTGGCACACTGTTTAGGAGAGTTATGTGTCTCGTGATTAGAGTTCTGTTGTGGTGGTCGAGTGTGTTTCTGCCTTGGAGGTCTCTGCTGTTTAGGTAGATTTTTATTGAGAGCCTCCATGAAGGTGGGTGTGTGGTTTGTGTGTTTTGTGAAGGCAGTGCTGGTGTGTGTTCTGGAGGGCTATGTGTTCCATGCGATGTGGTGCAAGTGTTGACCTTCTCCTCTTGACCAGCTGTTTCAGTCTTGGCTGGAGAGTGAGTGGCTTCCAATTTGGATATATAAGTGCAACTCTCACAAGACTGAGTGTTGCGATGTAAGAGGAGAGGGTTGTTGGTGTACATAAAGCAGTTGCTACATTGCCTAAGGATGCCCAAGTTCACCAGGTTAATAGGAGAAAGCACAGGGAACTTACCTTTAGACATGCCTGGAGGGGTGGGCATTAATAATAGTGGAGCAGTTTCCTTTTAGAACGTTTAGTGCTGGTAGCAATTTTGTGTGCTACAATAATTGCTACAAGAAGTCTGGTATGGTAAAGTGCTGACTAATAAGCTAGTAAAAGTGCAGGAGAGGAGATAACTAGCAGAGCTAAGTGTTATTTAAGTGTTTGATGGAAGTGATGGCTTATTCTGATAAAGTTCCCTGTTGTGGAATGAAAGTGATTAGTCTTTTGTGACATTAAAGAATTTTATTGATATCGGATTGTTTGTCTGGGATTGTGATTTTTACTAGTTGCCATTATTGAGTCTAATGTGCTGGACTGAGTTTTTTCTTGGTGTTTGTTCCTCAGACCACTCATTTACTTCTTTGGCTTCTTCTGTTGTAGTCCTTTCAGCCATTATGAAATGGGGGTCAGACACATTCAGCTGTTCTAGTGCTCAATAAAAGCATGGGAGAACCAACTTCTCTGGATCTGTGAGACACTTGGGGAGATTCCTCTTGGAATAACTGGGGCAAGAGACCATTAGATTGAGTAGTCGTACTGCCTTCAAATCAGTAATGTTATGCTGAAACTCATATTAAAAAAAGTTAGTAAGCACTTGTTGTTTCTAGAATCATGCTATTCAGTTTTTACTTATTTAAGATGGGTTTTATAATTGTTATTTAGTCTGAAGACATTCACTGTGTGGGCAAAAGCACTTACTGAATATTGGATGTTTATGTCTATTAAAGTTCTTTCATTTGGTTTTCAGCTGTTTTTTATTTTTGTTGCTCATTTTACAGTTTGAAGTATTTTAAGATTGATTAAAAAATTGTAAACAGTCTTCATCCAATGAAATTATAATTGTTAAAAAAAGATGAGTTCCATACCTTGAATAGACAGGCATTGCAGGAAATTCTGGTATACAGAATACTTTACACATTCACATGCCCTGCAAATTATTCCTGAGGAAACAGGATCTGATGATTCTGATTTTAAAGAGATAGAGCTACTTCTCCTGTAGATTCCAAAGCCCAATCCTCTGATAGGGAGGAAAACTTTAATTCTTTTCCTAATGTGGAGAAATTTTCTTTTAATCAGACCTTTTCCAGGATAAATGAGGTATTTTTTATGGGGAACAAATACATGTTTCCCTGAAATGAGAAAATATGGTCATATGTTACTAATGGATATACTTTACTCCTCTGCTATCCCTCATATAGTGCTCACCTGGAGGATGTGTCAAATACTGTATGCGCCATTCCTCTCCCATCCCTCCTATTATGCCAGCCCAGAGGATGTGTTGAATAGGTTTACTATCATAATTTCGAAGACAACTCGATCGACCGCACTATGTTCGAACATGGAAAGTCGAACATGGCAATGTCGAACTTCAAAAGCAAACCTAGGAACGGGTTTTAACATGGGTCAAGATAGGGATTCACTGCTATTGCTGAACTACAAACCTTGCCTCTATCTCGACCCATGTTAAAACCCATTCCTAGGCTTACTTTTGAAGTTCTACATTGCCGCGTTTGACTTTGCGTGTTCGAACATAGTGTGGTCGACCACTATGATAGTAAACTGTTGAATACTGTATGCTCCATTCCTCTCCCATCCCTCCTATTCTGCTAACCTGGAGGATGTGTTGAATACTGCATGTTCCATTCCTCTCCCATCCCTCCTATTCTGTTAGCCTGGAGGATGTGTTGAATACTGCATGTTCCATTCCTCTCCCATCCCTTCTATTCTGCAAGCTTGGAGTATGTGTTAAATACTGCATGCTCCATTCGTCTGTCATCCCTCTTATTCTGCTAGCCTGGAGAATGTGCTGAATACTGCATGTTCAGTTCGTCTGTCATCCCTCATATACTGCTAGCTTGGAGTATGTGTTGAATACTGCATGTTCCATTCCTCTCCCATCCCTCTTATACTGTTATCCTGGAGGATGTGTTGAATACTGCACGTTCAATTCGTCTGCCATCCCTCCTATACTGCTAGCCTGGAGGATGTGTTGAATATTGCATAATTTCTTCCTCAGAAACAGGTTGCACCTCATTAGGATCTCAACTATATGCTGGAAAAAATTGACTGTGTCACCTTCAGAACCTTTCCATCAACCTGACTTCAGGTTCTTGACTTGGAAAACTATATTCATCATTGCTCTGACATCTGCAAGAAGTGCATCTAAGTTGCAAGTTCTCATGGTGGTGCATCTTATTAGATTTCCATAGGGATAGATTATATTTAAGAATAAACCCCTAATTCTTCCTCATAGTGGTTTTAGAGTCTACTTTGAATTAATCCAACAATCTCTCAGTTTTCCTACTCAGAAACTGAAAAACAGGTAGAACAAATTCTTGCACACTCTAGATGTGCATAGGCAGCTCAGATGCTCAGGTACTCTCTTAAAAGAACTAAGACCATTACATTTACAAAAGCTAATCAGCTATTTATTTCTTATCAACAGGAAAAAAAGGACACCTTGAGTTGAAATAGAAAATTTCCATGTACTTGTACTCTATTATTGTTTTCTGTTGTTCCCACAATGGTGTATCTATTGGTCTATATTATATGAACAAAAGTTCTTATAAGCAAACACTTTAATAAAAAGTAAACAAAAACCACTCACAGGGGTAAAGAGTCTCAAAACGGCAAAACAGCAAACAGTATTCCAATAAATCCAAATGATAACACTCCAAGGCAAATAAAAGCAACCGTTTAATCAAATGCAAAATAACAACGATCAGTACACAGTTAGAACAGTAAGCACTTTCACATTTATGGCAAATGCTTCTTCAGACTGTTGACTAAGTATCAAGCTCTAGTATTTAAAACTGAACTCATTAAAAATCTATCCAATCAACATGTATTCTCAATTAAGAATTAATTCTCTCAAAGGGCTAGTGCTTAAAACTCTAGTAGTATATAAAATATATAAAAGCGAATTATTTAAAAACAACTTCTATAAAAATTCAAAACTCATTATTTACTAATACAGAAAAATACAATGTTTCTATACTCTGTAAAAAATGGAATATAGAATATAAAATATGTGTATATACAAAGGCTACTCAATTTTAAATACATAGAAATAACTGAAGAATGTCTAACTACTATATTCTAAAATGTATATAATATGAAATACAAAATATACAAGCACATTAAAGTATTTAATATGCTTATTTACATTCATTTAATAAAACAGACTAAAAAATAGACTAAAAAATGATGAAAAAATAATGAAAAAATGATGAAAATATGATAAAAAAATAATAAACAATGAAATTATTCATTATTGTAGCAGCCTTGGGTCTAGTGTTGAAAGTCCCTAGCTTTTAAAAACGGCTTGAGGGAAACTCTATCATTCAGGCCCATTGATTTATCTGCTTGTAACTTCATAATCCACCTAGCTTCTCTCTGTTCGGTGTAATTTCTATAAATAAATAAATTTCATTTTTCATTATTTTTTCATCATTTTTTAGTCTATTTTTTAGTCTATCTTTCAGTCTGTTTTATTAAATGAATGTAAATAAGCATATTAAATAACAACAAAATATCAGAGAACGCCCTGGCAGTGCAACGAACTCAGGAACGAATTCAGTTCTTTACTTACAGTTAGTTGAAATACAAACAAGAGACCACACCTCAGGAAACTGGCAGCAAAGGTTTCCAAACGATTACAGAAAACCAACTGTTACAGGCTGGTTAGAAACAGCCCATATAGTATGGCAGCCATTACGTTAATTCACCTTTTCGGAAGCAATGTACCTGCTGTTGTTTGGTAAATGGTATGTAGATGCACTGCCCGTTAAATGCGCGGCAAATTATTCAGTATTCCAGGTCGGTTTTCACCTCACCACAGAAAATCCACATTCCACTTGTAAAAAATCACTGCCCTTTAAATACGCGGCAAACTATATAGTATTCCAGGTCGGTTATTGCCTCACCACAGAAAGTCCACAGTCCACAAGTAAAAAAATTCACTACGATATAATCCAATGAGTTAAAACACTTTAATGGCATAAAACTGGCTAGCGCTTTCACCTTATAGGCTTCCTCAGGCCTCTCATTTGGATTTATTGAAACACTTTAATGAGCAAAAATCACAGACATGGAGGTGCATGTTGTGGGATCGCAATACAGTGAAGATTGAAGTTTTGGAGTTGGAATATATATTTATTGTTTTCGATGTCCGGGATTTTCGCTCATTGAGCTCTCACTTATATGAACATTCATTTATATAATATAGTCCCGAATCCATTCCAGGCATTACTGAGACACAGTCCACTACAGCCTTGTCTTATTCATTGGCATACAGGAAAGTGGTGAACTCTAGGAACATTCTAGAGACAGCTACATGGACCTGTGATCATAACTTTATATAACAGTGCATGTTGGAATAATTTTCTGTGTTCAGGTCAAACTTTGCTAGGATGATCCACCAGGTACTCCTGGATCCATATGCATCTTCTTCCTTGGATGGTTGGGCTTTTGGATTCAACCCATATAGCCAAAGGGCTACTACAGCAGTGGGAATGATGAACATAAAAAAGTTGTGTAAGTTGCACTTACACATAATAGATATTCAAAGTCCTCACTGCTGCACTCACATCCATCCCTGCTCTTGTATATAGCTATATTTGGAATATACAGTAAGGGTGTTTTGTTTTCTACTTTATGCATTCTGTTGCTAATATTGATTAGTTATTTCATTGTATTAGGTTCTTCTCTCATTGTATGGGTAAGAAATTCCTGAAGAAAGCTTCACTCTAACTGCTGATTTCTCTCCACAGAATTAGTCAATCGGCAATCAGAGTAAAGAAGTGTGTGTGTGCTGGCCAGACATTGTTTCCTAGTAAGAAAATAACCCATACAGCCTAAGGGCTACTTCAGCACTGAGGAAATGGAACATCTACTGTTATGGGTAAGTGCAACTTACATAACTTATTTTTCTTGTTAATACTTTTATAAATGGTCTCAAATACAGTGTTTTATTTTATTTATTTATTTTATTTGACATTTGTTTACTGGGAGTGTCCAACTGGACCAGAAGCTCATTTTCAGTGGAGGACCGGGGGACAAAAGCTCCACATACAAAAGTTCATAATACAGCGATGAAATTTGACACAAAGCATAAGAAGAGTATGTATCATGTCAGTATGAAATGATAACATAGTATGTAAAAGTTAATAACAACATTTAATACATGTAGCAGTAAATCAGTGAGTACAATGTCTAAAGTTAACAATAACATACAGGAAAAAGTAAAATATAAGCAAAGTAGAATACATTTTGCAGATAATCAAATCTCCCTCAACAATATGTTTTACAGCACATTAAATCAACTCTTAAGCAGTTATTTAGCCATCATCCTAACAAATCGACAGTTATTTTGCTCCACTTCTTCTCCTCTGGAACCTGAGTCATGCATACTATTCAGATGTACAGATTTTCAAACAGTGTCCAGATTTTAGAGTTGTATTTTTGGTGTGTTCCCCATATTTTTTTTTTCTGACAAAGCACTGAAGATTAAAAATCACTAAATAATGGCATATGTTTTGAGTTCCAGTCTTCATATTCTTCAGAAAATGCATGCTAACACAAATCCTGTTTTTCCAGCAACTTTATACGTTTCTAACAGCAGTATTTAAATTCTGTCCCTATATTTGGGCCTTTGTCCTTCATTATTTTAGGCTTTGTCCAGATTTTTTGCAATAAGAGATTGAGAGGGATGAAGTCATGTCTCAAAAGGGTCACTTAACCAGTTCACTGATCCAGTTTTCAAACTGAAATAAATAAATAAATAAACAAATGAACAAACAAGCAAGCAAACAAACAAATTAATAAATACCTTTAGGTTAAAGTGGAACAAGTATATGCTCTTTAGATAACTGAAATAGTGACATCTCTAATAGACCTTTGAAATGTTCTTCTGTCCAGGATACAGAGGGCTCCTAACACTTTTACATGTTAAAGGACAGGGCAGTCATTGTATCCTCTGGAGTTCAGGATTGCATGACACAGTTAGGGTTACCTCCTGTCCCTCTTTGAGAGGGCTCCTGCCATAATCCAGTCAGTACACTCTATAATAACCACAAATTGTTGCTTACTTAAAATAGCCAACTGGTTTATTCAAAGTAGGTGGAACTCGATACACACAGTCAAATAATAAAACAATACACAGTCGAATTAGGCACCTTTCGTCTTTATCAAATCGTGAGACTTCATCAGATACCTCGACTCTAACACTCCCCTCACTTAAATACCACATTAAAATATCACATGACATAATCCTATTTTTTAAAAAAACATATATATATATATATATATATATATATATATATATATATATATATACACTATATATAAGTCCTCACAGTTTTACACTATACAATTTAAATTATTACTACCTCTACCATTTGACCAAGCTGTTTAATTTATTCTACTGATCTATATGCATATCATTATAATCAGCTTCACCTGTTTAAATTTTTAAGTTTTAAAATACATAAAATAGAATTAACTTCGTTTATTCCTGGGTAACAACAAGCGTTTGTATTTAACTGCCACAACAGCTCTAACTTCTCTAAAATAAGATTGTCGGGCCCTCCTCTACCATCCGGGCACACTTGGTCTATTGCCCGAAACTTAAATATATGTTCTGTTTTTTCTAATACATGTTTTGCGAGTGCATGCCCCATTTTTTCTGTTTATACAATAAATGTGTTCGTACACTCGTTCTCTTAGTCCTTAGGACTGAAAATAATGGGGTGCGTAGGAGTGAGAGGATTAATCAAAATAATCCTAAACCTAGAAGTCAACAGGGGTTAAACCAACAGCATAATAGTGGTAACAATGAAACTTTTCATCACCAAACCAGGAACCATACCCCCCGAGGAGGGACACAACAAAGACCCAACAATAGGAGATGGAGGAAATAGATTATGTGGACATAGCAAACAAAAGGTACTGTAATGTTTTAACAAATTTAAAGGGTGATTATAAAGTCTTCAATTATACAGAGACTATAATCGAACCTGACATAGCTGAGCTATGTGCAAAGGGTCAGATATTTGTTGTTGCAGAGAAAGCAAAATTAGCACAAACTTTGATGGACTTAAAATTATTTACATGTAAAATAAATTTAGCAGTTATGATAGGACCAAATGGATGTAATACAAATGAATTTTATACAGCTAGTACTTTTAATCCACCATTACATAATAGTATTGCTTTGTTTGAAAGAATGTGTGAAATTGATTTCAGGTTTAATATTGAGAATAGAAAGATGTTAAAAAATTAATGGAATATTACAATGCACGAAAGACAGGTAATCAATGAGTTGACAAAGTTACCACTGAGATTCATGAATCCGGATAAGGGAGGGGGGTTAGTTGTCATGCAAATTGAAGATTATAATCATAGAATGGAAAGCTTATTAAACAGTGATACATGTATTAGGGTAACCAAAAATGAGCTTAACATTGCATATGCAAGAATTAAAAGCAACTTAAATGATTTATTTATCGAGGGAAAGGTGGATATAGATATGCATAAATATATGAATATTGTTGCACCATGTATCCCCATTTTGTTTGGTGTGCCAAAAATTCACAAAGACTTAGTAAACCCACCTATGAGACCTTTGGTGGATGCATGAAATAGCATAACGTACAGTTGTGCTAAAGTTGTGGATTTGGTCCTAAAAAAGTACATTAGGGATGAAAAGCAGATCTGTAAAGACTTGTGGTCTTTTCTAAAGGAGATAAACAATTTAGAATTCAAGAGAGACCACAATTTTATGACAATAGATGTAAAAGATCTATATACATCCATCCCACACCAAGAGGGAATAGAAAGGGTTCTAAGACACCTATTAAAATCAAGAGCACCTAAAAACGAAATTAGTTTAATAGAGGAATTGTTGGATATTATTTTGAGTAACAACTATATCACATTCAACAATTCCTTCTATTTACAGAGAGTAGGGGTCGCAATGGGGTCCCCCTGCGTAGCAAGCTTTTCTAATTTGGTGATGGCAAATTGGGAGGATGAATTTATTTATAATAATCCCAATATAAGAGAATGTATATTCTTTTATACAAGATTTTTAGATGATATTTTTGTCATCATTAAAGGTGATGAAGAAACAGCCAGTAATTTACTTTATTACTGTAACAACGTTACAGACTTTTTGGTATTTACATCAAATTTCGGGGACACCAAGATCAATTATTTGGATGTGGAGCTAAGAAAAGACAGTGGTAAAAATAGATATGCGAGTACCATACATAGAAAAGAAACATACTCGAATAGCTTCTTGCACTTCACAAGTTGTCACCCATTTCATCAGAAGAGATCAGTTGTCAAGGGACAACTTGTGAGAGCTGCTAGAATGATAAGCTTGGAGGAAGACTTCAAAAGCGAATGTATCAAACTTGAAGGACTGTTTCTTAATAAAGGTTACCCATGGAGCTTAATAGTAGAATTAACTGATGAAATTAAGAAAAAAAGGGACATAGGGATGTATAGACAGATCCTATGGTCTGAATAAAAATACCATCAACAATCTAAGTAATTTAGCCCCACATATAAACAGTAACAACGGGACAGTGGGTAAACTTATGACCTATAGTTTTGTGGCTACATACAGCGTCAATTCCGAAGATCTTAGGAACATCATATATAAGAATTGGTCACAGTTAGAAAATGACCCTTTTATTATTAGAAAAATCTCTGAACTACCGCAGATAATTTTTAGAAACGGGAAGAACATAAAGTCAATATTAGAAAGTAACACTGAGAATATAGTCAGGAACCCAGGAATGACCAAGTGTGAAATGTGCAACTTTTGTAAGCACATTGACACAGGAAAAAAGCTACTGGATTAGGGACAGAAAATATATTACTAAAAAGAAATTCAACTGCCGATCCAAGATGATCATTTACCTGGCAAAGTGCCAGCAGTCTCCTGTGTTTTACATAGGGAAAACTATAAGAACCCTACGAGAATGAGTGTACGAACACATTTATAGTATAAACAACAAAAAAATGGAGAGTGCACTCGCAAAACATGTATTAGAAAAACCAGAACATATATTTAAGTTTCAGGCAATAGACCAAGTGTACCTGGATGGTAGAGGAGGGCCTGACAATCTTATTTTAGAGAAGTTAGAGCTGTTGTGGCAGTTAAATACAAATGCTTGTTGTTTGAAGTTAATTCCATTTTATGTATTTTAAAACTTAAAAATGTAAACAGGTGCAGCTGATTATAATGATATGCATATAGATCAGTAGAATAAATTAAACAGCTTGGTCAAATGGTGGAGGCTGTAATAATTTAAAATGTATAGTGTAAAACTGTGAGGACTTATATATATATATATATATATATATATATATATATATATATATATATATATATATATATATATATATATATATATATATATATAGGATTATGTCATGTGATATTTTAATGTGGTATTTAAGTGAGGGGAGTGTTAGAGTCGAGGTATCTGATGAAGTCTCACGCGATTTGATAGAGATGAAAGATGCCTAATTCGACTGTGTATAGTTTTATTATTTGACTGTGTGTATCGAGTTCCACCTACTTTGAATAAACCAGTTGGCTATTTTAAGTAAGCAACAATTTGTGGTTATTATAGAGTGTACCGACTGGATTACGGCAGGAGCCACTGTTTGTGCATTTTTCGCAGTTTAAGTGTTTTTTTTCCGAAGTTTGTCCTCTTTGAGAGGGACAATCTCACTTTGGGCAGTTGTGGCCTGCAAAAAAAAATAACTAAAAAATTGTGAATGTCCTGAGATTTACGACAAAATGTACTTCTTAAGTTTTCTTCAATAGTTGCATAAAACAGTTATTTTGCATCTGGAACATGTAACTATTATATGAAATAGCATAATCAACTCAAATTCTATAAAAATAAGCTTTCATTTTGGCAAAAAAGTGAAGTCCTGTCTTTTGCACTGGCCATGGGTATGTTTTATCCACAAACAGCTTCTTGATCATATTCTCCAAGAAAATCTCCTTTCCCCCACACGACATGGCTTTCAGCCAAAGCACAGTACTGCCACTGCTCTAACCTCCTTTATTAATACCATCTGAAAAGCATGTGATAACAATAAATTAGTTTCCGTTCCTAGATCTCTCCAAAGTCTTTGATATTGTTTCACATAGGCTACTATTATCCAAACTTGCTTCCCTTAACCTCTCTAACTCTACTATATCATGGTTCACCACTTACCTTTCAAATAGATTCCAGGCTGAGAAATGGCAATCCAGCAAATCTCCCTTTTTGCCAGCACAAACTGGGGTGCCCCAAGGCTTCATACTTGGTCCCCTACTTTTCAACATCTTTATTAATGACCTCCACTCTTCTTGTCCACTCTCAACTATCATTCAGTATGCCAATGACTCCACAATAATCTCCTGCTCTGACAATATCACACGCCTTCATACCTTAACCCAAGAATCCCTCCACTCTGTTGAAAGATGGCTTACTTCCCACTAATTACTACTGAACCCCAAGAAAACCAAACTCCTCTTATTTCTCCCTTTCTCCTTACACCATCACAAAACTCCCTTTTCTGTCTCCTCCCTGAATAGTACTATTATCACATCTGAATCACATACCAAACTCCTTGGTGTTATAATCAATGACCATCTCAAATTCAATCTACACACTCATCAGTGCATAAAAAAGACCCATCTAAAACTAGGTCTGCTCTATAGACATAATAAATACCTTACAAATGTTTCCAGACTCTCCTATGCATAAGCCTTTCTACTCCCCACTCTGCTATACACAGCCCCTATTCTTACACACCTCCAATCTAACATTCTTAGTAAACTACAACTCACCTATAAAAAAAAGCTTGATTTGCCACAAACCTACTTACTGCACCCACCATTGCTTCGCCCTAAGACACTTGCAATGGCTAGAATTTCATCACCAAATCCTAATACCACAGTTTCTCTTGCCTCATACGATTCTACATCAGCCATCTTCCTGTCCCTCTCTCTCCACTCTCATCCAGTCCTACACTCCCAATCGCTCTCTTCACAGCTCTCAACAGAACCTGCTGCAACTTGGCATGTCCAACAAAACCATTGGTAAACTACTCTATAGCTATTCCATAGCAAATGCATGGAAAAAACTACCAAAAGAAGTCAGAGGTATCACAGACCCTAACACCTTTAAAATAGCTATTAAAGACTACTTTCACAAATCATGGACATGTCTCTGCCAAGACCCAACATAAGCTATATTTCTCTAACATAGACTGCTGCCCTGTCAGAAAGTACCTACTTGTCCTCACATGACTCCCTACCTGTTCTCTTTCTTTCTAGTTCTTACTCCACTTACTTTTTCCACTCTATTCTAGCTCTAATCATATACCTTAGTACTCTTCTCCTCATAAAATACTATTTACCTTGTGCTATTTCAATATTCTTCTCTCTCTTACTACAACTTTCTTACAACAAATATACTAAAATCTGGTCACTCTGTTTTCTACAACATGTATTAATATGCACACTAACCTGTCTTTATCCCCTGTAGATAAATCTCTCACCTACTTGTACTTTATTATTTGCTTCAGAATGTGTTTCTCGTGTAAAACCTGAACTGCTTTTGTACAGAGAATGTTAGTCCTGTATTGTATTACTTTTTCTGTTGTAACAACTGTCTATATTAATTAATGCTTAAGTGATGTTACATTAAGAGCTTTTCTCCTTGGGTCTCTGCTGAAAGAGGGCTCTGCCCAGCCAGACTTACCAGGTTAACAAATGTCAAATAAAAAATAAATAGATAAATAAAAATCTCACATTTTTACAAGAAATGTTCCACTTTGGGCGTTTGAAAAGGTGGCAACCCTAGACACAGTGCAATAAGTGGTTCTGTCTAACCTGCCAGGATCAGGGAGCTCCTGGTATGTCAGGATGACAAAGCTCTACTTTGTACAGAACATCACATTTCTATATAACACAGTCACTACTGCAATACATAATGTCATACTATCTTATTGGCATTTGTCACATTATGTTTCAGAGTTTTAATGCAATTACATAGTCTGCATGTGATTATTAAGATCACCATCGAACATTAACACTCTTTCACCTAGGATAGATTGTGGTGGTAAACAAAGAGGACCATATTTGTTTAGTATTTTAAGCTGGTATGATATACAGTCATATTATATAGTTTTATCTATTGCACAAATACTTCATAAATCTTAGCCTGAAACCCCTAAATGTATCATAATCCATTAAGTATAGTGTCAAGGAGCATAACATCCAGATATAGTATTTGTGAATAAAAACTAGATAATCCATACTGTAATAGGTTGACATAAAACACATATATTTTAATATATATCATCTAAGATACTATTTTACTGCATATTTTTGTGAATTTTATTTCACTAGTTATTGGAGATTTTTATCTCCCCTGTCAAGTCAGGTTAATCTAGAACACAAATCTTACTTGGCATGTCTCTTTACTATAAGAGGGTGTGGTGGTCTTCTCACTTCTTTGTTATCTGATATTGAATAGCCTAGAGGACTTCCTCTGTACTTTAAGTGCTAGCCAGAAAGTTTGAGAATTCATTTTATGCTCAACTTCTGAGAGACTTGCTTGGCTACAATTACCTGCATTAGAAGCTGAAGTTAAGTGCAGTATTTTAGTCTTCTGTTAAGTACAAACTTGCAGTTTTAAAAGTACTGTATTTCATTTTTTTCTGTTACCTAATTGTATGTTTCACTGTATAGTGTACTGTGTGTCTCTCTGCAGTTAGTTCCCCAGCCACCCTCCCTGTTCTTGTCTTGGTGTTAGTGTCGGTGGCTCTGGAATTGCCCGCCCCTCCTGTAAGTCTCTATTAAAACATTCATCCTGGGTCCATCTCATTTGCTCACTCAACCAAGTACAGTGTGATCATATTCTGAGTCTAGTGTTCACTCTACTTAATACAGAGAGAAAATTTCGGAAGGCCAACCCACTTAGGTTCTTCCTTCCTCTCTCCTTGCACTTATACTAACAAAAAAAAAATCTGCACTTTATTCATCTGCTTTTACTGTATTTATGTTTCCTCCTACTTTATTTTTCTTTTGCCTCTTCTTAAAAGTACTCAGTTTTATTTATTCTTCTGCATTTATTACTGCTTGGTAGTAGCCTGATTAAATTGTAACAGTTAATCTAAGTCTGTTGGTTTAAGCACTTGGGCTTCATACAGGTTGTTTACATTAAGAAGGTTTGTGGTCTGCACTGTTGTGGCAGGATAGGTAGCTTATATCCTTCTAAGCTGGGAATTGCTGATTGAAGGCTCATTGTTTGCTATTCTAAACATGTATTAGTTCTGGCTTAAGCACTTTGGCTTCAGGCCAGTTATTCTACATTAAGAAGGTTTGTGGGAGGACAGGTTGGATTCTGCCCTTTTGAGCTGTGAATTTCTGGTCATAGGCTTATCATGCCTGCTTATTTGAACTGTTTCTTTCTGAAATTGGGACACCTTGCTGCTGTAGCATAGACTAGATTCAGGGCTGCTGAATCTAGCTTTGTTTGTATAACTGGAGCACTGATAAAGGCCATCTTTTTTTGGAGAAGGTTCCCCTGCACCCTAGTAGCAGGAGTGTGCAGTTAGAAATTGTCTGATCAAAGACTGCTGGAACAGGGCTCAGTTTTGAGCTTTTGCCTGGTTAATTGGGTAACTTGTTTAAATCAATTTGTTTGTTTTCTATTGTTTTATATATATATATAAATGCACTTTATTCATCTGCTTTTATTGTATTTGTGTTTCTTCCTACTTTATTACTAGGGGCATTGCCTACAACTCTGATCTGAGATATATAAAACAGTAAGTATCCTTTTCTGTGAATTTAAAGTGTTGTTTTTATTGTATCTGCTTTATTTTATGGAAAAAAAAAAAAAAAACAGAAAATATACTTGTTTCCCACCTTTCTAAGCTAGTATAGTCCAGTTTTCAGGTTAGTGCTGAATTCAGGGCTGTGTTACAAATCTCTGTGTTTGCCTATACCTTACTTGGATAGAATAAAGTTTCTCTGTTCACCTGTGAGAGAGGGGAGCTTTCTGTCCCTGAAGGAGTGGTTTCAGCCCAGAAATTAGTAGTTTATTGGCCATTTTGGGCTAATTTCTGTCTCTTTCATTTCCCTGCTATAAAAAAAATGCATTAGCCTGGTTTTGCAGGCCGAGCAGCGCTGGTTAACTAGGGTGAAACTATTCCCAGCTCCACAAAGTCTCCTCTTCAATTTTTCCCTTGGAACTAGACAAACTTTCAACTTAAGCACTCAAGCCATTCATTTCTCAGCCCGGCTCTTGCTCAAAACTCATAGCAAGCACTTATAAACCCTAGCACTAGACCCTCCTATATTGTACAGAAGGACAAGGCTCTCTATTCGACCTTAAAAGCCATTCAGTAAAACAGTTCACTGTACCTATCCAGGCATGTCCAATGGGCAGTTTCATGTGTACTCTCCAGTCCAACCGGTGAATCTGGGCATTTTGAGGCAAAGTTACAACTGCCTCATGTGCACACACATCCCTCTCCTAATACCACCAAACACTAATACATGCAAGAGATGCAATTATACAGCCAAACTGGAGGCTAAGCTCTCTCAACTCAAGACTAGAGCAGACAGTCAAGAGGAAAAGGGAAATACTTGCATCACACCACCAGTCTCACATAGACCCATTAAACCTGCACCGGCAAAAAACACACATAAATACATGATAACATACTCGGAGGCTCTAAATAAAAATCTGCAAAAACAAAAGAGACCTCCAAAGCAGACATCCAAGCAACCTCAACCCCCTCAACACAAACCATGAAACACATACTTCACAAAACCAGTGTGCCACTCAATCACAGCCCTTAAGGCAAAATAACATACCCAACATATAAGTAATAGGTGACTCTATAGACGTCCCACTCACTAGGCTGAATAAGGAGAAGGTTACTGTTAGCTGCCTGTCGGGGGCCAGGATCCGCCACATAACATAAGCACTCAGGTCACTCCAGAACAAGTACAAATATGACTCTGTCATTGTCCATGTTGGTGTGAATGACCTGAGCCATACCTCCCTGGACTACATGAAAAGAGACATGGAAGAGCTCTTTGATCACGTAGCCCAGGCCGGTATGACCCTGACCCTGAGTAGCATCCTGCCCTCACTAAGAATGATACCATGGTATAAAGAAAAAAATTATCAATTTCAACAATTGGCTAAGTTTCTGGTGTCATTCAAAGGGGATCCAGTGTCTGTCCACCTGGGATGACATTCTCGACAAGTCACGCTGCTTCACTAGAGATGGCTTGCACCTGTCACCTTTAGGCTGTTGAATACTGGCCAAGGCTCTTGCCACCCCATAATGCCCTTTTTAGGCAAGGCTCAAAAGACAAACCCAAAATAGCACAAGTAACAAAAAACTGAGGGTAATGCTACTCAATGCCAGAAGTCTAAACCTCAAAATGCACACACTCGAGGCACTCCTCAGTATGGAGAAAACTGATATATGTGCAGTAAGAGTACCCTGGTTTAAGGCTCCAGAGAGCATCTCAGCACTACCAGGCTACAACTCATACCATACATTTTGGCCACAGAACTCGGACCGAAATACAAAAGGGGGGGGGTGTATCCATATTCATCAAGGATACCCACACCTCCAGGTTAGTGGCACAGCATGATGCTTCAGAGATCATCCACATGCAACTAACAATGGGCAAAACTGCAATTCAAATTGTAGTTTGCTACAGATCACCCACCATGTCCCAGGACCCCCATTCCGTATTTTTGGAAACACTGGGAAACATAAAGGTCCTACCAAACACCCTAATATTGGGTGATTTCAATTACCCAAACATTAATTAAGAGAACTATTGAAGTACTAACTCCCTTGCCCAACATTTCCTAGAATTTATAAACTCAAATGCCCTGGATCAACTGATTAACACTCCCACCAGAACATATTAGACCTGGTCATCACCAACATGGGCAACTGGTGTTCCACACCAAAGGTCAACGTCTCGCTGGTTAGATCTGATCATAAACAAATCACTTTGGCTATCCACATTCTGCCCCCACCCCCGGACAAGGAAACAAACATGAAAAAATTTTCAAAAGCAAACTTCACGTTACTTAAGACTGAGGTGGAAAGTTTCAAAGCCCCCATGCTAACAGATAATGTTGTCCAAGCTGCAAAATCCTTTACTAATGCATTCTATGGGCACCTACAAGAATGAATGCATCCTGCTATCCCAAGCAAAACCAAGACTCACTCCTCCAAGAAAAGGAAACCAGTTGGCGGACTCCTGTCATAAACAAGCTATACAATAGAAGAAGGAAACTAGTACAGAAAAGAGTAAAATCCCAAGAAGGGAAGACATCCCTGATCAGTATCAGCAAGAAACTACGATCCCTCATAAAATCATCCATGGCGAGTTTTGAAATAAAAATTGCCAAGGACTCCAAAGATAACCACAAGGCATTCTTTAGCTATGTCAAAAATCTAAGTGGCAATACTCAGATCTTCTTGGAGTTAGTGTAGAATGGCATAAAATACACTGAACTGACCAATATCGCCAACATCCTGGCAGACAGATTCAGTGCAAACATCACCCCCCCCTCACTCCAAAAGGGCCCATAATCATACCAGAAGAATGTAGAGCCTCTGAAAGCACAGACACTCAGGTTAAAACAGCTCTCTCCAAAGCCAAAAACACAGCATCAATGGGACCGGATGGTGTCCCAGGCTGCTTCCTACATGAGATCAAAGATGAACTAACCCCTCACCTAAACACACTGCTCAAACTCAGCCTCTCCACAGGTTACGTACCCATAGAGTGGCGGAAAGCAACGGTTATTCTTCTCCACAAAGGTGGAGCCACAACACATCCCAGGAACAATCACCCTATAAGGCAACTTGCTTGGTCTGCAAGGCTATGGAGTGCATCATCATGGAACTCATTAACAGAGACACTGGAAATGTCCAAACACTGGACCCTACCCAGTTTGGCTTTGTTAAGGGCAGATCATGCCTCCTAAACCTGTTGGACTTCTTTGAGACAGTTGCCAAGGCTATAGACGAGGGAAAGGTGGTACACACAGCCTACCTAGACCTCGCAAAGGCCTTCAACACCATTCCCCATTCTGGTATTATAGACAAGCTCACCAGCCTGAACATAAACCCCTGTGTCACAAGATGGGTTGCCAACTGGCTAATGGACATAACCCACATAGGTCCGAATCTAAACCGGTTACAAGTGATGTTCCCCAGGGCTCAGTCCTACGACCCATCCTGTTCAGCATATACTTCTCAGAGGTACAGGCAAGCACAGGAGGACTATGGCTGACCAAGTTCACAGATGACTGCAAACTAGGGGCTATAATTGACACTCCAGCTGACA
The DNA here is from genome assembly GCF_019279795.1 of Protopterus annectens. NCBI lineage: Eukaryota > Metazoa > Chordata > Ceratodontiformes > Protopteridae > Protopterus > Protopterus annectens. The sequence continues at coordinate 702,108,314 of NC_056731.1, forward strand.
CAGACATCCTCCAAATGGGTCTCACTGAGATGGATACCTGGTGTCAAAATCATAGCCTCAAGCTAAATGCCAAAAAATGCATAGTCATCCCCTTTGGAAAAAACAAAGTACCCACAAACTACCACATAGCTGGTAGTCCCCTAAATACGGAAGACATAATAAGGGATCTGGAGACCCAAGTAGATAGTAATCTCTCCTTTGATAATCACATTGCCAAAGTGGTTAGAAAATAATTCTATGTGGCCCACCTAATCACAAAAGGGTTTGCATCCAGATCAAAAGAGATAATTGTGCCCCTCTTCTCATCACTCATCAGACCCATCATAGAAGAGAACTCCCCTCCCCAGATGGATGTAACAACCTGCAACAGCTGGAAAGACCACAGAAGTACCTCACCAAGATGATCACTGGCCTCAAACAGATGCCCTCTGCAGCTGTACTCAGTTGCATACTGCCTACTCAGAGGTGATCTCTGCCTGACATACAAGGCCATGTCCAACCCAGAATTGATGGACATGCTCCACCTAAAGAAAACCTTATCCCCTCAAGCCACACGCTCTAGAGATCTAAACCTCACCACAACAATAAATAGGACATGCTAGAGGGATAGATTCCTGTCCCAGAGACTTCCCATGCTTTGGAACAAGATTCCAATCTACTTTAGGCAGAGCTCCTTGCTAACACTCTTCAAGAGAAACCTTGACGAGTGGATGGGAAACAGAAAGTTTATGCCGGGGATCACTTCAGTGGCTCTGCTGGACAGAGGCACAGGGAACTAGTCTAAGGGGGTGGTGAAAGCCAACACATTCTGGCTAGGCTTATAAATGCCTTCGGGCAGATAGCCTAGTACCTACCTATGAACCTATGAACCTATAGATGTCCATGAAAATTATGCAGAAAGATTTTGTGGGAATAAACAAATGACTGAAATGCAGAGATCAGCAGATATTCAGAACATAACCTTTCATTAAGTCTGAACACCAGAAAACTTAAGTTCACTTGTTATTTCGGGCTTGCAAACTTACGTTAATCATACCAGGTTATTTCTGATACACTGTTAAACAATAAGAATTGAGGAATTGTAATTTTTATTATTGACTAAAACTTGGACAATAATGCATTGTCTTCCACAATGCAGCACTTTACTTTTGATTTTGGCAGCAGGATAGTTTGGAATCATACAATCTATCTTGAGTATAATCCAATAATGCCCACTGGTTTATTTAAATATTTAGAGATTCCTCAAGATTGAAGATATGCATTCATTAAACCTGTCTTTAGGGGAAAGGGGAGTAGGACAAACCCAGAGTCTTGCAGATCCATAAGTTTACTTTCATGCTGGGGAAAATAATGGAGAGGATTGTTTTGGATAAATTATTGCCAGAACTGGAAAGGTTGGAACTTGAAACATATATCAGCAAACATATGTTGAAAATAAATCTATAACCATCTGTAACATGATATTCAACAACAATATAATAGCAGCTAAGATTAAAAAAAAAGTGTTGTGATGTAAATTATTCAGACTTAACTTCAGAATTTGATAGAGTCATAGAAAAAACATATGGAGGGACAGGTATATCTTGTAGAAAATATTGCTGCTCTGGAAGAGGCTCCCCATCCACATAAAACAAAGTGCATCCATGTCCATATTCAAGTGCAACTTGGATCTATGGTTGGGAAACAGAAAACTTACCCCAGGACTGCTCCCTGTACTACTAATGGACAGACACAGTTCCTAAATGCTTTATACCATGCATGTGACCCATCAAATTATCTATGGTATGATCCCAGTTATTCTCGTTAGGGGTAATATATAATTATCAGCCATGGGATGGGTAAGGCCAATCTCTAACCAAATGGTATGGGTCATGTTGAGCACAAAAAGGGAAACTGATTAGGCTTGGATTGGAATGCCTAGGTCTCTGCCCTAGGCCCATGCTTGTTTAGGTTGTATATTTCATATCTATATTTTTCATCTGGGGTGTTCTACAGTGTGAATGCAGATAATTTTTAAATGGGTAAACAGATTACTTGTGTTAGAGACTGGATATGTCTGCAAAATAACTTGACTAAATTGATCATTTGGGCACAGGACAATAATATGTTGATAAATGCATCAAAAACTAAGCATATACGATTTGGGAGACATAGATTTGCAAATGAATATTTAATACTGCACATGGTAATTGAAACTGTAGATTCTTTTAATGACCTGAGTGTATGGGTAGATCCAGCTTTAACATTTTCTAATAGTATCAACCAAATGGTTAATGATAGTTATAGAACTATAGGTTGCACAAAATTTTTTTTAAAGTCTAAGAAATCAGAAATGATGAAGTCGTTGTTTGTTAATTACATTAGACCCAAACTTGAGTATGGAATAACAATATGGAAACCTTATAAGTAAACAAGCATGAGTAAACTGGAAAGAGTACAGTGGAGATATACCAAGAGCATCCACGGATGTGAAATTTTCAGTTATTATGAAAGACTAAAATATTTGAACTTGTACAGTGTCTTTTACAGACATTTAAGAGGAGACCCTATTCAGCTATATAGGGCATTTAGAGACAACTACCTCTGGGAATGTTTGGCGTTATCAAAAAGAGGTAGAAAATCATCAGCAACTTATGTAGAAGATTATATATGAACGAGAGATGTACTAATTGGTTCTCTGAGAGAATAGCTGATGCATGAAATACAGTGCCAAATTACATACAAGCAAGCACTAGTTTAAATAGTTTAAGAACAACTGAACACCTGTTACAAGTGTAATTGTTTCGTATATTGGCAGGCTAAATGGGCATGATTGCCCATACCTGAAATATTTGTATGCATGTATGTGTGATAGTTTATTTATTGAGAGTTGTGCTGAAGATACATTTTTAGAAACTTTACATCATTCATCAGGAAGTAAGTATTCTGAATAACATTACTGTCTTAATTTATTCATGCATTCATTCATTCATTCATTCATTCATTGGAAGTATTCTTCTTCCATCTCCCAGCTGAAGGAGAAATACATCCTGTCCTGGAACTTACTGGGTACAAGAAATTGAATCTAATCCTGAATGGACTGAAAACCTATCAGAAAAACATAAACATGTATGTACACTTGCACACACACAGACACTCACAAACACATGCACACACACACACACACACACACACACACACACACACACACACACACACACACACACACACACACACACACACACACACACACACACTCACCTACAGGCAGTATTAAGGCTTGCCAATTTACTTATAGTAAAACTTTGAGATGTGTCAGGAAATTTAAAGTCTATTAATATTAGTTTGTGTTACCACAATTGTATTATGCATTCTAATTCTGCTAATTTAGGATGTCATAATTCAAGCTTCTACCTTATTGTCACATGCTTTTATAGTGCTCATTTCTGATTTAAAGATTGTACATACAGTATGTCTTATCTATTGTATAAACAGTGTGTCTTATGTATTGTCTATATCACTTTTCTTTGTTTATATTTGTGGAGCTTTTCTCCTTGGGCCTCCATGAAAATGGACATGTATCCAGTCAGACTATCCCGGTCAACAAATGTAAAAATAAATAAATAAAATAAATAGTTTGAATTATTATGTTATTCCAAAGAAAGAAGCAACTGCATCTATAGTGTAACACTTAATCAAGAAATTATGTTTTTGCTAATCTTTTAATAAATATACCATGTTTTAGAATAATCCTTCATGACTACTCTCCCAGAAAGAAAATAACAGTCATGTCTGTTCTCTCTTTCACCTGTCTCTTTCACCTGCTCTTCCTCTGTTTATGTGTATGTGTGTCTCTCTGTTTTTGATATTGAACAGCTACACTTTTGTTTATGATGTAAACAAACAGGTTTGATTAGGAAACATTCGATGTTGATACATTTGAATCACATGCAGAGCAAATTTCTTCACTTTGAAAGAAAACAAGTTTATAGTTTGTAATTACAAGTGTTTTATTTGTTAAGAATTACAATTGTTATGTTAAACTGAGCTGAAAAATACTACCATATTGAAAGATACTAAATTTCTCTGCTATGAAAATACGCTGTCTTGAGGTTGCCTGCATCATTATGAGTAAGTCAGGAACTTGTGAAGCCCACAGTGATTTCCTATGCATTTGGTAGTCACTCACTCATGTCCACTAGGTGGAGGGTAAGGAATTTAGAATTCCCACTGCTGGAACAGATAGATTGTTGGTGGTTTCTGCTTGTAAAGAGATAGGAAACTGTAATTCTCTAGACAGAGTCATTAGGCCGTGGCTGCCTGTTTGATAAATAAGTTAAGCACCAGGCTATGTTATGTTTGTCTGTGATTGTTGGCAACAATGAATAGTTCTATTGTTATACATGTGCGTTGTGAGTCAGTGGTGTTTTTTGATCAAATGTATGAGACCACTGTGTTGCAAGATGAAAAAAAACTGCAGTGTGGCTTCATATTTTTTACATAAAGAAAACTGACATTTAAATTTTCCATTCTTATTGAAAAAGGAGCTTGCTATGGGTGCTGATACTTTGGCAATACAATGAATTGCTCAAATTATGAAAAATAGCTGATAAAAAATGTAATATACATGCAACAAGCAACGATTAAAAATCAAGTTTAATATTTTCTTTTTCAATATTACTAAATATTATGCCAGTTTTTTTTTTTGCTTTAGACATAACAAAAATGTTATTTATGTTTTAATGTGTGTGTGTGTGTGTGTGTGTGTGTGTGTGTGTGTGTGTGTGTGTGTGTGTGTGTGTGTATGTGTCTGCACATATACACATGTGTGTATATGCCTTGACATTTTTTATTTCTGTGAGGAAGTAAAAGCAGGATGCATCATTCTGCAAAGAGATGAAAGCTGTGATGAATATATGTCCAACATAAGTAGCCTAACTGATAAGGGATGTCTGTAATAAAAAGAGAAGTGAAATGATAGAAAATATTACTTGAGCAATTCCCGTACTAAAGATAAACTTGAAAACATCATGAATTAAAGTAATGGTTAACATTCAGAGTCAGTCGAAGCATTACACAGACTTATCATGTTGGGCCCTGTTTGGCTGACTTTTTCCCTACTGATTGCTTCTTGGATAGGGCAGTGAAAAGACATTCCCTGCTGTACTGAGTAATAGGAGGTACAGCTCAGATATCACCCAGCGACATGAGCTGAAAGAGAAAGGAAATTGGAGTGCCTAGAGAAGCCTTCTGGTAATTAATCATCATACTTTGAAGCCTGTCAAAACACTTTCTGAAGCTAATATTGCTGTCAATTACAAGTAGTGTTCCACCATCTGTAATCATTTAAAATATAATTCAGCACCAGGATCAACGGATTTAACACTTATGGTTCATTTAAACTCTCTAAATAACATTCTCTATAACACATAGGGTGGCATTCATAAACAAGATGTGTAGAGCAAAACTTAAACAGCATTGTGACAAAACTTAACAAACATTTTGCAATTCACGTAAAAGTATAAATGAATTGCAAAACATATGTTTAGTGTTTATTCCACATGAGGCAGCCACACTGCAGCTGTGCAAATGAGTAATGGTTGTATGGGAAAGTAGATGTCACAAGCATAGAACTGATTCACTTACAATAGAAAGAACTTAAGACAAATAACACTGCACAGAAACTAAATTTGCACTATAGTGGCTTGAATGACAGTGCAGTAGATGACATTTTTATTTTATTTATCCTTTGTTGTTTAGGTAAGTCCCTTAGGCTAATAGCCTCTTTTCAAGGGAGATCCAATGTGGTTTGTATACTACTAGGGAAAAGCTTGCCAGAGGTCAAGGAAATTTCCCTTACTCTTTTCAATAGGTGCTGTCGGATCTTTTACATTTACCCGAGCGTCTGCCAACTCATTCAAAGGACGGCACATTCAGGAGTACAGCACCCTCCTCATGTTGCACGCAGGGTTAGCAATTGATCTACCTGGGAATTAAACTCACATCCTTCTACACTAAGGGTGAATGTGCAACTGAATTGTCACAAGAATTGTATTGCACAAGTGTCACAAGTATAGGTGGGCTGCAACACAGAAAGCGATTACAAGACAGCTAAAGTTTTCATCTTAGCCAGTCAAGAATCCCTGGATTAGTACATGGTTGGCAGTGTTTTGTCAAAAGATGTTTTATTAACTGGATCCCCCATATAGCATAATCCATTGTCAAAAGATGTTTTATTAACTGGATCCCCCATATAGCATAATCCATGATCTGTTTTTAAAGGTGCCAGCTTCCTATCACCTTCTACCTCCAGTCCACAAAACCATTCAATTTGCCCATTAAGTATGCTGTATGGATATCAGATTCACCTGCATCAGTGGCGCTGAATATAGTTCTTAGTTCTATGCTGCTGAATGTTGACAAGTATATAATGTTCCCCAATACCATTTAGGAACACTGAACCAACATGCCAATAGATATGTTCCTGGAGCCAGTTAATGATCATGTTTTGGGGAGGTGGTTGGAAACTAGAATATTCATAAAAACTATACAGATCTGGAGAGAATGCTCAAAACTCCACACAAATGATGACAAGTCAGGACTGTTCCATAGAATTGCCAGGCATTGATCTTGCCACTAAGCAGGGGTGTAGCCAAGGAACTCCATTTTTTACTCACAAACTCAAATTGCTGCCTCCCAACCTACCTAGCATTTAAAAATAATGAGAAGATCTGTCATAATTTTGCCTTCCCTACACACTTAATAAAATGCTTGCATCATTTTCAACTGCTTCCTTTAAAACTATTAGATACTTCTTCATTTAGCAGTCCATTCTATAAGCAAACTATGTATCTGTTGTTGGAAACATTAATTTAAAAAGTTGTGGATATAATATACCCTGGAAAAGTCACTATGTCTCTACTTTATGCTCAGAAAATGTACTTAATGGAGTACAAAGTGTATGTCTGGTACTCCCTTGCAACTACACCACAGTGTTAGCACTGGAGCCAGCTTGGTTTTCACTGAGGATGCACAGGAATACGATATGTATACTGCTAAATCCATTGACAGAGATTATAAACAGATGCTAGGTCAGGTCAGAAGTTTCCAAGGACTATAAGACAGAAAGTATTGCAGCCCTGCACCAGTAGTTCGAGAAAATTTTAAAGCAACTGCAGGCCTGTTACTCTATCAGCAAAGGTGTAGAAAGGCTTGGAGGGAAGTCTGTGAGGAAGCATGGTTGTTTACATAAATGAAAAACAAAATCTCCACATTAATAACAAACATGACTCCATGACTACAAGGCACTGTTGTACAAGTTTGATCCACTATTTTGACTACTCTACAGATACATTTCAAAAGGGTACTTTAATGTATATGGTCCGCCTTGGCTTCGGCAATGTCACTGAGATGGCCTTGTATGGGCATTTCTTAGGGAAACTTTATAGGCTGGTGGTACAACTGATACTGAGGAATGGATTGTTTGCTTGGATGAAACACAGAACTGATGACTGTGATAAAGAAGCAATGTCAATAATAAGGACTTTGACAACCTGGGTATAGTAGAGGCTGGTTTGGGATTTAGCACTGTCCTGCATCCTTTCTCACTCTTTACTGAAATCTCTGCATACCCTTCTCTGCTGGTGCACCTTATGTCTGTGTAACAAGCAAACAATTGTGTTGTCTTCTATGGGATGAAAAGTTTTAAGTAAACATTTGGAAAGGATGACCACGTGGACAGAAAACTGGAAGTTCAGTTTCACTTCAGACAAATTTCTGCACTTTTTCCACATCAATCCTGGCACAAAGCATTGTCTGAGGGTGTATTATGATTAATCATATGTTGTTAGGTCAACATGTGTTTAATCTAAACAAAAACAGCTAAAGCTTTGAGAAGTCACAGTCTCAAAAACAGCACTCCTGGGGTCAAAAAATACACCAAAGCATTTTACTTCTGCAGTGTAAGCAATCCTATACCCTGTATTTTGATGCAAACCACCACATCCTGATCTTTAAATAGAAGTACTCTACAGTTTCACAAACTCAGGGAAGAGGATGAAGGTAGAAAATGAAAGAATAGAAAAGTAAAACATGTGCGTTCCCTCATTTTCACCTCCATAGTTCAGACAATGCATGACCCAGGTAGTCCTGATCTAGTGAAATGTTGAGTGCTAGAAGCTTGTGACATTCCTTTGACTTCCTGAGATTTGTTAATCCAAGCTGAGTGGGTTTCCATCAGCTTGATAGAGTACAACTGAAGACAACAGACAACTGAAGACAACAAACAACTGATCTGGGGATGTTAATAACACCTTCAATTGACTGTCAAGAGCAGACAGTGAAGGGTGTGGCAGCACCATACAAAAGGAATGGGCATATCCAAAGAGGACAGGATACAGAACTAAAGAGTTAATGCTACTGCTTTTTTGGACACTTGCAATACCATACTTTGAGTACAACATCCAGCAGCTCAAAGGAGTTTAGAAAATGTAGTAAACGGGTGCATGGATAAAAGGAAAGGATATGACCATGGACAGGTAAGTAAAGCTCTTCAAACTAGAGGATAAATCATCAAAACAAACAAAACTGGCACAGTATGGGCTGCACAGGATCATATCAGGGAGATTTTATATGGTCAGCATGAATAACAGGAACGTAGGAAGAGCGGTAAGCATAGCAGACTGTAGTTACCAACTACTCCCAGGATCTGCAAAAGTTCATATTTTTGGAGATGATATGGACCTATGGGATAGATTACCAAAATCATGGTGGACAGGAAATTCTGTAGGGTACTGGGCAACTGAAAAAAAGAATTGGTGGAAGAAAGGGATGGAAAGAGGGCTGAATGTTAAATGTAATTAAATAACAGAATACAAATGATAGTTGAGACCTTCTAAAGTCAAGCAAATTTAATCTAACATGCAAATAAAATCATTTGACATGTTTTCCTTATGTGTGCCTTCTTAACATGTTCTCAATTTTTTTACTTCTTATTATTAACATGGGTTTTCAAATCTATGATTGGGATGGCAAATGACTAATTATTTTTAGTGCTTAATTCATCGGTTGAACATAATTTTCATGTACATGAATTTGGAAATTTTGAAAATATTTTGGTATTATATCAAGGTTTCTAGTCTATTATGTCTGTATCATGCATCAAAACACTGCTTCCTTTCATTCTTGAAGTGACAATATTTCTGCTGGTTAATCAAACCTGATAGCAAATAAAAACTAGTGAGCAGTGAACCAGTGCCATGAAGAAGAGAAAGAAATCCCTCACTTACTATGGTTCTATGGTGCTGTGGTCCTTGGCCCTGGCTATCTGGACTGATTAGCATCCTGACGGTTAGACGGTATGCACTCAAATACATCCAATGGTAAATCTCCTGCAGAGGCTGGAGGCATACACGGGGTTGTTGCCTAATGTTGGCAGGAATGGTGACTGAGTCACTGATGAGGCAGGACAATACCCCAGCACATCCCACTGCACCCTTGGCAAGAGTATGATGATGCATTAGGATTATCAGTCTTCTTACCAGCACTGGATATAGGTCAGGGTTAGCCTGGGGGGAGGATAAGGTAGATCTAGCAGACCATGTGAGTGAGGAGAGGACCTAGGGACAAACTCATTGTCACCTGAAAAAAACTGCACAAACTGATCTCTGTATATACACATTGGTAATGTTATGTTTAGTATGCTTGGCAGTCTGGAGATTGTTTTCTGCATTCACAGCAAAATAATGTATTCACATTGAGCGATTACATGGTTTAGCATTACAATGTTCACCACCTGAAGTGCAAAGCTTTACTCATTTTATCAGTAACTCATATTTGTAACATGATTGAAGTTCCAAAATAAATGACCCATGAGACCATTTCCACCTTGTCAGTACCCACATCAGACAAAATAGGCACAGTATGGGCCAGGCCAGTCATACCAGGGATGAATTCATGACTATCCATCTTATTGACCAGCTCATTTTTATGGCAGACATTGTGTCACACTACTTAACTTGGATAGGAAGTTTGTTCCAGAGAAGGGGTAGGCCTGCCATGACAAATCTGTCCCACTCCATACTGTTATGTATTTGTTGGAGCAGATTTACACTTCTGGCCCTAGGTTAGCTGGACTGATTTATTTGTCGGTGTGTAAATGCTTTTGGACTTCTGTATTCCATATAGCCCTATAAGCAAATATGCAAGTAAGCTAAATATGCAGTTTCCCAACTTTTTTTTTTTTTTTTTTTTTTGCTGGAGCTTTGCCGTAGTGTACATAGAGGTCTCCTTGTGTAATTATCTCTGGTCTGTAGGTAAGATAGCTATGATGTGCTTAGCCATATATATCTGATATTACTCAGCTGATTGTTTACAATGATAAATTCACCTGTATAGCATTACTTGAAGAATCTATTAATAGTCAGACCGTAAGAGTACTTACAGTTTACATTCAGAAACTGGTAGCATTGTGACAAATATATATATATATATATATATATATATATATATATATATATATATATATATATATATATATATATATATATATACAGCATCCAAAATTTAAGATGCAAATATTGCCAAAATATTGAAAATGTCACATTTTATCAGTCTACTGTTTTAGTTATTTGTTTTTCATATATCAAGAGAAAACCTGCCATACAAAATTGTATACCTAAAAGTATGCAAATTGTTAAAAACAGACAAGAGAATGTACATCATGTTGGAGATGTTGGAGAATGTACATCATGTTGGAGATGTTGTAGAATGTACATCATGTTGGAGATGTTGGAGAATGTACATCATGTTAGAGATGTTGGAGACTGTACATCATGTTGGAGATGTTGGAGAATGTACAGCATGTTGGAGATGTTGGAGAATGTACATCATGTTGGAGATGTTGCTGGAGATCTCAGCCATGATGGCCGCTTAAGCCCAGAGATCTGGAGAGGTCTAATAAGGCACTGAGGTTGAGAAACAAAGTCTGCATGTCCTCCTTGTGTTGACACATGTTTTTTCCACATGCTCCAGTTTCCATCCACATTTCAAAGATATACAGTATGTGTGTTGGACACTCTAAATTTGCCATAGGTGTGAGCGTACAAGTGTGTGGTGTGGATGAAGCACCACAGCAGGGCTAGCCACCTGGCAGTGTAAACCTTGGCTCTAGATGATTGCCACTGTTGAAGTGACACCCTGACCCCATGTGTAAAAATGGGAAAAGGGGTTGTAGATGTATGGAAGGGAAGATGAGCAAGTAAGAACAGAATGCTGGTTTTAAATCTGTGAATAAGGATTTGCAATTTTGTTCATTGAAAAAAAAAAACAATAGGATGACAAAAAAAAGTGGAAAAGCTACAAGGAAAGCAGCAAGACCTTGGGGAAGATAAATAAGCTTAGCTGCAGGAACAGATCTATAGAACTAAAGAAGTAACAGAAGTAATAAGATGTCAATGAGAAAATATGCATGATCTTGAAAACTGCTCAAGAAGGAACAACTTCAGGATAATTGGAACACAAGAGAGAGTAGACAACAGGGAACTGGAGAAATTTATAATGCTGTTATTACAGGAGAGATTCTTGCTACCAGGAAATCAGGTGACACTACTAGATAGGATACAAAGGGTAGAATGGTGGCAAACAGCATCAGAAAGCATACCCAGCCATGTTTTGGCATGTCTCATTCCTTTGCAGTAAAAAAAGAATTAAATAAATAATAAGGCATGCAAAAAGACTTAAAGTTACCCCATTTGCAGGTATGCACATAAAGATGGTCAAGGACTAGTCAAAAACACTCTATAGGGGAAGGGAAGCTTTGGTGGCTATATTAAATGAGCCACGAATGAACAGAACAGCACAGATGAAATATATGGCAATTCTGGAAGTACATCAGGAAGGGGTTTAGTTCAGACTTCTTAAAATGTGAAGGATGTTCAAAAGTTTAAACAAAATTATCACAGAAAGCTAAGCAACATGGGTAGCAAAAATCTGAATCAGGGACACAGCACCCTCAAGACACCCCACAAGCAACACATAAACCACAAAAGCAGTGTGCAAAGCAGTCACCCATAAGGCCAAAAAATAACAAACACAAACATCATAGGTGACTCCCATATCACTCCACAGCAAGTACAAATATGACACAGTCATTGTCCAGCTGGTTGTGAGCAGCGACCTGAGGCCCTGGACTGCTGGACTGCAGAGACATAGAGGAGCTCTCTGATTATGTAGCCCTGAGCAGTATCCCTAACCTGAGCAGCAGTAGTATCCTTCCTTCAAGAAGAATGATGCAATATAGAGACAAGATCACTTTAACAATTGGCTTAATGTCTGGTGTCATGTCAATCATCAAAGGATCTCTGTCTGATGACATGGTAACTGAAACCTGGTTCAAGGGCTCTGAGAGCACCCGGCACTATAGGGTTTTTCTCATCATATCGTTCCGGCCCCAAAAACCACCACACTCCACAAAGGGAGGGTGTATGTATCCATATTCATAATGCTCACTCAGGTTGGTGGTAACATGAGCAAGAAAACCATCCAGGTGCAACTTACACTATAAAGGCAAAACTGCTACAATTGTAGTATGCATGCTACCACCCTCCCTCTCAAGAGGACTAACACACAGCCTCCTGAAGACACTGGAGGGTATAAATGTATCTCCAAACCAATCACCATTGGGTGGGGTGACTTACCCGATAGAATACAAACATTACTCAAGCCCTAACCATTCTAGAGTTCACGGTTCCTGGAGTTCATAAATTAATGCCATGGAACAGCTATGTCATTGGTGAGATCTGATCATAAACTAATCTCACTGGAAATCCACATACCGCCCCCACCCAAAAAAAAGATGCGAAAGAAAGAACTTCTTCTAAAGCAAACTTCACACTACTCTGACTACTGGTGTGTAGTAAGGCCCCAGGCCCAGAGTCCAACCCACACCCCAAACGCTTCTGCCTCCTTGGAACTGCCTTGAACACCTCCAGACTGCAAGGATCAGGACCAATCAAAAATAAAACCAAACTCTTTTCCAAAAAAGCCAAACGCAGGGAAGACCCCAGTCCAGTCTGGTGGACCCCATAAATTAACAAACTTTACAATAAGAGGAAAGTCATAGAACAAAAAATTATAAAAGGAAGTCACCCCTGATCATTATTGAAACTAAAGGCCAATTTTGAGAGAAAGAATTGCCAAAAAATTTGGAGAAAAAAAAGGCCTTTTCAGCTATGTCAGGAACCTGGGTGGAAATCAGAAATATCAGCTAGAATTAGAAAAAAAACTCACAGATAGACTCAGAATTAGTCAAAATGATACAAAAACAACCCACAGACACAGCAGAAATTTCACCAGACCCCTCTCAGGGAGATAGCACCCCCCTCCCCCCCCTGTACTCCGGAGCTCTCAAATGCGCCTCCCGAAGCTGCTCTCAACATCTCAAATGCGCAGGTGCTGCTCTCTCTGCTAAAGCTAAAACACAGCATCAATGGGACGTGATGGTGTCCCGGGCTGCTGCACATAAGGCGGCTAAGGGAATTAAAAGAGCACATAAGGCGGCGCAGTTTAATCAGGTGGCGTCACGGCAGCCAAGGTCCATGTAGGGCAACTGTGGTCCCTAAACACCAGGTACCGCCCCATAAGCCTGGCGGATCTAGTGCCATAAGATACAAGTCTCATAAACAAGTCCACATAAAGAGGGAATGTGGAAGACTATCATAATTGGATATATACTAGAAGATGTCAACTTGCCCAGATTGGTTTTGAACTTGGTTGAACTAGCTTCGGAATGAACTTGTTTTGAACTGATTTTGAAGGGCAGTCCATACAGCCTACCCAGGCCTTGCAAGGAGGAAAACTATACAGACCTTGCAAAGGAGACTCGACACAATACCCACTAAACCCCACTGTAGAAAAACAAAGATAAAATTCAAACTGACCCATATGGAACCCACAGGGTGCAAGTTGCTGGCGACAGAACAGACAGAACCACAGGGCAAGTGGTGTTGTGTCTGTGTCAGACTCCAACCCCCTATTGTTTGGCTGTCCCTGGCAGGAAGTGTTTGCCAACATGGTTTACTTTAGTGATCTACCAGCTAACATGGAGGAACTTTGGGGACAAAGTTTGGCTGACTGCAAAACAACTGCATATGGTGAAAGGGCATCGACACCGATATCCCCTGGTGCCAGACTATAGAAATATAAGTTGTGGTGAGCAAAACAATGAAGTTAAGCCAAAACGCCAACAAGAGCATCTAAAGCACAAAAATAACCCTGGCAATGCTACCATAGGTGGGCAATCCCACCTGAGGTTGGAGTTGACAGGCAGCCTGGGGGTTTAGGAAGACCTGGTGGCCCTTTGGTTAGAAGACATTGCCAAAGCCCACCAGATCTGAACTTACATTTGAAGGATTCCTCTAGATCTTCATCACATCCACATCCAAATCTCACTTATTCTGTACTCTTCTCATACAATGCCCATCCGGATTGAGCATCACCAAACATTCGCAACGGAGACACCCAAATCATTCCTGAATCTTACATATAGACACAGGGTAGGAATGCATCATAACAGACCAACACGCTGCAGAAAAGAACACAAGTTCAGAAAGTGCAGTAGCAAGAAAGTCATGCTCTTAAAATTTCCACTATGAGTTGCAAAAGAGTTGTACTGAATGTTTGTTGTACAGCAGTTCTGGAAAACGGTACAGTTACAATGTGCAGGTAATTGCATTTAAACTGCATTAGTCATGTTCTGAAGTAAGTGTAAGTAAAAAACATTTGGATTTGGATTTAATTTCCTTAATACATATGGTACCAAATTATAAAGTTTCTGATACAAAATGTGCACTGTTTTTGCATTTTATTTTGTGGGTAAAAATGACCCACTAATTATTTTTTCTCTTAGAACCAAAAATCCCTGCCACATCATGAAAGACTGAACCCACAATCTCTCACTGTCTCACTACCTAAATTAATGTGTAGAGTACTGTATTTATATGCTAAAATGATGAGTATTAATTTCTTACTATATAGAAAGACAGGTGGTTAACTTACTCTTGGAGGGGAGGTCTGTGTTTAACCATCGAATAACATTTCCATCAAACGACTAAACATGGAACACTAACCATCGACCGTTTATTCAGTGAATGTTCATTTTTTTGCCAGGGGAAAGTAACTATTTAGTCAGCACTTCCCCATCTCAGAAAACTTTCCTCGTCTCACAAAACACAGCATTTCAAATCTACCCAGGTGAGGGGATTCTCCGCCACACCCCCTACACCCCCTAACTATATATACCAAGTCTGACACTGCACTACAGTGGGGAAAATGGCAGATGGGGAAGTGTTGGCCAACTATTCACTTTCTCGTTTGCTGAGATGAATGTTCACTGAATGAATGCTAGATGATTAGGGTCTGATGTTAAGCTTTTTGAAGGAAATGTTATTTGATGGTTAGATATAGACCCTCAGAGGTGGAACACCTTACACTGAAAATTAATACGTGATGTAGTGAAACCACAGTGTAAGTGTGAGGCTGCTCATAAAAAGAGGTCATTTGGTTTTGCTTTCCCACAACTCTTTGCATTGGTATGTAAATCATTTCCTAGTTCCTAAATTGACATCATTTTGTGTGTGTAGTGAAAAATCTGAATACGTAGTGAAACTAAAAAAAAATTAAACAGTTCACTTTAATATTCATTTTTTACAAAATCACTTGCAACTTGAACATGATGAGTATAACTGGAAATTAAAATAATTGTAAAACAAAGGCACTTCCAAAAGTTATTAATTCACTTTAGATTTCTACTAATGTGAGCAGCTGCATGTTACAGGACTCTTGTTATAAATGACACATCTTGCTAAAGTTGGGTAACATCTGTAACAGCAGTTCAATAAATGAAAATACAAATTGTGTTACCTCTTCCCACTTGGTTGCATATTCAGGTACCAATGTGTCCTGTCATCTTCATAAACCAGTGTTAGGAAGACAAAATATTTACTTCCATCTTATTAACTCTTGTCAGAACTGTGGCATGGTGTGCAAACCATCTCATTTGGCATTCAAGTGTTTATATAGCTGAAAGATTGTTTCTTCTCAGCTGAGGCTATTTAAATACTGAATTGTCACTGTTTAGTTGTGGCTTACGGATGTTTTGTGATTACCATTTTGCCCTTTGTGAACTACCCTGGTAAAACACTTATGGAATTGTTCTCCACGAGGCTACCTGCTTTGTGTGCTCATCTTGAAGGTAGTAATAATTATCAAGCTCCATGAAATTTATTTAGCAAATATGGACTAAAAATTGGGCTTTAAGTTTCTGCCATCATTTAGAATCATTCTTAGATTACATGTATTGTGTATATTATATTAAAACAAATATTTAAAAACTGACACGCATATTCAAGACATGATATTGTTATATATAGACAGTCGATACATTATGGTCTGCTATTTCAGTTAATTAGCGTAGCTGCTGCTCTGTAATCACTTGCTCAACGTTTTCTTCTTGTAAACAAAATCTTACTGTTAATGTCAAGTGTTACAACCTGTTAAATGTGAACAAAGCTAACTAAATATGTTGTTTTCATAGTCATACTAATACTTGAGCTGTTCCTTACTCAGGAGTCATTTTTTAATAATCATTAGAAAAGCCTGTATGTCACTGTCTTCTATACTACCATCTGTATATTCATCCAGTGTTTTCATCAATCTTATTTGAATAGGATTTCCTTACAGGTAATTGAAGACCAGTTGATTGGGTCTTAACCGCTCAAACACATCAGATCAAAATCATTTGTTTATCACAGATAATGATTACTGGGTGGGACTGCTGTGAACTTTAAAAGGGAGAATCTTATTTCCACATTTGTGTGACCATGGAATTAATAAGGGAGTGCTAACCTTGCATACTGTCTGGGGATGCAGAGAGATATGGGGAAGATATTTTTATTTTCATGTTTGTGGTTGGGTGGTGAGGAAATGAGTTCTGACTGAGCAATGTTTTTACAAAAAATCTATCAATACGAACACTGAACTACAGTAAATTTTATTTTAGCCATGCACATAGACAATATACCTATACAATTCACCAGGCTCAGCATTGTTACACTCTGATATTAGAAACCTGTTGTTATTCTTGATTTTTATGATAACAAAATAAATGCAGTTTGTACATGCATTCCATCAGCTGAGAAACTGCAAAACAGGGTCTTGATAGCCCTGATACCATAACCAGAAACTAAACAGTTATGATTATATTTGCCTATACCTTATTTATTTTTCTATCTATTGGAAGGGCACATCATGCCAAAAGGCTAAATAATGATTACTCAAGCTCTTTTTAAAAAATTGCAAGAATAAGATCTATAAAATATTGATCTCTCACAGGAAAATCATGCTTTCAGTCAGTAAGCATTTCAGCCAATGCCCAATAACAAGATCTATATTATCTAATGGATTTTAACTAAAGTCTTTTACAGTGAATTTCTGTTTTTCTGACTGATCCTTTTTTCAACTCTCAGATTGGAGAATTCTGTATTACAGGGATACGACATCCATACTGCTCTGAATATAGTATACCGCAAATACAATGCTAGTGTGTGACTAACACAATAGTATTGCTATTAGCTGGTAATGTGATTTACCAGTTGCTGTGGTTTATGGATTGCGGAGGCCATATATTTGGTGAATTTTACTTGTGGAAAATTATTTTAGAGAGGTGTTTGTATTTATTGCATAGCTTTCTGTTATACATTCAAAGCACAAGTGTTCTCACTGAAGTTCCATTTTAGAGTCATTATTTTTTAATAATATTTGTAGAACATGAATTTGTAAAATGCAGTGTTTAGTACTTCATATAAGGAAGCATTTTACATGTTTGCTGCTGTACTGACGTGTTTAGAAAACATTTGTGAAACAACCTATGTTTGTCTGTTACTAGATGTTACTGTGTAGTGACATCCTTTGCCGTTATTTTAATCACCTGTGCTATACTCCTGCCCACCTGTCATGACTACTACCACTGCGTCGGACGCTGATTTAGCTTTCTTCCTCCTTTGAATACCAGTTACTGATGTGAAGCACACTCAGTGATGTCACGGCTGGTGTTTCTGATAACATTCACTGGCTCACTATAAGTCATTCAACAGATGGAGCTAACTTGATATCTATACAAATCATTACAAAAAATCAGAAATAGGGGTCGTTTACATGGCTAGGTAGGGTAAAAACAAAATGAAAACTCCAGAAAAGCTAAAACTTCCACTGAGTGACCTCCCAAACCTCTTGTATCAGAGGAAATGGGATATATGCAAATGACCATTATGAACATCAGGCGTTTCAGCTAATTGATGATTCTGAATGCCCATGACTTGTTTTGTCATTTTAATGGACAATTTCAGGCCAATAAAGCCAAACCTCACTAGCTGTGGATATGCATATTTCCGCCTTGTTATGACATCAGCTGGGTATAACAGCCCTGTGTTTCTTATGCTTAGTCATGCACTCTGCTTGTGCTGTGTTGACGAGGTCATAACAAGGCCGAAATATGCATATCCACAGCTAGTGGGGTTTGGCTTTATTGGCCTGAAATTGTCCATTAAAATGAAAAAACAAGTCATGGGCATTCAGAATCGCCAATTAGCTGAAACACCTGATGTTCATAAGGGTCATTTGCATATATCCCATGTGCCTCTGATACAAGAGGTTTGGGAGGTCACTCAGTGGAAGTTCTAGCTTTGCTAGAGTTTTCATTTTGTTTTTACTGATTGTTTTTGCAGTGACCTTCTCACTTATTGTTTTAATGGCTAGATAGGGTGGAATTATATGGGATGGGATCTGTTTTCTTTTTACAGGTGTTTTAGGTGCTAACTTCTGAAACACTGAACCACAAGATTGTGTGCAATGTCATTAACTGTACATTCCTTACATAATACCAACCATTCAGTAAGCTTGTCACATAATGCTTAATGCTGTAGTAGTCATTCCACTAGAACTGTCCATACCATGAGCATCTGAAGTACGCAATGCTGTGTGAAATTGCATTATATTTTATCAATGGTTAAAGCTATTGTCACAATGTAGAATTGTGTAGTTATTCCCAGTATAGCCTGCAGTGAAGCTTTATGATGTGAGTATATACTTTCTAGAGTAAGCAGAAAAGTTAAAGTGGTTAGATCATGGAGATGCAGATGTGTTTTCCCCAACGTGGCATTTGAATCTGTGTATGCATACAGTACTCTTCTAAATAATCATGTCTGACCCTTTGGAACAGGCTTTTGGCCTACAGATGGGGTTACCTTTAGTTAATCGACAGCCCACTCCATCAAAACCAACTTCATCGACATGGCAGAACATCGATAATGGGAGAGCTGACATTTCCCACACTATAAGTAACCATTTGGCCATCCCAAATTCAACAACTACCATTAAAACAAACCCACCAATGTGGGGGGCTATGCCCCCCACACTCCCCCTTCATAAATATTCCAACTCCATGAACGCACTACCGCGGGGGTAAGGGGCAAATTTCAGGTTGATGGCCAAAGGGTTACTTACCGTGTGGGAAATATTGGCTCTCCCATTGTCAATGTTCTGTCGTGTTGGTGAAGTTGGTTTCAATGGAGTGGCTGTCGATTTATTATAGGTAACCCTACAGACCATATTTTGTATCAAGACATTAACAATACTGCCATTTTCTTTTACACAATATTTAAACCGCAAATGTGGCTTCAAATATTTTAGCCAGGGTTCATTACTGTTGAAAGATTATGGTGATTAACATATGCAGCCTCCACAGTAAACAAGGCAAAATGCACACTTAATCTCAGTAGGGGGTAGCTAAGTCACATACATTGTACTTGCACTAGCTAGTTTGCTTACACATCCTAGCAGGCTGGAGCTGTTCTGCACAAGACAGGGAAATATACACTGGCTAATGATGCTGAATGATACAAATTTCTGTCCTAGCTTGCAACATGAATCCATTCAAGAGAATGTTGTCTTGTGAGAAAGTTTCTGCTTCTCAGTTATTCTGTTGCATCATTTAACTTTCTTTTTTTTTTAAAGAAACAGATATCTTAAAATACCGCCTTTGGATGCAAAAAGATTGGTGTATGTCTAGAAGACATATAATTTAAGGGCAGTAGTTTGTAATTAATGTATTAAATACTTACTTAGAATCCCACTGTACATTCCAGCTAGCAAGCTACTTATATGCATGAACTAATATACAAGCAAATAAATTGTTTTAGATATACTGCTTGCAATTGAGAAATCTGGCATTGAAATCATACCTAAAAGTGGTTCTCTTTATGAAAATAAAGTATATCACATTTGGCCCATATTTGAGCATTATTCATGCAGAATTTTAGTTAAACATCTGTTGTGAATATATTGTAAAGTAAATTAGCTCTGTTTGTATGCAAGCAGAAATCCCTTACTAGCAAACGTATGTAAACAAATACATATTTAGATTCAAGAATGGATTAAAAGCTATTTGTCTGACTCTTGTGTTTTAAGAACAAACTGCATTTATTAATATATCAGACACTGCAAGCAGAGAGGAAAGACATGCAGTTCGGTAAACCTTCATTTCTGTTTCATCGTGAGCATATTTTAGGTTCAATTTCAGTATTCGAGTTTCTAAATTAAATAAGCATATGCATGCCTTGGTGAAGAAATCCAAATGTTAATGACCCATATCAGTCTAACAGAGAAAGGGAAATTTACAAAATAAAATGGAGTACAGCCTGCCTTTCAATTAAATTACATATGGCGATATGTAATCCTGCTTATATTTTTTTATTGCCAAATTCTGTTTTATGTTATTGACAACTGCATCTAAGACACAAAATGAAATGGATTCCATCACAAATGTTTGATTTGTAGATGCATATAGTAAATGACTCTACTGTTTTTTTTGATGAAGTGTTTTGCACTTGGCTTTCAGAATAATGGAACTGCAATTTAAATACATTTTAGACTGTGTAAATTTTAAAGTGACTGCATAAATGGCTGCAAATTTAAGATTGTTCAAATTAACCATTGTAGTTGATAAACGAGACCATCGATGCATGAAATACCTCACTGTTATCCTCTTTTCACTTGCTTTAATGTTACAGTACAGTATATTCATTAATTAAAGACAAAGAACAGAAATTTTATGGAGATGATGAAAGATTTACAGACCTGCTGACCTGCTCAAGGCCCCAAGGATTAGTGTGGAGATTGTGTGTGATTAGAAATTATTACACCAACCTTATTAGCATAATGATTTCCCACCTCTTTTGATTCTGTGTTGTTATGCATAAGCTCCCAAAGGTCCTTAAGCTTGTTAATAAGCATTATGGATGTTCAGTGAAGAGAACAAAGCTTAAAATGAACTCACCTGAGCCTAAGTAAATTAACCCTTCTCAGTACCATTGAAATGCACAGCAGTGACCATTGGGGACCTATTAAAATAATATATACAAAGTAAAGATTATTACCTTTTATCTTTAATAATGCCAAAACCCAAGAGAAAGTAAAATATGCCATTCTGAACTAATTGGCCCATTAAAAATTAGAAACCATTTTCCCTTTACTATAAAAATCTATTTAAGTTACCCTTTAAACAGTATTTATTACTATAAGTGATCTGTATACATAAGTGATCTGTATTCCTCATACTAGAATCAATCTTTGGCTGAGAAGACTTATTAAAGATTATGCTTTTTTATCCAAAAATCTGAGTTATTTGTTTAGGTTAACTATAGAGCAGTATAACAAATCGTATTTTGACATGCCCTTTAATGATAACAAAATGAACTGTGTGTACATGAAACATTTCATTTATATTGTAGATTTGTCTATCTTTGCACAACATTTGTTACAAAAAATAAGAATAAAATAAAAAGTATATATCTTTATGAATCCATTACTACAGCTGCTTAGAAATGCGGCTTCACTACATATGCTTTAGTGTCACAGGAAAAAAAAATGATCAGTGTGACTTAACACTGAATGTTTTTCTCAAAGAAAATCACTGAGGGTACAATTTCTAATTGTGCATCAGCAATAATTGACTTCTTTGAGAAGATTTCTCCCTTCTTCCAGATGATGCATTTGTGGAGTTGGCATAAAGGACTTTGAATGTGTGAGGGCTTGCCTCACACCACTGGGGACCTCTGCAAGACACAACAACAAGTATTTTTTTTCACTTTTGGATTTTGGTCATTTTTTTCCTTTAGAACATTCATATTTAGAAAGTTAATTTCCAAGAGTAAAGCCTAGAAACGTTGTGAAAGATTAAAGGCAAGTTTGGTTTTATAGTTTATAGTTTTGGAGTTATAAAGTATAACATGAGAAGTTATGAACCACAAGGTAGGATCTTACAATATAAGTGTTTCCACTGACTTTGAACCTGAACAACCTTATCTGACCTCCTTTGTTAAACAAAGGTAGTTTTAGATTATGCAGAGCTCAATCTGAAATGTCATGTTGCTTCTAATAACAACAGTGCTGAACAGGTAGATTGGATAAAGAAGGAATATTAATACTAGGGGAATAGTGTACTTTTTGCCATCTACTCCTGACTTAAAGTCCCAATCATCCCAATTATTCCTTCTCTGTGAGACATCACAATTAGAGGATATGCTAGATGTGTTTCTTTGTTGAGTGAGTCCAGTCTCTTCTGACAAAAGACTTTTTTGCCATTGAGCATGCATCCTCCACAAATGGAGAGGGAGCAAAAGCACTGTGGCTATTATATTATGTCCATCTATAGCTTTCTTCTAGTTCTATGTCTCTCTGTCATGCTACACTGACATCACTGGGGTGTGCAATAGTGCCACGAGTGATTTACTTCATGTATGTGGTGAGTTGTCCATCAGGAAGCCTGCCTCAACATACATAAGCTCTTAACTTGTGCAGTAACAGTATCATCACAATGATCCCATGATTTGGCCTGGTGCCACCAAAATGCCCTCATACTGTCTCTCTCAGAAAAGAAGAACAATCTAAGCCTCATCATTGTTCTACTCCTCCACTCTAAACCTAGCAGGCATCTCAGCTGGTCTTGAACTTGGATCAACTAGCATAGGTCACAGTCAAGGTTTCATCCCTCTATACTAGTGGAGCTGGTAAGAAGAACTGTATATTACCTGACAAAGCTTACTTTTAAAAATGTATTTACTGAATTGCACAAAATCAATGTTAATGTCTTGATAAGGTCCAAAATAATAGAAAAAAAGAAAAACATTCTATTAATTTCCAGTATTGCCAATGCTGTTTAAAAATTAACTGAGCCATCTGACTAAACACTGAAGAACTCTGAATGTGAAAGGCTACTGAATAAACTTCTTATTTATACCACTTTCCAGGGGTGGCTCATGCTATTGGACTGCCTGACTGCAGGCCTCCCACCTAATAAATACAAAAGAAAAACCTTTAAAACTGGAAAACAAAAATGGAAAAAAAAAAATCACGAGTCCCGACTCCTCTGCGCATGTGCAGAGGCATTAGAAGAACTCAGACTGCCTTTATCAGCAGTCCGGATAGAGTCAAAGAGGAACACAGCAATCATTGCTGTGAGATACCCAGGAATCTGTGCGGTGATGACCGCACAGAAGAGGAGCTCCAGACTGCTTTGGCTGCAGGCAGAACCAATGAGGGGTGAGCTGCTGCTGCTCTCGCGGGACTTTCATTGCGCGGGCTTGGCTTCATTCGTGGATTACTGCTTCAGGTAGGTGTTTGGTCGCTCTCTGGATTGTGGGCTTTGCTTCATTCCTGAAACGGGTAGGTGAAGGCTTCATAACTAGGACATTTATTTACAGCAGGTAGGTGAAGGCTGGACAAAAGGGGGGGGTGTGGGTGTGGGTGTGAAATGCCCCAGTTACTATATACTGTTTGTAGAGAGAACAAATGGTGGTGGGTAGAGATACTCAGGCTTGAACCCTGTATCTTGGATGCAGGTGGCAAGGACCTGAATTCCCTGTCCACCACCATTTCTCAAAAAATTTGTAGATTTTTGCCTCATATTTGTTCTGTTATTCATAAAATCTGTGGTTTCTGTATCTACATTTTTAGTTGCAAAGTCCGTAGTGCAGTGGTGCACTGGTAGCATTGCTGCCTAACAGCTACAGGTTCTCTGGTTTGATTCTTGGCTGGGGTGCCTTCTGTGTGGTGTCTGCATGTCCTCCCATCTTACAAAGATGTGTCTGGCATTTTTCCCTGCTCTGCTGAAAATTGTCTTTTTTTTTTCCAAGTCAGACTAGTTTCCTGGTTAAATGTTTAACAATAACAGGCATTTGAATTTCAGACTTCATATACTTCAGAAAGTACATGGTAACACAAAACTGTTCTAGCATCAGACTAGTTTCCTGGTTAAATGTTTAAAAATAACAGGCATTTGAATTTCAGACTTCATATTCTTCAGAAAGTACATGGTAACACAAAACTGTTGTCTAAGTTTATAACATGGATATTTGAAATTTGTCCCTATTTTTGGGACTGTATTCCCCCATTATTGGCTTTGTCCAGGTATTTTGTGCTAAGGTTGAGAGTTATCTATGGTGAGAACTGAATTCATTGAATGTTTGGGGGCTGTATTCCCCCCCATTACTGGCTTTGTCCACATGTTTTTTGCGAAGAGGTTGAGAGCTATAGTGAGAACTGAATTCACTGAATATGTTTGGGGGCTGTATTCCCCCCATTATTGGCTTTGTTCAGGAGTTTTGTGCCAAGAGGTTGACAGCTATGGTGAGAACTGAATTCACTAAATGGTAGTCATTTAAGTTCATCTTCCTCTCTTTCACAAAACAGCTGATTTGGCATAGTGGTATGTTTCTCTGACTGTTTTGCACAGGGTCCCCTGGGTTAAAGATGTGGCAGTGAAACGTATGGTGGTAACACAGCATTTTCCAACATTATACAAGCAATGTTTAAAATGTGTCCCTGTTTTTTGGGCTTTTGTCCCCTGCAATAAATTTCAGCTTTTTCCAGATTTCTTGTGCTGCAAAGTTCAGAGATGCAACTGTGTGTTGAGTAGATTTTACAAGGAGCTGAGAGCTGCAGGGGAACAAAACTTTAGTGCTGCTTATTCTGAGTCTGCTTGCATTGTTAATAGCACAACAGGTAGTGTACTTGCTTTTGATGCAGAAGGCTGTGGGTCCTGCTCCCACAGTAGATGGATGCATTGCTGAAGCTGTACTGTGTTGTAAAGTGGGTGGATGCTGCAGTCCTTTTTGGCAAAGATACCTAGAGTAGTAACTATGAACCTATTATCAGTTTGCCATACAGTCCCTATTGCGATATTACTAGCTTATCATTTTTTTTAATGCATGCAACATGGGCAATTTATTCCTCAAGGGCAACAGGCACTTTATTTGTAAATGAATAAACAATGACATATAAAGTTGTTTGCTAGCAGCAACCACTTCATTGTTACAGATTTCTTTAATGTGGAATTATTTAGATGACTTTTACTACTTCAGAGATTGTGCATATTTACTGATACTGGTGGACTGTAGAAGGTTGAGTAGATTTTTATGATGGAAATGTTCTGAATTGGGTAGTTTTGTCATTGATGCATGCATTTTGTTTCATTGTTTACTGGAAAAATGTTCAAAACAATAAATTTAAAATGCTGTCTAACAACTGTACTGTATTGTACAAGGAATATAATTTAGTACAATAAGGAAGGTGTAGCAAAGAGCACATGTATGTTTCATGTGCAAGGGACCTATGATTTGAAAACAGCCCAAAGTTAATCTTTATCTGTCACTGGCAAAATGTATTTTCTTTGAATGTAGGTTTCAATGCTGTTTCATTGAATGTGAGTTTCAAGGGCAGAGAAGTTTTTAATGCTAAGCCTGTTTTCATTGTGAGACTGCATTGCTTTGTTTAGCAGATGTCTTAGTGTTTGTGCTGTAAAATGCAAAATAAAACTTTCAAATGAAATCAAAATCATCATAGATGTAAAGCAGTATGCACATTAGTGTTTATGGTAAATGGAATGAAATAGCCAAGTAATGGATCATTGGAATGGCTGCAGGGGGAAAGGCTCCATTCGACCATGATTTTGTGAGGGGGAAGGGCGGCAAACTCAAAGACAGCCCCAGCTGAACTTTACCTCCCAACTGTCCAGATTTTCACAGAATAAATAGATTTTTGCTTCTTATTTTTGGTGTGTTCCTCATAAAATTTGTGGTTTTCTGGAAAATCATTTAGGAATTAAGTCACTAAATAATGACACACTGAGTTTCAGACTTCATAACCTTCAGAAAAATGCATGCTAAAGGAAGACCTGTTATTCTATCAACTGTCTCAGTTTATACAAGAGCAATTTTTAGTACTGTTTATATGTTCCCCCAATATATTTGGCCTTATCCAGATTTATTGCATTAACAGGTTGAGAGGTACATGTACATAAATTGCTTTATAGAATTAGGCATAGCCAAACCTCTCAACTGTCCTCGAATTTGGCTCAAAATGTTACTCTTCCCCTAATAATCTCTCCGCAAAATAGCAATTTTGGAAGAAAACATGGAGGGTTTACAATTAAGAAATAACTGTAATAATCAGTTATAGATTACTTTTATTTCAGAAATGTATGTAGATTATTTTATTTTGTCAGCTGCTCAAGTTAGCAGTACTGATATTAAAAAAGTGTCCCTTCTTTGATAGGTTCCCAGCTGTATTGTGTGGCTATTTTATATTTTTGCATCACATTTTTGGTCCATTTTTCATAAAATTGTGTTTTTTTGGCAAATTAGTGGTAAATCATTAAAGACTGAAGTTAGAAAATAATGACAGACATTTGAGTTTCAGATTTCATATCCTTCAGAAAATTCATACTAATGCAAGACCTACTATTCTATTATCTTTCTAAGTTTATAAGAGCAATATTTAAAAATTGTCCTTATTTTTGGGCCTTACTTCAGTGTATGGCTTTGACCAGATTTCTTGCTCTGAGGGTGAGAGGTATGACAAATGTGTCAGGGCCATCACCGTCGGCCAGAGTCATTTCAAATTGTGACATACTTGTTGCACCCCACTCCCCCATGTAGTGACTCTGGATGTGTCCAAGCAAGGCAAGGAGCAGTTATGCAGTGTAAATGTGCAGGGTATCCCCCCATCCAAGGTAGACTCAAGTACTACAGTGGCTTTTCATCTGTTCTTGATTTTGCAGAATGGTCTGGTTTCTGTCATATTTTTGTACTGTTGATTTATGCTTATTACTCAAAGTGCCTGTTGCTCTGTGTTTTAAGTAGCAATGCTTTAATGACCATCAGGTAAGCTTGTCTGAGATCAGAACATGCAAGTAAGCTTTAATAAGCATACTGTTAAAGAATTGCCAACATTGAAGCCTTTCTGTTGTTGCCATGCAGAGAATACTTAACTAGATAATGTATAAGCATTGGGTATTGAAATGCATATGACAGTATTTGTAATAAAGGACAGGATTACATTATTTTAAGAAGCTCATTACACTTGCTGGAGACTTCCAGTGATCTCTGAGGGCTTTACCCGTAAACTAAACAGAATGCCATTTATGTGTGGTCCATAACCTGTACAGTAATCCTTTAAGCAATGTATCTTGAGCTTGTTTCTTGTTTGCTTTTCATTTTTACTTTGATCATGTTTTCCCCATGAAACAAGTAGATAGTTGTCAGGCAACAGGTCTTTTTTGGATAAGAAACATTTTTACAAGTGGGGGCATCACAGAGATTGCTACTTTCAACATATTATTTGGTACTTTAATAAAGCTGAATATAAATTATAATTAGAACTGCAGTGCAAGGAGAAGCGGTTTGAGTTGAGTGCTGCTTGTTTTTCTTATACTTGATTTTGACTGGCATTCCAGTAATGTATTTAAAAAGTAATTTATTTTTTCATGCCTCACAACCTTTTTGTTTCCATCTAGATATTAAGTAAGCTGTCATGCAGCCAATGCATTGAAATATTTTTATTCTTTTATACTTCATTTGTCTTGATTGGACTCTCATAATGAGGGTTTGGCACCCAGGGCAGCATATTTAATTAAAGTTAGTTTTTGGGTTTTGGCAATAGCTCCTCCCCTTTCTAGTTGGCCACACCCCTTCCCATTGACCCCACCCACTCAGCTATCTCCTGCAGCCCCCCTTTGATTTGAAGTCACCAGCCGCCACTACCACTTTCATGGAACACTTAACAGTTTTTATTCAGGTTGCTAATTTCCATGAAAAATGTGAAATATGTAGTACTTAGTTGTACAGAAGGGGATAACTTTGAATTAAAATAATTTTAGAAGAATTCATTTGAAAATAATTGTCAGAATATCACATTAAAAGTGACATTGCATACAAGAAACACTATTTCTGTTAACTGTTTATTGCTTTATTATTTTAATGGGCATTTTTAGCAAACGTATGTCATAAGAATTATAATGCATTCTAGGCCAGTAACCATTGTTGTTCCCATCGAGTACTTGCTGCCATAACTCAGAAAGATCAAACGAATTATTTCTCCAGATGCAAACTCACTTTTGTACACACATACATGAACATCTGCTAATGATACACTAAAAACTAACATTATCACTGCACTAAAAACTCCTTTCGGTATAGATATTAACTGTGATGCTAAGAAAAGCAAGGTCATAAAAACTTACCTATAAATGCGGAAGTGCAAATTGTGATCACATTCATAAATATTCTCAGTTATGTGATAAAATGCAAGAACCTCAAACATAAGAAAGAGCAGAGATAGATGAAATGTCCTTCTATCCACTCATAAATCACAGCATTACTCAGTGAGAAAATATCTGACCAATTTATTATGACAATATTCAAAATCATTCTGTAAAGTATCTTTTTCATTTAGAAAAATTATGCAAAACAGTATCTGTTCACCTATGAACCTATATACGCACGTCACCCACAAGTAATTCATTGGATAGCAAATTGGTTTGCAAACTGAATCCAGACATTAAAAGATTTCAAAGAGTGCTGGAATGTAAAGATTATTGACCTATAGAGAAAAAAGTCTTCAGTTTCTTGATGTCATAACAGTGTTTATAAATCCTGCTTCATAATTGCCTTTCAGTTTTCCCAACATAAAAACTGTTGAAAGATAGACATGATGCAAGGTACACCACCCCTAGAAAGTTTAAAAGAACAATCCAGAAATAACATGGAACATTTAGAAATTATTATGAAACAATAAGTTGCACAAATCAGCAGTACAGAAGAAGCGTTAAATGACCATGAAGGGAGAATAACTGAAGGTGAGTCTCAGATTGAATTTCTTTTAAAACAAAATAACTGGCTTATAATTAGGGTTGATGATTTAGAAAATGGACATAGAAGAAACTATATCACAATGTATGGTATACCTGAAATATGAAGAAGACAATATAATTAACTTTTTAACAACCTAGCAACATGCAATCTTAACTTTACCTGAAACTTTATTGTTTCAGATTGAAAGGACACAGATTCTTGAGAACACCTTCAAAGAAGGAAAACACACCACCACATTCAAAAATTGTCAGGTTTATATCCAGCATGTAAAATGACCAAATATTAAAAAACAGCATAGTCCAGCCCACCTATTGAAATAGGGTGAGCATTTAATCAGATTTGACAATGACTATTTAGGGTAATAATAAGTAAAAGAAAAAAAATAGTGTGTCACTGATTGAAGAATTTAAAAGAACAATACTAAAGTTACTTCTGTGTTTCTTGCAGAGATCAAAATATTTGTCTCTGAAGAAATTAATGTTTTTGATAAACTGGATGAGGTATCTGCATTTGTTAATAAAAATAAAATCTATAACAACACTGAAGAAATGGACTGGAATACTTGGAAAACTGCTTCTAATGTTAAAAAGCTTAAGAAAGTTACATTTATTTTCTGATTGCAGAACCTTTATATTCTGAAACAATAGATTTACACTCTAAGTAAAAGGTTTGCTTAGGACTTTAAGCTTCAAAACATATGTTGCTTATGAAGCAATTAACACTTAAAAAAGCTCAAGATCAAAAGAATGATAGTTGTATGAAACTGCTTGATTCTTGCTTGCTTTGCTTCCCGCCTGCTCCTCATGCAGTTTTGATGTAAATCAAAGGCCTAGAAGAGTTCAGAGTTCATCACCGATGTTTGTAAAAGCAGAAAGTGCCTATAGTGTCTTTTTTAGGCAAGGTTCAAATGACAAATTCACCACGATAACAGGAACAGGCAAGCAAAAACTGAGGGTGATGCTACTCAATGTTAGAAGTCTGAATCTCAAAATGCACTCACTCGAGGCACTCCTTAAAATGGAGAACATCGATATCTGTGCAGTAACTGAGACCTGGTTCAAGGCTCCAGAGAGCACCCCTGCACTACCAGGCTATAACTCATACCACACTTTTCGGCCATGTAACCTGGACTGGAACACCAAAGGTGGAGGTGTGTCCATATTCATTAAGGATATCCACACCTCCAGGCTAGTTGCTCAGCATAATGCATCCGAGGTTATCCAAGTGCAACTAAGTCTGGGCAAAACTGCAATCCAAATTGTAGCTTGCTACAGATCACACACCATGCCACAGGATTCCAACTCCTCTTTTCTTGATGTACTGGAAAATATTAGGGTTCAACCAAACACCCTAATAATAGTCAATTTCAACTACCCCAGCATTAACTGGGAAAACTACTCATGTGCCAACTCCTTCGCTCAGCGCTTTCTGGAATTCATAAACTCTAGTGTCCTGGATCAACTTATCCACACCCCCACCAGGGACAACAATATCCTAGATCTAGTCATTACCAATATGAGTGACTGGTGTTCCACACCTGAAGTCAACGCCTCCATGGTCCGATCCGACCATAAGCTAATTACCCTAGATATCCACATCCTGCCTCCACCCCCCCATTAAGGAAACCATGGTAAAACATTTCTCCAAAGCCAACTTCATACTTCTTAAGACAGAAGTGGTGAACTTCATGACACCCATGCAGATGGACAATACAGTTACTACTACTGAATCCTATACAATTGCACTTTATAAGCACTTACATGAGTGCATGGATTGTGCTATCCCAAACAGAACCAAGACGCTATCCTCCAAAAAAAGGAAGCCAATCTGGTGGTCCCCTGCCATAAACAAACTGTACAACAGAAGGAAGAACCTCTTGCAAAAGAGAGTAAAATCCAACGAGTGGAGGAGCTCCCTGGTCAGCCTCAGTAAGAAGCTGGGATCCCTGATAAAATCCTCCACAGCTAGTTACGAAAACAAAATTGCCACTGATTCTAAAGACAACCACAAAGTATTCTATAGCTATGTCAAGAATCTCAATGGCAACACTCAGATCTGCTCTGAGTTACAGCACAATGGCACTAAATATACAGACCCAACTGATATTGCCAATATCCTGGCAGATAGGTACAGTGCTAACTTTACCCCCCTCTCACCCCCTAAAGAGCCCATCTCTATACCGGAAGAATGCAAAGTTCCTGTAATCATGGCTGCATAGGTAAAAACCACACACTCCAAAGCCAAGAACACAGCATCCATGAGACCAGACAACATCCCAGGCTGCATTCTACATGAAGTACAGAACGAACTGGCACCCCAGCTAAGTACCATGTTCAATCATAGCCTCATCTCAGGCTTTGTGCCTGATGAATGGCACACAGCAATGGTTATCCCACTCCACATGGGGGGAGCCACCATGGACCCCGGGAACTACCACCCCATTAGCCTGACGAGCTTGGTCTGCAAGGCCATGGGACGTATCATCATGGAACTTATAAACAAAGACATTGGTAATCTCCAAACTCTGGATCCCACCCAATTCAGGTTTGTAAAAGGCAGATCATGTCTCCTAAACCTGATAGACTTCTTTGAAGCAGTCAGCAAAGCTGTAGACAAGGGTAAGGTGGTTCACACAGCCTATCTAGATCTTGCCAAGGCTTTCAACATCATCCCCCACTCTAGAATTATAGATAAACTCACTAAACTAGGTATAAATCCCTATGTCACAAGATGGGTTGCCAACTGGCTAACTGACAGAACCCACACTGTGAAAGTAGCAGACTCCAAATCCGACTTCAGACCAGTGACAAGTGGAGTACCACAAGGTTCAGTCCTGGGTCCTCTCCTGTTTGGTATCTACTTCTCTGAAGTACAGACTAACACAGAAGGTCTTTGGCTAACGAAGTTCGCAGATGACTGCAAACTAGGAAACATAATCGAAACTCCTAACGATGTGGACATCCTACAAAAGGGCCTCACTGAGACAGATGCCTGGTGTCAAAGCCATGGCCTCAAGCTCAATGTCAAAAAGTGCATTGTCATCCCCTTCTGGTAAAAACTCTGTACCCATGAATTACAACATAGGCGGTAGTATACTTAACACTGAAAGTGTGATAAGAGACCTTAGGACACAGGTGGACAGTAGTCTGTCTTCTGATAATCACATTGCCACAGTAGTCAGAAAATCCTTCTACATGGCACACCTCATCACAAAAGGTTTCTCAAACAGAAAAAAAGAGGTCATTGTTCCCCTCTACTCATCACTCATTAGACCCATTATAGAGTACAATGTCCCTTTTGGTATGTACTTCACAAGACATCTACAACAACTGGAAAGGCCATAGAAATACCTCACAAAGAGTATTACTGGCCTCAAACAGATGCCCTATGCAGACCGTCTAAAAAAACTCCAGCTTTACTCCGTCGCATCTCTGCCTAACATACAAAGCTATGTCAAACCCAGAGCTGTTGGACATGCTCCACTTAAAGAAATTCCAATCACTCCGAGCTACACGCTCTAGGGACCTAAACATTGTCACCACAATAAACAGAACATGCCAGAGGGATAGATTCCTGTCCCAGATACTTCCCATACTCTGGAATAAATTACCTATCTATATCAAACAAAGCTCCTCAGTAGCACTCTTCAAGAAAAATCTTGATGATTCGATGGGAAATAGGAAATTCACCCCGGGGATCACCTCTGTGGCTCTGCTTGACATTGGCACAGGAAAATAATTTTCTTGGGTGGCAAAAGCCAGGGTACCTTTTTGGCTGGGCTTGTATAGGCCCCAGGGCCGATAGCCTAGTACCTACCTATGACCCTATGAACCTATGAAAGTGTTTGAATCTCAGTCACAATGATGAGGAGATGAGATCTGAACTTTTTTCAAGTGTATATATGAGAAATTTTCTCAAAATAATATTAATTTAAAATATTTATTTAGAAGTGAAGAATGGAAAAACAAAAGCTGCAGTATTATTTTGCACCGTGCTGTTTCTGACATAATTTTCTTGCATTTTACTGAATGTTAATAGCTTATGCTACAGTGTTATTAACCATAACTATATATTAATGGGAAGGAGTAAATTTAGATGTTTGTTACTGATTTTAATAATTTGGATGAATTAAGAAGAATGAGAAACTTACAGAAGAAATTACCAGCTGTTTTTCAGTTTACTATTGTTTGAAACTTTTACCATATTATGTTTTCAATTTAATGACCATTTTCTAGCATGTTGTTTCAACATACATCTTATACATATTGTAATTATTGAAATTTTAGTCATAACTATGTCTTGTGATTATTTTTGTTACTTGTACTTTTTGGAGCTTTTCTCCTCAGGCCTCTGCTGAAAAAGGGCTGCTGCCCAGTCAGACTAATCCAATCAACAAATGTCAAATAAATACATAAATAATAAAAATGTATGTTGTGAGTTGTCATTTTCACATGCTTTAATGGGTTTATATCACATAACATCGAACTGGTAACCTCAAATGCTGAAAACACCGAAAGATGAGAACAGAGATTTTTTTCCCTGGGAAAAATTTGCTGTTCCAGCACACAACATAAAACACAAAAACAATAAAAACTATACACCCCAAAAGTGGGGGGCTGTGCCCCCCATACCCCCTACTTAAATATGCCAACCCGAGATCGCACCACAGTGGAGGAAATAGTGAAGTGGCGGGAACGGCCCACCAAATTCTTTCCCTGGGAAATAATTCAATGTTCCGCGGCTTAGCTATTCTCAGTCTTTGAGGTTTTGGATTCGATATTATAACATTCGATGTCTTGCAACTTTGATGCTATGATATAAACCCGCTGTAACTAAATACTAATGTCAGGATGTGAACTCAGGACAGAAAGACAGTACACAACTGCTAAAGATGTACTTCTAAATTAGACAGGCAGAAAATCTTTTATAGTCAAGATTGCATATAATTCTATAATCCCTATGAATAATTTGTAAATGCACAGGGAATGAAAAGTTTTATGTAATATTAATAAAAGAGTCGCATCAGTAAGTTAAGGAATATATACACATGCTGCAATTTCTAATAGAGAGCTGATGATTAAATAGCTCTTTTATGGGAGATTTTAGAAACATAAGTTGTATAAAATAAGGTAGAATATCAGTGGACAAATAATACATAAAACATCTGTTTAAATAGCAAAAATGCTTATAAGGAAGAGATATATTTCATATACCTGAATATGACAGAAATGTGAATGCATGAGATCCCATATAATTTACACAGAAAATCACATAAACAATATTTGAAAAGATTCTGAAAGCTGAAATATGGTCATATAAACGTATATGAAGCTTATTACGTATTGTATGTCACTGGATTCACTATGACTACCTGAAATAACTAATTTTGTAAGTCAGAGCTGACATCTAACCATTTTATTGCTATTTCAGTACATTCATTTCGATAGAAAGTAGAGTCGATTTTTAAAGATGCTTCTGTCTGGGATGGGATAATGTGGTTTGAACTGAGCATTTTGTAACTTTTAGATGCAATATAGGCTGCAAATATTTTTTTCCACAAAAGCAAAATAAATTCACAGGGATAACCAGGTACCTCGAAATACAAAAGAGGAATCCAAATATATAGAAAAATACAGGCAAGCTACAGGTCTCTTCCAAAAGCTTTATTCACAGATTACACAAGCACTTTCACCTACTGGCTTCTTTGGGTGTATACAAAAACTAAAAACATCCCTACATTTATAACTGCAGTGGTGGTGCTGCGGTAGCGTTGTCGCCTCACAGTTAGCCATTGCCCGTTCGATTCTCAGTTAGAGCGTCTTCTGTGTGGCGACATGCGTGAATGGCTGTTCCTTCGTTGAAGGTTGTGCATTAGGCCCGGCAAGCCAGCACATAAAACTCTACTGCCAATCATTAGTGGATCGGAGTTCCGCTGTGGCGACCCATAACCGGGAAAAAGCCGAAAGACACAAAATCTCTCAATTATCCACTCGAGCACATAAAGAGATGCTACACGTTAAAAACTTGAGAAACACTTTCAATCAATATATATATATATATATATATATATATATATATATATATATATATATAAATCATGTTAATACTTCTTTTACACATTAAAACATACTAAAACCTATAAAAACATACATCAATATATGCAATCAAAAATTCAACATGAAAATAATTACCTGCGTAAAGCCCTATTTTTTAAAAAAGGTTTTAGTGGTACATGGTCATTTAGGCCATGCCATAATCAGCTCTCCGTTTAACTATCCATTTCAATTCCAAGTTCTCTGTTTGTACCCTAATATCACCACCCCTTATATTTTCAAAATATCTGTCTATCACCCTAAAAACAAAATGATGTTCTATACTAGTTTCTTTAACATGCTTGGCCAAAGCATTAAATAAACTTCCTTTTTTAATATGATAAATATGTTCTCTGACTCTATCTTTTAACATTCTATCTGTTTTACCCACATAAAATGTATTACAAATTTTACAAGTAGCCAAGTAAACTAAATGTGAAGAATCACATCTAGCATCAATATTAAAATTAATAGTCTGCCTGTATCAGGATGTACAAATTTACTATCTGTATTTATATACTTACAGTACTGACATTTAAAGCAAGGTCTAATGCCTTTATTATTATCTAATGAAACAAAATTTCTAGGGCCACATAATTGCCTCTTTAAAGATTTTTTATTCTAAAATGTGAATTCAGGAAATGCACCTATAAACTTACTTATTTGCCTATCTGACGTTAGAATATTCCAATTCTTATTAATAATATTCTCTTAGCATCTTATATCTCTTGAATAACTAAAACATAGTTTAAGTGATTGTGCTTTTTTAACATGATCTTTACTACTACCTTCTATCTGTTTAGAAAAATAGGGTTTGGCCATACTATGTCTCACACCTTTTACTGCATTAATACTACAGTCACTTAATTTCCGGTCATAACCTCTATCCAACAAATCAGTTTCCACTGTAGTTAATTGCATCGCAAAATCATCATCCATAGCATTGAGCCTAGAAGCTCTAAATGCTTGATTTTGAGCCACATTTTTAAAGATAAACTGAGGATGCATACTATCCCTCCTAAGTAAAGTATTAACATGACATTTTTTCTTAAACATTTTAATATTCAGGTCACCATTTGTGACCTGTATAATCAAAACATGCAAGAAAAGTATTTCCTTATCTGAAAATTTCAAAGTAAACTTAAGGAAGCTTGTTG
Organism: Protopterus annectens; assembly: GCF_019279795.1. NCBI lineage: Eukaryota > Metazoa > Chordata > Ceratodontiformes > Protopteridae > Protopterus > Protopterus annectens. The sequence continues at coordinate 702,144,803 of NC_056731.1, forward strand.
AGGTATCAATATAATCAGCAAATAATTTTAATTTTTCAATAGAGCCCTCCATATCAAAAAAAGGTCATCTACAAATCTACGGTAGAACAATATATCTTTTAAAAAATCATTTTTCATCAAAAATTCTTTCTCCCATTTTAACATTACCGCATTGGCATAGCTGTTTGCACAAGATGTTCCCATAGCAACGCCTTGGCATTGCCAAAAAATGTTATCTTTATATATGAAAACATTGTTCTCTAAAACAAGATTCAATAACTTACATATCAACTCAGACTTATTGCAATCATAATTCCCATTGTTATACATTAAATCAGCTACACTCTTAATTCCATAATCATTGGGTATAACTAAATAATGATACAACATCAAATGTAACAAGTAATACTTGTTTACTTATGGTGTCTTCACAAAACTTATATAAGTCCTTAACAAATTGTTCAGTATCCTTAAGAATATGGTCCGAGGTATTTATAAGAATTCTCAAAGTTTTGTTTCCAAATAAATTGAAATTGCCTCAGTACACCAGTTCCTACCAGACACAATTGGTCTCATTGGTGGATTATCTATATTTTTGTGTAGCTTAGGTAATCCTTGTATCATTGGGATAGTAGGTTTAGCAATAAGAAAATATTGAGAGAGTTTTCCATCTAAGATATTATTATCTACCATCAATTCTAACTATTCATGTACATGTTTAATCATTTTGTTAACCTGTAACAAAGTGATAGGTTTATAAAAAACTCTATCATCCAAGAGAATAAACATTCTCCTATCATAATCTTCCTTGTCTAAAACTACTATGGGTCCTCCTTTGTCAGCAGGACGTATCATAATAGAGTTGTTAATTCTTAAATTTTTCAAGGCAATACATTCATCCCTTGTTAAATTGTGCCATTTATTCTTATTGCCTAGCATTTCCTGTTCATAAAATTTTTTATATACATCATCGATACATATTTTTTCAAATGCAGAAATCAGTGGATTCATGTTAGGTATAAAACAACTAAGTTAACTATACACAAATTCACTATTCATATTGTCATTTAAAAACATCATTTTCAACATAAGGTTTCTAGCAAACATTTTGATATTTAAAACTACTTCAGTGATATGTGTCCATTGTAGGAATAAAGGATAATCCTTTTTCCAAAACTTTGAGCTCATTATCCAACAAGACATATTGTGAAAAATTTATAACTAACTTTTGTTGTTTGAAAACGCTTTCTTTATGGTGTATAGACTCACCATACTATCCGTTTGTTTCGTTTTTTGTCTGGTTGTACTTCTTCCCTTTATCTGAGACTGGCTCTGCCGTCCTCTTCCTCTGCTGTTCGAGTGGTTCCTGGTTGGTAACGGGAATTGCAGACCTACCGGTTGAGAACCCTCCAAAAAAGGAGAGGCAGAATGAAGTTCTTCATCAAATTCATTTTGTATGCTCCCATTTGTTCTACTATGCCCTTGCGCTTGGATAGTAACCATTATTTTCCTATCGACAATGTTGTCAGATAGAGCCGGGTTGCAACCTAACTCTGTAGTCATAGAACCACTCCCCTCAGATGTAGATTGTATGTCGTCACCTTTCTGATAGGGTAACACAGCCAAAACAGTTTCTTTATTTGTAATAACATTGTTAAATGACGTTGATTCAGCTGTACCTGTATTTTTAGTAGGAAAACTATTTCTCTGCTTAGCAAGATTTACATTTCACGGCCACATAAACACATGGCCATTCAAAAAATCAGTTCTGTCCCTTTCTAATTTCTTCAATTTAATTTGAGTCAGTCTGCGCCCATACGCTGACACATTATCAAGAATATCAGTTACTGGTTTCATAAGAACAGCTGACTCATATTTTTTAAACAAGTCAAGGTACTTAGTTTTTACTGTTGACAAAATTTTTAATTCTTCCTGTTCAGCAGCCTCCGATAACAATTTCAAGTACCCCAGACTTGTTTGTATGTTCAGTTTTTGCCAGGCACTCAACAGTATTGGATAGCAATTGGTCTGAGCTGGCATTTTTAAAATTCTCAAACCCCTTGGTATGATATTTTCTTCAAAGCATAATTGCAAATGATATTTCTCATACTCTGTTCTCTTGAACCTTAATAGCTCTTTTTCCAAAGAGAACAATTCAATTTTCAGTGCTATAAAGTCCATTTCAGTCATTTCATCCAACTCAGAAACATTTTTTCCATGTAACAAAGGGCTATTCTTTTCGCTCACCTTCATGATGAAATTGTTCACATTTTTATCAGTCCATAATGTATTAATTAAAGGGTTATAATCCAACTCTATATTCTCAATTCCTGTAGCCATTTCCTGGTCTCCGTGTGTTAAAACACAGACAGCAAATCTTCCACAAAAGCAAAATAAATTCGCAGGGATAACCAGGTGCCTCGAAATACAAAAGAGGAATCCAAATATATAGAAAAATAGAGGCAAGCCACAGGTCTCTTCCAAAAGCTTTATTCACAGATTACACAAGCGCTTTTACCAACTGGCTTCTTCGGGTGTATACAAAAACTAAAAACATCCCTACATTTATACTATGTATCTCTCAATTATCAAACTGAGCATGTAAAGAGATGCTACACCTTAAAAACTTGAGCAACACTTTCAAACTATATATATATATATATATATATATATATATATATATATATATATATATATATACATAAATCATGTTAATACTTCTTTTACACATTAAACTAAAACCTATAAAAACATACATCAATATATGCAATAAAAAATTCAACATCAAAATAACTACCTACGTAAAGCCCTATTTTTTTAAAAAAGTCTGGGGTACTTGAAATTGTTATCGGAGGCTGCTGAACGGGAAGAATTAAAAATTTTGTCAACAGTAAAAACTAAGTACCTCGACTTGTGTAAAAAATATGAGTCAGCTGTTCTTATGAAACCAGTAACTGATATTCTTGATAATGTGTCTGCATATGGGCGCAGACTGACTCAAATTAAATTGAAGAAATTAGAAAGGGACAGAACTGATTTTTTGAATGGCCATGTGTTTATGTGGCCAAGAAATGTAAATCTTGCTAAGCAGGAAAATATTTTTTCCTACTAAAAATACAGGTACAGCTGAATCAACATCATTTAACAATGTTATTATAAATAAAGACACTGTTTTGGCTGTGTTAACCCATCAGAAAGGTGATGACGTACAATCTACATCTGAGGGGAGTGGTTCTATGACTACAGAGTTAGGTTGCAACCCGGCTCTATCTGATAACATTGTCAATAGGAAAAGAACGGTTACTATCCAAGTGCAAGTGCATAATGGAACAAATGGGAGCATACAAAATGAATTTGATAAAGAACTTCATCCTGCCTCTCCTTTTTTGGAGGGTCCTCGACTGGTAGGTCTGCAATTCCCGTTACCAACCATGAACCTCTCGAACAGCAGAGGAAGAGGACGGCAGAGCCAGTCTCAGATAAGGGGAAGAAGTACAACCAGACAAAAAAGGAAACAAACGGACAATATGGTGAGTCCATACACCATAAAGAAAGTGTTTTTAAACAACAAAAGTTAGTTATACATTTATCACAATATATCGTCGGATAATCAGCTCAAAGTTTTGGAAAAAGGGTTATCCTTTATTCCTACAATGGACACTGATATCACTGAAGTAGTTTTAGATATCAAAATGTTTGCTAGAAACCTTATGTTGAAAATGATGCTTTTAAATGACAATTTGTGTATAGTAAACCTAGTTGTTTTATACCTAACATGAATCCACTGATTTCTGCATTTGAAAAAAATATGTATCGATGATGTATATAAAATATTTCATGAACAGGAAATGCTAGGCAATAAGAATAAATGGCACAATTTAACAAGCGATGAATGTATTGCCTTGAAAAATTTAAGAATTAGCAACTCTATTATGATACGTCCTGCTGACAAAGGAGGACCCATAGTAGTTTTAGACAAGGAAGATTACGATAGGAGAATGTTTATTCTCTTCGATTATAGATTTTTTTATAAACCTATCACTTAGTTACAGGTTAACAAAATGATTAAACATGTACATGAACAGTTAGAATTGATGGTAGATAATAATATCTTAGATGGAAAACTCTCTCATTATTTTCTTATTGCTAAACCTACTATCCCAATGATACAAGGATTACCTAAGCTACACAAAATTATAGATAATCCACCAATGAGACCAATTGTGTCTGGTAGGAACTGGTGTACTGAGGCAATTTCAATTTATTTGGAAAAAACATTGAGAATTCTTATAAATACCTCGGACCATATTCTTAAGGATACTGAGCAATTTGTTAAGGACTTATATAAGTTTTGTGAAGACACCATAAGTAAACAAGTATTACTTGTTACATTTGATGTTGTATCATTATTTACAGTTATACCCAATGATTATGGAATTAAGACTGTAGCTGATTTAATGTATAATAATGGGAATTATGATTGCAATAAGATTGAGTTATGTAAGTTACTGAATCTTGTTTTATAGAACAATGTTTTCATATATAAAGTAAATTTTTTTGGCAATGCCACGTCGTTGCTATGGGAATGTCTTGTGCGAACAGCTATGCCAATGCAGTAATGTTATAATGGGGGAAAGAATTTTTGATGAAAAATGATTTTATAAAAGATATATTGTTCTACCGTAGATTCGTAGATGACCTTTTTTTGATATGGGGGGCTCTATTGAAAAATTAAAATTATTTGCTGATTATATTGATACCTCAACAAGCTTCCTTAAGTTTACTTTGAATTTTTCAGATAAGGAAATGCGTTTCTTGGATGTTTTGATTATGCAGGCCACAAATGGTGACCTGAATATTAAAATGTTTAAGAAAAAATGTCATGTTAATACCTTACTTAGGAGGGATAGTATGCATCCTCAGTTTATCTTTAAAATATGGCTCAAAATCAAGCATTTAAAGCTTCTAGGCTCAATGCTATGGATGATGATTTTGCGATGCAATTAACTACAGTGGAAACTGATTTGTAGGATAGAGGTTATGATCGGAAATTAATTGACTGTAGTGTTAATGCAATTAAAAGTATGAGACATAATAGGGCCAAACCCTATTTTTCTAAACAGATAGAAGGTAGTAGTAAAGATCATGTTAAAAAAGCACAATTACTTAAACTATGTTTTAGTTATTCAAGAGATATAAGATGCTATACGAATATTATTAATAAGCATTGGAATATTCTAACGTCAGATAGGCAAATAAGTAAGTTTATAGGTGCATTTCCTGAATTCACCTTTAAGAATAAAAAATCTTTAAAGAGGCAATTATGTGACCCTAGAAATTTTGTTTCATTAGATAATAATAAAGGCACTAGACCTTGCTTTAAATGTCAGTACTGTAAGTATATAAATACAGATAGTAAATTTGTACATCCTGATACAGGCAGACTATTTAATTTTAATATTGATGCTAGATGTGATTCTTCACATTTAGTTTACTTGGCTACTTGTAAAATTTGTAATAAATGTTATGTGGGTAAAACAGATAGAATGTTAAAAGATAGAGTCAGAGAACATATTTATCATATTAAAAAAGGAAGTTCATTTAATGCTTTGGCCAAACATGTTAAAGAAACTAGTATAGAACATCATTTTGTTTTTAGGGTGATAGACAGATATTTTGAAAATATAAGGGGTGGTGATATTAGGGTACAAACAGAGAACTTGGAATTGAAATGGATAGTTAAAGTGAGAGCTGATTATGGGCATGGTCTAAATGACCATGTACCACTAAAACCTTTTTTTAAAAAGTAGGGCTTTACGTAGAAAGTTATTTTGATGTTGAATTTTTGATTGCATATATTGATGTATGTTTTTGTAGGTTTTAGTATGTTTTAATGTGTAAAAGAAGTATTAACATGATTTGTATTTATATATATATATATATATATATATATATATATATATATATATATATATGTTGTATGAAAGTGTTGCTCAAGTTTTTAAGGTGTAGCATCTCTTTAAGTGCTCAATTGGATAATTGAGAGATACATAGTATAAATGTAGAGATGTTTTTAGTTTTTGTATACACCCAAAGAAGCCAGTTCATGAAAGCGCTTGTGTAATCTGTGAATAAAGCTTTTGGAAGAGACCTCTAGCTTGCCTCTATTTGTCTATATATTTGCAAATATTTTTTGACTTTTTTGAGTTGCAAGCTATTCCCTTGGACCTTAATAATGTACATGTTTTTATGAATTAATTTAATGAATCAAAAAATTTTAAGATATTTTTATATTTATCATATTAAGAGCATTGCACAAATTTAAGGTATAGACTCTTATACTTTTTAAATTAATTCAGAGCTTTAGCATGCATTGATTTGCCTATTGTATAATACCAGAGAAGCTTTCAAGCCCTTTAAAGTGTGTGTGGAGGGCTTCACTGCCACTCTATGCCCCCTAACTAAATATACCAACTCAGAAATCACATTACAGTGGGGAAAAGGACAAATTCTTGGCAAGGGCCTAGCTTTTTTCCCCTATGGACAAATTCATTGAAATGGCTATTTGTGGGAGTTTGATTTTGCTCTTCAGTGGTTGGTGAACAGGCATTTGCTGAAGAGGTTTCTTGACAATGTAATATAGACCAAAATATTCAACTTAGTTAGTAGGCTCTCATTTTTTAACATATGTATATACATATATTTATATGTATGTATATATATATATATATATATATATATATATATATATATATATATAATATATATAAAACATTCATTATATTATACGGTCAAAGAGACTTTTCTTCAAACATATAATCATTGACACCTAAAGATCGAACGCTCTAAAGTGCAAATAGAATGTCCGCAAATTTTTTCCTCAGGAAAAAATTCACTGGGCCATACACAAAAACATCAAAACCCTTATCAAATGGGGGGCTGTGCCCCCACACCACCTAACTAAATATACCAAGTCCGAAATCACTCCATGTTGGGAAAAAGGACAATTCCTGATAATGGCAAACTGAATTTTTTCCCGAAGAAAAAATTTGCGGACGTGCCCATTTGTGCTTTAGAGCATTCACTCTTTAGGTGTCAATGATTATATGTGCAAAGAAAAGACTGTTCGAGCATATAATATAGACCCATTATTTGTAAGTCACAGTAGCTTTTGGCTAGTTTTTGATAACATTTTAGGTATTGGTAGAAGATAGTATAGTAGTTTCTATATTTGTTACACAAACTAGGAACTTCCGTATCTTTGGCAGGTTATGTTTTATTAGTAATGCATACAATTACAGTTGTAGACTTGTTTCTGTTTTTGTTATTTATGAGTTTTAGTAGTTTAGCTCATAGAACGGAAGAATTAAAAAATATGAATGTTAAGGTAGTGTTGGAGGAATACATTAGAGTCTTATATATAAATACATTAACATGGGTGATAACTGTGTCATATTAATACTTGGTGAAAGAAATATTCTCAAATATACACTATGGATAGTTTTAAACTATAACTATGAATGTAAATAAATTAAATAATGGCAACAGAAGGAAATCATTAATGAGATATTTAAAATTAAATAGAGGATATATATTCTTGCAAGAGACTCATCTGATAGATGAAGCTATACAATATATACATAACTTAGACTATGAAATGTTATTATCTGCACCTTTTAAGAAAAAGAGGAGAGAAACTACTGTACATGGAATCTATTAATGATCTCATGGGAATATATATATATATATATATATATATATATATATATATATATATATAGTAATTAAATATAATGACAAATTCTATACACTAGCTAATTTTTTATCCCTGAAAAAGGTGAAACAGTGGCTAAAGATCACTTAAACTTATTAGAAAGTCATTGGAAGTGAAATTTTAATTTTAGCTAGAGATATCTAGTACAGAAGATATAACTGAACAGAAGAAAGCTAAGATCCTAGCATTAGCTAAAACACTAAACAGATGGATTAGTAATAATAATGTAGTTGATTTAATACTAAAAGCAGAAGATAAGCCATTATTCTTCACCAGTTATTCTTATGCACATGGGGCAAAAACTGACAGGATTTATGCTTCCACAGATTTACTTAATAAAGTTAGTTATTTTAAAACTATTCCTGGTTCTTTTTCTGAACATAATGAACTAATATCAATGGATATAAGGACATTTCACATTATTTATAGAATTCCAGCATATATGATGAAATTAAAAGAATTTAAAAATTACCTTATGAAAAATTGAGATTTTTTTTTTATCTTTGAATGATGATGATCAGGTTAGTAAAGTAATATCATGGGATTCCTTAAAACTACATACTAATTATAGATTGGGAAGATGGCCTAGTAATAAAATGAAAGACTGAGATAAATAGTTGTTAGAAATAAAAGATGACATACATAAATTAGGGCTTGAACAACAAAGAAATAATACTGAAGCCATTAAAAATTTAATGACAAAGTATCAAACAATTGTCATGCTTAAAGTGGAGATACCTTTAGAAAAATTAAAATAGCACAGTTATGCAATGACTCCAATAAATCTTCAAAGATTAGATAATAGAATGAAAATGTTAAGTAAAAAGATGTAAACCAAAAATATCCAAAATCCTCACACTAATAAGCTTGTCTTAGACATAGAATAAATGCTTAATAACTTAAAAAATCAACAAAGGATCTTAATAAAGTTAAAAATGATAATCCTGATGATTACAAAATTGCTAAGTATTTAAAGAGAAATGTAATTAACAAACTTGGTGATCAGCTGAATAAGTCTGTTACCCTAATCAAGGCTAAAGATGTAAAAAAAAAGGAAAACTGACAAAGTTCCAGGGTTAGATGGTTTAAGTATAGAATTAAATAGTCAACTTAAATATTTTAGAATTATTGAGTGAATACTTCAGTATAATTTAAAATGACAAAATAATTCCTCCTTCATGGAAATTTTTTGTCATCTTACCTATACTTAAGTAAGGAAATTGACCTATTCCATTATTAAATGTAGATTCTAAAATATTTGCTTCCATCTTGGCTACAAGATTAAGAGATATAGTAGATAAATTAATTAAGATCAGGCAGGATTTATAGTCAAAAGATTAATGTATGTGAATATTAAAAGGGTAGCAAATATATTGGATTTAGCAAAAGGAATGAACAAAAATTTTACTCTAATTAGCTTAGATACTGAGAGAGCTTTTGATTCTGTAGCTACAAACTACTTATTTAGAACTTTAGGATCATTTGCTTTTCCAGAACAATTTACTAGATTTTTTTTTTAAATAATTTTTATACAGATGCCAAAGTATATATTAAAACCGAATCTTACATTTCTCAAAGATTCACTTTAAACAAAAGCACAAAGCAAGGGAGTCCCTTATCTCCTCTACTATTTGATTATTAAATGATCTCTTAGCTAATAGTATAAGAAGCAATGATAAAATTGATGGATTTTTAAATAATAAGGATTAACAATCTAAAATACAGCTTTTAGCACATACTATTTTATTAATTACAGGAGATTTAAATTATTCAATTGAAGAAATAGATGAGGAAATTTGAAAAGTTTAGAGATGCATTGCTTCTGAAATGTAACAATAATAAAACTGAAACTTTAATGTTAAAGGAATTACTAGGTAGTAAGTTTAAAATATAAGTATAACTGGGAAGGACAAAAATTAAAATATTTAGGAATAAAGATGTATCAAGATGTGACTGAGATTATTAGTCATAATTCTGAAAAATAATCAAATAAATCAACATCCAGGTAGCATACAGCTCACTAAGAACTTTATTTAAAAGGTTGAGAACTTGTATCTGTATCATTCAATAGACATCATCACAACCATTGAAAACCTGCCCAGTGTGAGTTTGCTAGCTCATTTGGCTTTATTTGTTATTGCCAGTGTGAGTTTGCTAGCTAGTTTGGTTTTATTTGTTATCCCCAGTGTGAGTTTGCTAGCTCATTTGGTTTTAATTTTGAAAAAATAATTGAAGAAGTGGTCACTTCTTATTAAAATGGGGAATTATAGATAGGTTAGTGTTTATTAAAATGATTATATTGCCCAAGATATATGTATACACACACACACACACACACACACACATATATATATATATATATATATATATATATATATATATATATATGGAAACCTATTACAAGATCGAAATTGCACAATAGCGAAATAGAATTTAGTTTGCACACATTAACAAAACCACACTTAATTGAATCCATACTATAGCGATTTACAAAATGTCAAAAATGAACTAGGCAAATGTAGAAGATCTAACCCAGGTGGTAAACCCCACACATCAAACAACAAACAAGCACAACAATTCCCAGTGGTCCCAATCACGTCATCTTCAACCTTACATTTTTAGTAGATTCACAATTGCAGACACATACTCTAAACATGAGTATTCCTCTTTATGTTCAAAGATCGCCTCAAACTGTTTTTGACATTGCATCAACACTTGTCTCTTAGGGGATTGTGGACACCCTGCACCCATTCTTACACAGGCTTCATCTATCCTATTTTGTTCTCTACAAACTACATTTGCCACAGTACATAAATCTGATACAGATTTCACTGTCAAAGATTTAAACCTACAATGCCACGCCTCTACGACATTATGTGTCCTAGGTAAACAGAGTTCATTGAGAATAGACACATTCCAGAATCGTATAGGAAATAGTGGTGGGAACCTAATATTAGTGGTAGATCTAGTAAAAAGGCACCTAGGCTTTCCTAACAAGTACCATTAATCGAAGAACTATAAGAACTTTTTACCATCGGCAGGAAAAGCAGATTTCAGATTGTAATATGTAGCAACTACATCTTCCTCTTGCAAGAATGCCAGTGCAGCTATTTTTTAAATTGCTAATTGAAAGGAAAGGTTGCTGTTATATAGAGATCCCAATCCTAAGTTTTGCATTTTCCTCCAAAGATTTCTGCCGAAATGAAAAAAACACCATTTGCATACTACATTATTCACATTTTGTCTTATGCTCCGTATTGCATCGATTTCAAAGTCACACATTATATACCGAACATGAGAGGTACAATTATTCTCCTCCAGCAGAGCAAACACACAATCCCACATCATATTGTACTAACTTAAACTCTTTCTAGACATCAGACAGAAAAATAACGGCATAGTTTTACAGTATACTCCGTATTATCCGACTAGGATTTGTTTACCTTTTTGGGAAAGTGTTATTTGATAGGTTTGGCCAAGCACCCCTGGAGCCAAATCCTCTAAATTTGCCATTTTGTTGTCAGGTACAAAGTACACAGTAGCAGATGTCTCACTCTTTATATAGTACCTGATTATCGGATGTATTTTTCGACATTTTGTAAATCGCTATAGTATGGATTTGATTATGTGGTTTTCGTTAATGTGTGCAAACTGAATTCCTTTTCGCTATTGTGTAATTTCGATCTTGTAATAGGTTTCCATATATATATATATATATATATATATATATATATATATATATATATATATATATATATACACAGAGAGAGAGAGAGAGCACTATTAATATAGATAAAGATAGATATAGATACAAATAGATGTATAGCATTCAACAGTTTAATGCTTGGCAAAAAATAAATAAAGAAAATAGGAAAAATGTTAATTTCATCCTAATGGTACCCTAAAAAGCCAAGTGATGCTTATCGAAATCATATTAGACTATGGGAGTATGGTGGTATTTGTTTCCCAGATTTAGCATCATATTCCATTACTGTAAATATTAACTCTATTATACTCTGGTTAGACTAAACTTATACTACACAATGGAAAAACATTCAGTAAAAGATTAGTCTAAATTCTTATAAGTTTATTAAATTTGACAAATTAGAAGTATGTAACACTCCTTTCATCTGCTTAATAAAACTTACTTTAGAAGGACATTCATTTCAGTCTTTATAGTCTGAATTTAAGAAATCAACTCTAAAGACAGTTAAGAAATGTGTTTTTAAACCCCCATTAATTTTAAAATGGATTTTTTTTTTTGCTTTCCCATTGTGCAAACCTCTAGATTTATGGAAACTTAGAGCAACATTAAAATTTATTTACTAAGACGGAATGGGTTAGTATTCTGGTTCAATTGCTTTGAAAAAGGGAAAACTAAGTCAACAGAATGCTTAATGAAATATTATAAGTTGGATTAATCTGTTAAACAGTTAATATTATCCACGAGTAAGAAATTAATGAATTTGTAGGCAATATATGTGAAGAGGAACAGAACACAGTCCCCCATTATATGAGTATATGAGTGCTATCATCTAAGGTAAATTGAGCAACAAAGGAAGGTTGTCCATGTTATATAAGTTAATTATAAATAATAACTTTGATGAAAAATTGTGAAACTTTTTAGATAGTAGTGGACTGAGTAACTTAATTGATGATAAGAATAAAGCTATGTTACTTAAGTCAGCTAGTCAAACATCTTCAAGCATATACTGAAAAGTATTTACGTGAAAATATACACATAGAATGTATGTTACCTCCTATAAAATTTCAGAGTTTAGTAAAATGACTTGTTCAGTTTCCTGAAGATGCAGTAAAGATGTAAAAGCTGATTGGGCACATATGTTTATAGATTGTAAAAAATACATGTTTTTGGGAAGAGATAAATATTTTTAAGGGCTTATGGTCTTATAATTGATTTTTTAATTAGATCAACAATACTCTGAATATTCCATTTCCTTTTATTTATAAAAGCTAAACAACAAAAATGTTGCGGAGTCTTCTGGCAGTAGATAAAAAAATTATTACAAAAAAATGGAAATCAAACTCAGATCCTATTTTCAAAGAATTTTTAAGTTTAACAGCAATACTATGTAAAACTGAAAAAAAATGAAGTGATTAGAACAAGATCTATAAATTATACTAAGGCCAGGATTCAATAAAGCTTACACAGAGCTAAACTCCTTGTAACAATAGTGGCATGGCTCAAACATGGAGTTCGTAACCTGTGTAATCCGGTAAACAAGGCTGGGGGTGTGCACAAGCCTCCCAGCACTATTCTAACATGGACACCACGGAATAATGCTAATCACATCATTTGCTGGTGAAAAACATGCAAATGAGGTGAATTAGCGATTCAGTGATTAGACAGGCATCCGTGTTGGAGCCGTGTCCGCTGCAGAAATGTATTTGGTTACTAACCTTGTATATTTCTGCAAAAATCAAAACAAGGGCATGACAGCTCAAAATAAAACATGTATTATGAGTATTAGGCATGCCAATGCAAAACTGTTTCAAAATTATAAAAATCAAAGGGTTTATTTTTGGCCGATTTCAGCTGTTTAAGTGGCGTGCAGTGGTGCGCAAATGACATTGTGCAGAAAATTAAAAAAAAAATGTAAAAATACAATTTTATATGAAAGATGAATTTTGTCATTATAAAGGGCAGCAGGCAGACTCATAACAATAAAAGGTACCAGTGGTAGCTAAGGATATAGGCTCCAGTGTAGTGTTATAACTAGGGTCTAAGGCAGTGGGGTATGCATATGAGCTAAATGTATTGAATAGCAAAATGGGAGAACATGTCCATATGCACCTAACTGTGTAGGAGCTATAATGCAGTTGTGTAAGCAGGAGAAGAAGCTGACATGAAAAGGGTGTGTGTCATGCTTGGTGTAAGCACATTGGAGCTCTGCAGCTCCTATTTGCACTCAGGTAAGCACATCTAAGCAAGGGTGTGTGTCTGAGGCTGCTTAGCTCTGCTTAGCTCTTTCAAGAACTGAGAAGCATGTTCATGTGTCCAGGGGAGGGCCATTTCTGCTCAGCAATGTTTACACTTGCTAAAACAGTTTGTGGGGCATGCTACAGGGCTTAAACAGAGTGAAAAAAAAAGGAAATAGTAGTATAAAGAAAATGACCTACAAATCACTAAAACAACGTCTCCCAGTCACAGTGGCCCATTCAAACCCACCAATAATACAGCTGGCAGGTGGAATGTATCATAGTCAGCCAATCATAGAGGAAGCATTTGCAGCACAACAGTATAAAGTATGCAAACACATTTCAGTCTGCTTTTTACCACAAACTCTGCACCATTGGTGTACAAAGTTGGAAATTTTAACTGACAAAACGTTAGGGGCTGCTGTTGCTTTGATACATCAGTATGTGCTAGAGACTGAGGGCAGTGAGGAGGATAATGCTGACAACTGTCTCAGACTGAGGAGAAGAGTGTTCAGACCCAGGGTAACCTACCAGGGGCTACATGATCTGGAGATACTAGAGCGCTACAGGGTGGACAGGGACATACTTCAGCAACTCATCGAGCTGTGCCAGCCTTACCTCAGACCTGGAGCCAACAAAGCGGAACCTATCCCAGTTGAAACCAAGGTATGTGTAGCCTTAAGAATACTAGCAACAAGTACCTTCCAAAGACCAATTGGGGACATCATGGGGGACTCACAGACATCTGCATCCAGGGTACTCCAACAGTTCCTGGATGCCATACTACCATGTGTTGGTGAGCACATTTATTTCCCCAGCACCCTTGAGGAGAGGACCAGCAATATGTGTCTCTTCCACCATGTAGCAGACTACTCACAGGTGCTGGGTGTCATAGACTGCAGTCATGTCTACATCAAAGCACCACCCAGTGAAGACATTAGACTGTATGTCAGGGCATTATCATGAATGTGTGTACTGGCAGCTCTGGAAGATATCAAGACTCCACATCTGGCATTCCTCACAGCTGTACCAGGGATTTTCCAGGGGTGAAATCCCATATGGCCATCTTGTGGGGTATGCTGACTATGCTTTGGAACCATGGATGATGACACTCTTCAGAAATACACACACACACCCACTGAAGAATGCCATAATGAGGCACACACACACAAACAAGGAACATCATAAAACATATGCTTGGGATGCTCAAGTCACAGTTCCTCTGCCTTGACATATCTAATGCAGCCTTTCAGTACTCTCCACCCACATGTGCACACATATTCATAGTATATGCCATGCTACACAATATGATTCTGCAGAAACATTTGCAGCAGGAACAGCACAGGGAAGGGCCACACAGGCCCCCACCATTGGCAAGGTCTCCACAGGCACAGGGGGACTCAGAGGAGGAAGGGCCTGAGCCTGTCTCTGTAGACAGATGCAGGCATGCCCAGTATGCCCAGGACTTGGCAAAGAGGTAACACATAGCACATACACTGACACCCTAAGGACCAGGGACTGACACCTCTCTCCAACTCACACACACAGTAAAATGGACACTACCTTATCATGTATAGCCCGGGTACTGTGTGCATCCAACAGAGTCAGCCCTCAAGAACCATCCTCACAACTACCGCAGGCACAAGGTAAATCACTCTTCTCAACAATACATGAATGGAGTAGTACATTTTGGTAGCATATCTAAGGTGTTGCAGCATGTCTGCAAGGAAATGGAGTGGCCTACCAGGATATCAGCACACAACTGTCAGCTATGTGGGGCAACAGGAAATGTCTGCCCAACACTTGCTTCCCCAGAGTATGCAGTTGTCCCCTAGGTGACAAAATGCACTACAGTGAACATGTGGGGCAAATAAACAGGGGGTGTCATAGGTCACATGCATGGATGTCAATGTTGGGGCCCCATGCTCTCCCCACAGCCTCTTGCAGCAAGTCAATTGTAGAAAACCATTAAGAAATGTCTGGAAAAGGCCCACAAATAGAGAGAATGATGAAATAGTCCTCTCACAGACTTACACAGTCATATCACAGCAGGCCTTGCAGTTGCAGAACGTCTCAGCAGGCTAGGAAGTCTGAAACTCAAATGCCTGCCAGTACATTCTAACCCTCGGTCTTTAGTGATATGCCAGTATTTTCCAAGACAGGCACAACACTATGCTAAATGGAGCCCAAAAGTAAAGCCAACATTTTCACAGTTTGTGCAAATGTGTACAGTTGAGAGGTATGCCCCCCAACACACCCATGTCCTCATAGAAATGCAGTAACAAGTATGTTTGTAGGGTAATAGCAGCAGAACACACATTCCCAAGGCTGTCCCAATCAACCTGACCACTTGTTGCATATCCAGAATATGCAGGGTTCAATGAGTTATGTATATGCATGGTCAATACTGTTAGGAAGTGGGCAGCACGTACACTTGGGTGTTGAGCCTAGTGGCCTAGGTACAGTATTGTGGTGGACAGGGTCCATTTTTCAAGACTTTCCTTGCAAACTATTTAGCATGCAGCTACACCTATGGCAGGAGTTGTACAGACTGTCCAGAAGTCAATATCTGTCACTGCAGGAAAGCTAGACAAGTCAGGGTCAGGGGGACACACATATGGATAGTACACAGCTCAGAGTAACCTATACAGTGCCTATTAGGCCAGCAGGTACCTGAAAGTCAGTTTACTGCCAGATTCTCAATGGCTGCCACCTTACTGTGTCAAGTCACTGGCCACCATCCATACCCCTGGAATGACAGATTGTCACTGAAGGATCACAAATATGCCTTATATAACTCTTCTGTGTGTCCTAACATTGCATTTGCCTGCCAAACTATGTGCCAAACAAGAGAGGTTCATGTTGAAGCATCAATGGCAGGCAGTGGAGAACCAGACGTCTTACCCCTAAGAAAAAGCAAGGTTATGCCAAACTGGTCTTCCAACTGTCAATGTTTGAAAGAGCATTAGTAACACCCTGTCCCCATGTGTGGTCCTTTGTCTGACTGTCATATATGGGCCTGTACAGATGTCAGTCTGTGATGGGTTGACAGCTAGGGCCAACATGCAGCCAAATAATAACATAGCAACACAAACTGTCTGAGGTGTTATCAGTATGGATCATCATGAATTATCATGGACCTCCTTAACAGGGACATTGGCAAACCCCAAATACCTGACCCCACACAGTCTGCCTTCAGTAAGGGGAGGTCTGTCAGTGAACTCTGGATGACTTCCCTGAGACAGCCAACAAAGATATGGATGATGGAAAGATGGTGCACTCTGACCACCTTCACTCGGCAAAAGCCTTGCACACTATTCCCCACATGGCCATAGTACAAGAACTCTGTCAAGTAGGCAGCAATCCATATGTTACCATATGGGTAGGTAAATGGCACATTGCTAGAACCCACCAATCATAATAGGAGTAGCTAAGTCAAGCAGTACACCTGTAATGAGTGGCATACCCCAGGGATTGGTCTGAGGGTCTCTGGTATATGGGAAATACTTCTCTGAGGTGCAGGCCAAAAACACTGCCCTATGGCTCACCAGGTTGGCAGATGACTGCAAGCTGTAAACAAAGCAAAAAAAATGAGACCAGCAAACTGTGGCAATTATCAATGTTTAATATTAATTACTAGAAACACATAGTAATAAGGAGAAAAACAGACCAGTTTCGGCTTAGTAAATCACTTAGCCTTCATCAGTGTATGTACACTGATGAAGGCTAAGTGATTTACTTAGCCAAAACCAGTCTGCTTTGCTGGTTTCATTTTTTTCTTTGGATTACATTTGTTTTCAGACCTTGCAGCTGCCATACATGCAGAGATTCTGTTCATACTAGGATTTGCAAGCTGGGATCAGTCATCAATTCCCAAAGTGATGTGGTAGTCCCACAAGAGGGTCTCACCAAAACAAATGATTGCTGCCAGAAATATGGTCTCAAGCTGAATGCCTGCAGGTGCATCATCATCCCCTTTGGGGAGACTGACGTCCCCACATATCACATGGAAGACAATGTCCTACATACACAATCAGTACTGAGGCATTTGGCCACCCATATTGATAACAACCTGAAGTCTGAGCACCATGTTACTTTTGTTGTACAGAAAGTTTCATAGATGGGCCAACATAACATTAAGGCTATCTCATCCAGGAACAAAGAGGTCATAAGATCCATGTATCCTAACCCTATACAGCCAGTTATTCTCTGCAACGCCCCCTCTGGCATGTATCTCATAAAGAACATGCAGCAGCTGGAGAGACTACAGAGAGTCCCCAGAGGTTCCTCACTGGGAGAATCTAGGACCCCAAGCACCTACTCTTACAGATAGCCTAACAGCACTGTCCCTCCACTCAGTTCTATACAGACTCCTCAGAGGTGACCTTTATCTGGTATACAAAGCAATCCAGACCCTGCCTTGATGGAACTGTAGCACATCTGGAAGTCAAGGCCCACTTGATCAAAATGTAGGCACATCACCAACCTAGTCTGTGCTATCGATAGGGCTTGTTGGTGTGACAGATATGTGTCCCACAGACTCTTCCATCTGTTGAATACACTCCATGTCCACATCAAGCCGAGTCCCTCAAATACCCCTTGCGAAGTGCTCCCTGTATAAGTGCATATGAAACAGAAAATACAGTCCTGTGACTCCACCTGTGTCTCTGCTGTACAGGGGCTCTGGGTGTTTACATGTCTTACCATGGGCTATACTCTCATTTGGGAGAGTTATAAGGGTGTCAGGGCCAGTAGCTCAGTAACCTCATAGTAACATATCAACCTATGAAGAAATGTCAGTCATAGGTTCACCACATTACCCTATACTGCTTTGCCGCTGACATACCTGAAAACCACAGTGTTATGTGGAATATACCACACATATAATGGACATCCCTGCTTAGTAGAAAGTACTCTGTGCCCACACCCATTCCTCTCAACCTCTTAGAGCAAGACATTTGAACAAAGTAATAAATAAAAGTGGGACAAAGACCCAAACATAGGGCTGATATTTAAATATTGCTCTCACAAACTTAAACAGTTGAATGAAGTCTGAAACTCAAATATCCTGTCATTATTTTCTAACTTCACTCTCTAATTATGTGCCACTAACTTGCCAAAACACCACACTTTTATAGAAAATAGACCAAATCTATGAGGCATACATCTAGACATTCTGCAAAACACTCTACAGTTCAGAGGTATGACACACCAGGGTATGATTTTTCAGTTAAGATAAATAGCAAACAGCAAAAGTACACTGGTGGAAACAGGTCAAGCACCTGTTTCCACCAGTGTACTTTTGCTGTTTGGTTGCTTCTCCCTGGTTCCTGGTTGTTTCAGTTTTTCATTGTAAGATGAATACTACACAAGCAGGTGATCCGCAGCAAGTATATCACTTAGGTGCTGGACTGTTTATACAGAGTCATTTGCCAATCAGCTGTAGGCACACCTCTCAACATGCCAGACTGGTCAAGACTGTCTATAGTTTGGCTCATAATTCTGGTCTGTGCATCATACAACTTGTATTTCACAGATAAACCACTATGAGGATCTGATTATGTCTGTTAGTAAGTACTGACACAATATATTTCATTGTCAGACATCATATAGGTCAGGTAATATCTGCTAAACAAAGCCTGTTACACTAGCAAATGTTCCACATTAATAAGATCAATATGTACTGTATCCTCCTATTTTTGGGCCATTGCCCCCCCCATTTTGGCAGGCTATTTACAGATACCTTGCACTAATGGGTTGAGAGGTATTGCTGTAGGACACAAAACCCCAGACTGGAGTGCAACTATATCTGGAATGGAGTCCCACTCCTACTATAGAAGGTTTTATTGGGCATGCTCCTACACTTAGAGAATTGCAGCCCACGTCTAAACCCACGTCTAAACCCACATTGGGCTGTATAACTGTATTGTGCATATATGTCTTTGCATACAGACAGCTATGTACACCTTAACTGACTCTACCCACACCCATCAGACAGGATTACCCTCAGCTAGCTGTAGGTGGCCCATATGTGATATATATGCATATGTTGCATGTGATACACAGACATATATATGGGCAACATATAAAAATATTTCCAGCATACACACACATAGACATGGAGAAGAGAGAGACAGACAGTGATAGAGAGAGAGAGAGAGAGAGAGAGAGAGAGAGAGACAGGCAGACACACACACAGAGTGAGTCATAGACAGGGATACCCTGAAAGGCGCAGAGTGACATCCTGCTGTGGACAGTTGCATACCAATTGTAACCAGTTGCATGTGCCAGCATAAAGGTGAGCTCCATTGTGTAATAGTACAGTGGTAGGGGTTGTAATATCACATCACCTGCCTTTCTGTGTGTGTGTGTGTGTGTGTGTGTGTGTGTGTGTGTGTGTGTGTGTGTGTGTGTGTGTGTGTGTGTGTGTGTTTGGGTAAGACCATATCCTCTGAGGGTATGGGGTTTACAATTTTAAGGCATGTTCCACCTAGTACAATTCCCATTGCCCACTTTACAAAGGACGCTGATGTCATCCACCATAGAAGTACCTGTATACACTCTTCAGCACTATAAGCTCTGTGGCACATGCAATAATTGTATTATACTACAGTGCAATTAATTAGACAGACAGGGGTTCTAATTTCAATACTGGCAGGCATAGTACTGTATTTGTGTGTGATGCATATCCCCTGTGGTTGTTGTGTGTGTTGGTTATGCCATTTTAAGGCCTGTTGACCCCCTTCCCATGGCATTACCTTAAAGAACCAGTTAATGGCATCTGCCATACATGCATCATGTTAAACTGTACAGGCCATACCAGCCATCTGTACATATATATATGTTTGCAACCAATATGTGGTCTGTGTCCCCTAACAATGGACATTTATGAGACACATTTCCAAATATGTCACAGTTACTGTAGTGACAGACATGTCAGCAGCAGACCTCATACCTTTCTGAAATATCATGCTGATAAATGTCTGTTACTCTATCACTGTATCACATCATCTTGCAACAGTCTACCTGCATTATGGCCACCAACATACCTCCCAACCACTCACAGACAGACATCAGGTGAAAGCCATATAAGAAGCTGAGGCAAACAGCAAACACTGAGCACACCCATCACATATTGCTGAGACACACATGGGAAATATCAGAACAGGTCATGCAATTGAATACACCTTCCATAGGGTATGTGTTGTTACATGACAATATCCATCATTAATCTACAATATCAGTTTGTTATGATTTTACCAGACATTGGCCAGAAAACCACACGTGTATGACAGATGTAAAGAAATCATGTGTCAAACATTAGGACAATCTGAACACATATGTAGAGATCAGAGGTATGGCCACAATCGATACCCATACCTCCCAAGCTCTTAGAGCTATAAATGTTTACAAAACCATAAATAATGGGATGGCAAAGGCCAAATAATAGAGACACCTGTCAAACATTGCTCCTACAGACATATAACAGTGATAGCATAAAAGGTTTTGAATTAGCACAGATGATATGAAAAGTATGAAGTGTGCAACTTATAATGTCTGCCATTATGTTATGACATCAGACCACAATGATTTTGCAATGATTTGCCAGAAAGACACAGGTGTATGAGAAAATTGACTAAATATATGTGGCATGACTCAGGACAGTCTGTGTAAACTGTACAGTTGAGCGGTATGTCTGAACCACCCTGCAGGCTGCAGTCCATGTTTGGTAAGGTGTAACCTGTGATGAAACAGTTAAAAGAGGTCCCAAGACTGTAGGACAAAGACAAGTCATACAGTTTTGTACTGATTGCATAGAGAAGTGATTGCATATCAGAAGCACCTTAATGTCTTGAGAAATACTGTAAGCTAAGGTAATGTCACACAAAGAAGGTGTAATACTAGCATACCAGAGGACGTCCTGTGTGTTGCACTTGCTGTGAGCATGCTATGTGCTGCCAACTGTCACATTACTCCAAGTTGTGTCCCACACTTTACAATTGATAATGTCACACATACATTGTGTTTTGCCTATGTGTGTGCAATATGTAGACATGTTAAGGCTCAGTGACTACCTTGTGCCCACAAGACAGGTGAATCTGTTAGGGTTAAAGTAATGGCTAGGCTTGTGAGGGACATAGTACCAGTACTCAAGTAACCTCCTCTGTACGTATGAGCCTGTGGTACTACAGAACAACGAGGTGACATGTATAAAGGCTAGCTTGCTGTGTCAAGGGATATGTATGCAAGGCCACACTGTCTGCCACCAGTGTCCCTTACACACTGCTGCATGCATACACACCTGGTAAACATGTACATATACAGCTGTACCTTAGCTATTAAAAGGTCATTGTGTTTCCACTCTGCCATACTCCTCATTGGTAATGTCAGCAGGGCCACAGCCTGCAGACACACAGACACCTGGAACTCAAACAGAATACAGCATGTGAGACTACATTCAATCAGCATTACTAATACCAATAATGCATCATGGCTAAAAATGATACATACACTTTGATTTGTACTCAGAACAATTGCCAGCAGACAGCACCTTACACACCATTACATTCCTACATTGTACTATATTCACCCTGTGCATCAGACCCATATTAGCATGTCCCTGCATCAATGGTATGGATGGCAGGGATGTGGCACAGGTATCATCATATGCACAGGGTGCGATGTGGGTTTGTCAGAGGCCTAAGCTGGGATGTACAGTTGACATCATGTGTGTGCATTTGGAGGTGCGTTGTCTAAATGAGCTGTGCAGAGGTGCTGTGTGTGTCTGACTGTGACCTGCCTGTGACAGAGATGTGTGTGTGTTTGTATGCACAAAGTCATGCCATGTGGCTGCCCTACACAAGGGTATGTTGGACAGCTGTGGACCATACATGGCAGGGTGTAAAGTTCACCGTCTCTGGCCACAGACATGGGAACTGGTTCTGCCAGGGGTCTCACTGGCACCACCAGGCTTAATGGCCAGATGCAGTACTTCTCCCTGACTGCTGTCTGATGGATCCATGGTCCTGATGAGAACAGCCAGGACCACGTGCCAATGCCTGTTCCATTGTGGTGTGGACAGCGCCCTCCCTTTGGAAGTGCTGGTGGTACTGCCACTATGGGAGTGTGAATGTGCATGGCCCCCGTAGATTCTCAACTTATCTTGTTGCTGACCTATGTCCCCATGGCCAATGCCCTACTCCCACCACATGCTCCAGCACAGACATTCCACGGTCAAGGATTGACAGTCTCACCCCACCATTTATGCATGACTTCAGCATAATAACGTGTGGCATCAGCAAGGCCGTGGAGGTCATCACGAATGGCAGGAAGTGTTGCATTCAAGACCCCAAGTATCTGTCTGGTGTTGCATTAAGTACATGCCTGTGCCTTCATGATGGTCCAAAGCATGCGTCTGGTGACACCTGCTGTGGCATTTGCAACAGGGGCTTGACGGGCAGCATTCCTCCTTTGAGCACCCCTTTCCATCTGCCTGTGTGGGACCTCACTTGCTATCTGGCTATAGCTAGTGTCTACACTCACACTTGTCATAGTCATCACCCTAGACTGTTCCATGCCACCACCCTCCAACTTTCCATTATCTGTGGCTGCTGGGAACTGGGTATGTGTGGGTATTGTGACTCTGTGCAGGGACATTGTTGTTGAAAGCGGGATGCTAACCGATGGCACAGATTCAGCCCCCTACAACCTGACCTGTGCCTCACTATGACCACCATCATCATCAGAGTCCACAGAGACACTGACATTAGGTTGTGAGTAGGAGGAACACCATCCCCCATGTCCACCTGTGAGGGGAAAACAACATATGTAAATTAAAACTTGCACTCTAATGTTTGCTGACACACACACACACCCACACACACACACACACACACACACACACACACACACACACACACACACACACACACACACACAGTCATATACAGGTGAGGTGGCACAAAGGCACTATACAGACCACACAATATCCAAATGATGATATCAGACCACAACATACACACTCTGGACAGGCCTTCAACATCATGCAGTGCAGCTATGTCCACTTAATGTTGATACTAATATATGCCTCTGGGATACGTGAATAGTGTTAGTAGTTGATGGGCCTTCACCTAGCACACACTGCACCCGTGTATACTTTATGGCTGTCCACCTGTATAGCACAGTGGCAACACCTACAGCAATGTTACATCTCCTGCAAATAGGTCTTTGTGATGACCACTGTGATGCAATGCAGTTAACCCCACCACAAGTGAACATATACATATCACAATATGGCTAAGAGTAACAGTTGTGTGCATGGTAAAATGCATGCCCTTAACATGCCTAGGGTATTGGTGAGCCACAACAAGATATACTCACTGGCTTCAGGCTGTTGTTCCCCATCCAGACCAGAGGGACCTATGTAGTTGTGGGAGAGAGGTATCATCAGCAGACTCACATGTGCATTGGTACAGGATGAATGCTGCATTTCTGCACATGTACAGTACAAGCTCTGATACTACACAGTTTGCTGTCATTCACCATGATGTGCACTTGTGTGCATTACAAAACCCCATGCACAAATGCAGATTGACCTGACATATGCATCTAGATACTCTATGGATGTGAGTATGACTGCTACAGTACTCAACTGATGTCCACTGGGGCCTTACCTGGATGCTCCTCGCCTGTTGTCTAGGTGGCACCCACTTCCATGACTTGGGTGTGTTCAGTTTGCTGGGGTGCGGTGGCTGCCCCAAGGTTGATGAGGAACTCCTCTGTTGGTGTCAGTGGATCCTGCATAGCAGGACCTCCAATTGTGTCTGTACAGTCCTGGCAATGGCAGCAGCCATTCGCCGGGCATGGTGTATGAGGTTGGTTGCTCTGTGCCTGACCTGTTCGTAGGTCCACCCATGCTGACCCACGTTGTTCACCCTGGTAACTAGGTCAGCCCACAGTGAATTCTGCTCCTGCAGCTGCTGTCTGCTATGACTGAACAGGACTCAGTGATACTGTTGAATTGCTTCAATAATTGCCGCAGTCTCGGCTTCCGATTATGCAGTCTGGCGCATACCTGGAAGACATAAACAGGGAAACACATCACAGGACCCCATGCATTGGTCAATGTTATTTACAGATCCTGCACATCCACATTCACTAGCACTATCAACCATTGACAACCACATCATACCCCTGCCATCTATCAGCACAGTATGAGCATGCATTGCACTCCTATTCCTGATGTGTCATGTTCCCCCCAATGAGAGCCATTAATGTGCATAATCCTCCCTTTATCAATCACATTTGTGTAGAGGGATGACAGTGGCTGTCTTCCATACAGATGGGATGACAGTGGTCCTCAGACTTTGTTTGACTACAGTGTGTAATGGAGCTGAGAGCTCATGCCTGAGTTCATGTAGGATGCAGACAGGGATATTATGAGAACCCATGGAAACTTCAATTTATTACCTTTGAGAGGGCATTACAGACCTGCTCCCTGGTGATTAGGGGAGGGGGCTGAGTGCTGTGCATAACCTCCTATAGTGATGGGGGACAGGGGGTGACATTTTCGCTTAACCTGTCTACAGCGGGTTGGCTATAGCTATAGCATGTGTGTATGTGGCGTTTTTGACCACCAGTAGCGGGTGGATTTGGTTGTTGCCTCCAGGATTGCAGACATATGTGAAGAAGTCCTTGTGATTGGCCTTGGTGGAAGTGTCCAATTTGTACTCATAGTTAGCCTTACAGTCATTGACATGTGACCATATATGCTTGTTCAGACAAAGGTGGGATTGCTTCCAATTTGGTGCCTGATCCTTTTTGGCCCTGTACAAGCCAATATTTCAACCTATTTGGTGGTTCGTGTATTGCTGCTGTCCACTAAAGAGGATTACTCTACCTTGGGGGAGGTGAGTTTTACAAGTCCGGTATTGCCGAGTTCATACAGCTATGTAGCTGCTCATATAGATGTTTGTTGTAGTCTTGGATACAAAGTCATAACACAGTTGAACACTTTTCCAATTTCAACCTGGTAATCATACTTAATCTAGTAATCATTTCTGTTTTAAGGCAATGCAACAGCATGTAGCTGTAGACATTTATGTCTGTATGATGCACTGAAACTAAGATTACACACTTGTAAAATAAGTACAGCTTAATTACCTGACATTTTGCAACTCATGTCTGTATGTTTGAGGCTTCCAGCTACACCTATTAATACATACATGTGCACAGGTAATACTTGATATACATTTCTGTTCTATATCAGTATGGCATGCTGTGTTTGTACTCTTGCAGCTCAGTCATACCTCTTAACCTGTTAGAGCAAGACATCTAGATGAAGGCACACAAAAACAGGGGGCAATGACCCACAAATAGTGACACTTTATACATATTGCTGTAACACACTTAAGACAGTTGATAGCACAGTAGGTTTTGCATTCACTGGAATACTCTGGAGGATATGACATCTGACATTCAAATGTATGCTATTATGTTCTGATGTCACTCTTCACTGATTTGCCAGTGATTTGTCAGACATAACACAACTATAAGAAAAGGACTAAAATATGGGGCAAACATGCGTTCAGTGTGCAAAGCTCTGGACAGTTGAAAGGTATGAGCTCGGTATATAACATGCAGTTTAACACACACTTCTGCGCCAGTTGTTTACTATGCACATACCCTATATATGTCTCTTAAATATGTAAGACAAGCATATGTATCATAGCAGTATTCACAAGTGACATATGATTATTTACAACATCCCAGGTAGCTGAACTGGCTGTGTCACAGTCAGTATTGTACAACAGACACTCCAGTAATAGTCATATGTGAGCTGACCTTTCCTGGGGTCACTCAGGGGTCAGAGCTGTGATCTATGTCACTGCAGATAGAACCAGATGGGAAGGTCATAGGTGCTGAACAGCAACATTTCAGTCCAGCAAGTCTTGTTGAACATATCATTTAACTTCCTATTTCCCATCATTGCATCCCCACTTCTGCATTCCATTACATGCTTACTTCTTTGACATACCTGTTGTAGTGCTTTTTTAGAGTAATCATGAAGTGTCTCTATCCTTATTTGCAATATTTCCATCAAAGGCTCAGACCTGTTTTGCATAGGCAGCAGCTTGCCATTTGTAGGTAATGTTCATGAGCAGGTGAGTTCCTGTGCACCAGTTGGTGTCTCCCACTTGCTAATTGCATCCAGAACAGCTGTGCTGTCTTTCCACTAGCCATTGCCATAGCAACTCAGTACTATAATTACGTCCTTCATGTGGGCCTTGCCCCTTTCCCTTGCCTGTGAGGAGAACATTATGGAGGTGTGGGAGCTACAGCTTCACATAAGGTAGGTGGAAATACCTCTTAGAACAAGAAATGTGGAGAAAGACCAACAAAATAGGGGACAAAGTTCCAGAATTAGTTACAGATTTTAAGTATCACAGTTATACAATTAGAAGATTGCTAGATTAACAGGGTTTGTCAGTACATGCATTATCTGTATGATTTGAAGTCTGACAGTGATATGTATATGACATACCTCTCAACTGTCCAGATTTCCACAGAATGTCTAGAAGATTGCCTCTTATGTTTGGTCTGTTCCTCAGACAATTTCTGTTTTTGACAAATCAGTAGGATAATGTGATGATTGAAGTCACTAAATGATGACATCCATTGGTGTTTCAGACTTCATAGCCTTCAGAAAAGTTATGTTACAACAAACCTTGTAACACCAGTAACGTTTTCAGTTTGTAACACCATTATTTAAGATATGTCACTATTTTTGACTCCACGTCCCCCAAGTATGTCAGGCTTTGTCCAGATGTCTTGCAGTTAGAGGTTCAGAGGTATGGCATAGCATTATTTAGTGAATTCACTCCTGATATCATCCCAGTGATTTAGCAGAATCCCAGAAATGTTATGAGGCAGTGACCATAAATATGGTCCCACACCCTGGACTTTCTGTGGAAATCTGTACAGTTGAGAGTTATATATGTCTGGCCATTGTTAGACTTTCAAGATTGTGCAGCAGTGTAGTGGGTAAATGTTTGTTGGGCTAAGTAGGGAGAGGGGAAGATGTAAGCATCATAGATCCTTTTTTATCTGACTGTGCATGCTGCTACAGCAGATGATGATCTATCAGCTGTATATGTTTGTAGGGGCAGACTGAGAAATGTCCTGTAACACCTCAGGTTTTCCAGTAGACTGTGACTTGGGGCAGTATATGTAGGTGTACTGTGTGACTGGCAATCAGGATATGTTTGTACAGACAATCATTATACTCTAGAGTTCAGTTGGGTTACTGATATGTTTCTGTGACTGTGGTGCAAATGGTTGTGAGTTGACAATTTCTCCCCAAATTCTGTTTTTCCCTACTGTTACATCCCTGTACTCCATAATATATTCACAAATGCATGAGTAATTCCCCAGAGCTGATTTGAGGTTGTGTTGGTCTGACTGCAGTTCAGAAGGTGCTGGGTGAAATGGTTGGCAGCTCTCAGTGTTTTTTTCCCTTCTGTTACATGACTGCAGTTATACATCTCCACTGTCCAGATTTCTATACACTGTCCAGATGCATGGCTCATATTTTTGGTCTGTTCACCATAACAGTTGTGGATTTCTGACAAATCACTGGGATGATGTGAGCATTGACATCAATAAATGATGGCAATCATTTGTGTTTCAACCTGACATTTATCAGAAAATATATGCTAGAACAAACCAAGATACTCTAGCAAACTTCTAAGCGTAAAACAGTCATATTTCAAATATGTCACTATTATTTGGCCTTTATCCTCCAACTTTGTCAGTCTTTGTGCAGATGTCTTGCAGTAAGAGGTTGAGAATATATATATATATATATATATATATATATATATATATATATATATATATATATATATATATATATATACATATATATATATATATATATACACATTACTAATTCCACAGGTTTTTCCTTAATGTTCGATGACTATCCTGCATGATATAGTTCTCATAGCTCATGTGAAGTACTGGTAGCTGCTGTGACTGGAGTGCAAAGGGTGCTGGGTTTAAGGCTTGTCAGGGATGTGTATTTTTCCCCTTATGTTAAATGACTGTAATGCATGATATGTTTGTAAAAGCATTATAAATTCCCAGAGCTCAGATGGTGTAGAAGCATGTTGCTGCGATTGTAGTGCACAGGGGCCTGGGTTCAAGACTTGGTAGTTTGTTTGTTTGTGTCTTTCAGCTTTTCCCGGTTAGGGGTCGGCACAGCAGAACTCCGGTCCGCTAATGATTGGCAGTTGATTTTTACTTACCGGCTTGCCAGGCCTGATGCACAACCTTCAAGGAAGGTACGCCCATTCACGCATGTCTCCACGCAGAAGATGCTCTAGCTGAGAATTGAACCGGACAGTATCTTACTGTGAGGAGACAACGCTACCGCAGCACCACCACCGCGGGTTTTTGGTTCAAGACTTGATAGTGATGACTTTTTTTCATTAATGTTGAATGACCGTAATGCATGATATATTTGTAAAAGCACTACAAGCCCACACAGCTCAGATGGGGTAATGGTATGTTGCTGTGATTGTAGTGCACACCATCCTGGGTTGAGACTTAGCAGCACTAATTATTTTGCTGCTGGGCAGAACAAGGACTGATGGAGACAGAGTGAATAAAGCACTTTTAAGCAGTTGTAAGTGGGTTTGCATGGTTCTGCGTGAAGCTAAGTGATGCTAACAGACTGTTAAGTCCTCTTAGCTTCACAAAGCGGTGCTTATTCCTGCTTATACCTATGCTAATTTTAAATAAAGAAAAGAAAAAAGAGTGATAAGAAAGTGGTGAAATGGGGGCAAGCAGGGGGGGTAAAACATTAGGAAAAGCAGCTAGGGATGTGCAGGATGGGTGTAAGAAAGAACCATAGCTCTGCATTTCTTCTGCAGCAACAGCTGTGACTGATGTGGAAAATTTGGAATTTACAGCCTCACACCCAACAGGGAGGGGGTGTTGACAGCATAAATTTGTAGAGTAACTTGAGTGTAGATTGATTTGTGTCACTGGACATGTGGGCAAAATGTAGAGCTATGTATGGGGCAATGATTTTTTTTGCAGAACAGAGTACCCTTTTTTTTTATTAAGGTGAGAGTGGGATGTTGGAGAAGGGCTGTAGGTATGTTTGGGGAGGTAGGTTGGGTTGGATAGGTTGCATTCCCAGGCAGACAAGACAAAAGACAGGGGTGGTATATGACACATGAGGGGGGTAAACACCTTGGATGGGGAGGGTGTTTGGGAATCAGAGGCCCATGAGGCCCCAAATGGATACAGTGGGACTGAGGTCCCCACCAATGGGCAGTCACCACTGCATCTTCATGGTCCCAAAGGCGGCTGTGCTGGGGGCTGGACAACAGGGGAAGCCTTCCCCCTCCAGGTGTGCCAGGTGGCCCTCCATCTGGTGCAGCCATACATCCAACTTGGAGTGGATGATGCTGTGCACCATACCACGGAACTTGCAGCGGGTGATGGGCTCATCTCCGTGCCTGTGCTTGGGGGGTGACGGGTCCCATCCCCAGAGGTGGTTCCACCCAAAGCTGGTGCAGGACCAGCAGAGGAGGAAGTTCCAGGTTGAGTCCCAGACATGCTGGGGCCTGGTGCCATGGCCAGATGAGGCAGGACAGGTGACTCCACTGGGATCTGCCTTCCCAAACGTGCTATGGTGTTGAGGTTTTCCAAAATATATACGCTAGTTATGAACAAAACATTTCCGAATTAGTTATAACAGCATGCATAGGTGTTCCAATTAATCCAAAACAACAGATTTGTAACAGTTGCATAGCAAACAGAACATATTCATAAATGGAACAACAGTAAGCATTTTAACAGCATGCAAGTTACATTGATGGCAACAGACCACCGATAATGGTATTTGAACAAGGTATGTTAATATGCAACCAATTAAATATATGAACAATAATAGAACACATGTCCCAACAATAGGTTTTGAGAACAACATACCCGTAGTATATGAATAATGATTATTCATACAGATGAGGGGGGGGGGTTACTGAACCTCTATCTATTTTTATTGAGAAGAATCTACATCCACTCCTATCTAATTGTGAGACTGTGCTAAGAGATTCTAAGGTTTTTCTTGAAACTCTTAGGATGAAGTGGATGAATATAGATACCAATCATTGTTGTTTCTTGGTAACAATGGATATAGAATCATTATTCATGGTGATTCCGAATGAATGGGGAATAGAGACCATAAGGGAACTACTTCACAGTGTAGACTATAACAAGAACAAATGTGACCTCATTTGTGCTTTGTTGGATATAGTACTGACCAATAATGTTTTCTTATTTCAACAACAGAAATACTTACAGAAGGTTGGTGTGGCTATGGGCACAGCTTGTGCGAATAGCTACACCAACCTTTCCTTGGTTCAATGGGAATGCACACATGTGTTAACCAATAGTACATATGGCAGGTATATCAAGTGGTAGTCAGGTTTGTGGATGATATTTTTTGTTGTGGAATGGTACAGAGGTAGAACTAAATGCATTTTTCAGTTACCTCAATAATACCACTCAATTTCTTAGATTTACCTCTCAATATTCTATGACTGAAATTGACTTTCTTGATGTCAAAGTAAGAAAAGATGAATTAAACCAGATTAGACCTGGTTTGTTTAGGAAACATGTTAGAAAAAACACGTTCCTACATAACACCAGTATGCACCCGAACCACATCAAGGTCAACATCATCAAAGGCCAAGTATACAGGATTATGAGACTGTTTAATGATGATGATGAACTACAAATAGCCCTGGACCAACTTAAATCTAAGTTTTTAAACAGGGGCTATGATGTTAGAACTATAGATAGGTGCATTCTAGATGGTTGGAGCAATAGGGCGGGTAGATGTAGACTCTATTATGATACGCACACTACAACTCCAGCAAGCGGGCAAGTCAATGATCACGATGAGGTAAGGCATATACATACAGACACAGATAAAACACTTAGGATGCCACTCACTTTTGCAAGCAACATAAGTGTAGTATGTGATGTAGTAACCAAAAATTAGGGTATTCTGTCCACAATTGACAACCTACAGGATATAATTGGTACTAAGCCAAGTTTCACTTTTAGGAGCAATAGAACTGTCAGAAAAATATGTATTAATGTATGTGCTTAATGCTAATTAGAAGCTTAACGAGTTAACACGTTTTTCATTCTATTTTATATACACTATTTTATATACAGCTCAGTTTTATATGAGACTAAAAGATGCTTTTGAAACTGCAGTGTGCTTTCTGAAACTTGAAAGATGCCCTCTGACATAGTAACTGCTAGCACAGCAAAATTCATGTTTATGCCTTTTGGAAATGTACTTGAAAAACAGGTGATTATCTGCTAGGTCAGGAAGCAATGAATGAACAATGCCATATTCTATAATGTTATGATTTTGAACAATTAGCTGTGTTCGTGGTATGAGAACGTGCACGGCTGCAGAAGGAAGAGATAAAGACAAACAAAAAACTGTTGGAGAAATGAACTGCAATCTATACTTGCTTTGTGTTCGAATTAGCCATAGTACCTTGAATGGTAACATTGCATATATCTAACCGGTGGTAGCCAAGGCCACATTTTTTTTCTTAGGAAGTTTCTCATAAAAATTGATAGTACAAGCAGAATTTCACGAAAACAACTGCTATGTAATGATGTTAAAACTTGTGATTTGCTACGTCAGCTTGGCAGGCAATGTCTTATTAGAAAATGTATAAAAATGCTTGCATTTCCTGATTCTAGTCAGACAAACTCTGTATTAGCATGTTTTTGTCTCCTTGCTGCAAGATTAAAGTGCCTTAACCTGAACCTACTGTGTATTGATAATTTTTAAAGTATATTTTTCCTTTGACAGATTGGTCCTTCGGACCGGAAATATCTCTCGCTCTAGCTCAGGTCAGATGGGCCCGGTGGCTTGAAACCATACGGGGAAGAAGCCACATCGGTTCTTCTGCTTTGAAAGACCTCCGACTGAATTGTCGTTCAAAAGAGGCCAGCCACTGTTTCTGATCTGCGATTGGAGGATGAGTCAACTTTCCGGTGGGATCAAACACGGAGGCTCAGGTAAGGAGGAATTTATCTTTTTCTGTTTTAGATCAGGGACTTGTTACAGTATTTTTGTTTTTGTCAGGGAGATTTGCAAGTGCAGATCAGGGACAAAAAAGATTGCTGTCTTGTCATAGATCAGGGAAACAGAATAGGTAGGCAGTTAATCTAGATAAACTGTGAAGAAGTGTAAGTCATGGTACCACATGATAAAAAATGGTTACGTAACAATTTCTAACTTAGCTAAGACAACATGGGAAATCAGTGCACAAAAAGTTCCCGAGATCCGCCCTTAACCGAAGACGCGAAATATATGCAATTACAGAGTGCCGACAATGTTAGGTATTATACAAAATGGGTTAATAAATACAAATTTGATGGTAATTTAGATAAACCTTCACTTATTAAACTTGTTAGACAACTTAAAACAGACGCAAAAGGTCAGCTAAAAAAGCAACGTCAATTAGGAGTCCCTCAGGCACACAGGTGGCTTGAGGAAGCAAACCGCAGGGAACAAAATATTAAAAATTCAAAAGCAATGTTTTTAGATGAAGAAGACAATAACTTAGTAATAGCAATGGCCCCTCCGCTTCCCTTACCAGAATATGAAGCGAGTGGACAAGCTGACCTACCTCCGCTATACCCAGCTGTTCCTGCAAAACCAAAACCGTTTGTCAGAGATCCTATCGAGACCAGGTCTCGAACACGCAACTTAAGAGGGGATATTGAATTGTATGAAATAAATAAAAATTCACAAGCTATGAGTGAAGAAGAGATATGTCCACTCATAGAAGTACCAAATCCGCAGGCAGGACAGGCAGGACAGGACCCAACTCTTCTAGTATATAGACCGTGGACACCGGAAGACATCCGGAAAGCCACAGAGGGAATTCCCCATCCGAAAGTTAATTTTAGAAAATTCTTAGAAGACTTACAGGGCATGAGGTTAAGTTATCATTTGAATGGAGAGGAGGTAGAGAAAGTAGTCAGACAAATTGTGGGTACAGATTGGCACATGATCAGTGGCAACTGGAATCCCCGTGACGCAGAACATAGGCCACTCCCACATAGTAAGGCAGAACTGGATAAAAGAGTGAAAGGTCTGACAGACCGAATCTCTGAGAAATGGAAGCCTAGGGCTGATTGGACTTGCATTAATCAATGAATGCAACAAGAAGGTGAAACTGTTGATAGATATTATGCCAGATTGTTAGAATGTTTAATAACCATTGTGGAATGCAGGTACCTGAAGACCAAACACGATTCCCCATATGAGCAGCAGCTAAAGAATGCATTTTTGAAAGGCAGTATTGCACCCATTAGCAGCTTTATTACACATGGTAGATCATCGTACAAGTAGATTACAGTCATTACTTGAATATGCAAGACATGCCGAAAGGCATTTTAATAGCAAAAAGAAAAAAGAAAACTCAAGTATTTGCAGTAGAAGACGGATCAGAAGTCTTTGTAGAACAAACTGGGAAGAAGGGTAAAAAAATGCCCAGGGAAACAAACAATCTGATAAACGATCAGAGGATTTTGAAGAGAGAAAGAAAAGGGGTGAATGCTTTAAATGTGGGAAAAAGGGACATTTAGCAAGAGACTGCAGGCAAAATAAAAAGGTAACCACAGAAGACAAGGAGGGTGAGGACTGACTATATGATAGTCAAGAATCACTGGAAAGGAATAAACAAGAAAAGACAAGTGCAAATGTGATAGAAGGGGTAGAGGATGTGATAGGAGAAATAGAGAATGTGCATGAAATCACAGATAATGAAGAAAATGAAATTTTAGACTTAGCATTATTGAGCCTAGAGCTCTACTTGGCAGACACAAAACCAGAAGTTACACTTCTGGTAGAGGGGAGGGAAGTTAAATTCCTGTGTGACTCAGGGGCTTCACGGACCCTGATACATCCTTCCAAACTACCAGAAAATTCAGAATCACTTGACTACATATTAGTGAAAGCAGCTAATGGACATCTGTATCGGGAGCCACTCTCCCACAACATAGCAATAACTGACCCTGTTTCAGGGATGACCCAGAGAAGCAAAATTCTTGTTTCTGCAAAATGCCCAGTAAATCTTTTGGGCAGAGACCTAATGCAGATATTTGGCATAGCAGTAGTTCCAACTATGCAAGGTATGGAAGCACAGCAACAAATGGATACTTTTGTAGTGCGACCGGAGGGTGAAACATTTTATTGGTACAGCCAGGACTTAGTTACGACTGGTCCAGGGGCAGTAACCGAAGAACTGATGAACGTAGCCATCAGTAAACCCCCCTCCCTTGACACTGATAAACAGCATTTGTTGCATTGCACTCTATATTACTGTAGAAAACCAGGACCTGATAAAGAATATGAGCAAGAACTGTTTAGAAACCATGCTAACAGATTAGTATTACGAAATTTGTACTGGGACACAGAAGAAAACAGTGTAGTGAGCTGTTCATTGCCCCAGGAATTCTTAGCACTTTACAAATCTAATCGATTACCACATGTGAGTTTGACTAAAGACAGAAATGTGAAGTGGGCAGACCTAGGAGAAAAAGTCACAAGGTGGGAAAAGCAGACAGAGTTAGAACTTTTCGAACAGGGAGTACAAAAGCAGAAGCTGAAATGGATAAAACAGACACACCTAGCTGTACACTTGCAGGCAAGTGAGGACAGCTGAGTAGCACTCTTACTAGAGGAAGAGGAAAAAGCCTTACGAGACATACTAGGACTTCTTCGTACAGCAGGACCAGTTACTATCACTCCAAAATCAGCATTTAGACCTCAAAAGAGACAGTATCCATTGAGAAAGGATGCAGAAATAGGAATCAAACCTATAATAGCAGCCTTACTTAAGAAAGGAGTACTGATAGAATCTCCTGATTCACCATGTAATACACCCTTATTTCCTGTTAGGAAAGCAAACAGAGAATGGCGTATGGTCCAAGATTTACAAGCTGTAAATGACGCAGTTATACCCAGGGCACCTATGGTGCCAGATCCACATACCTTATTAAATGATTTGAAACCTCAACAAAAATATTTTTCTGTGGTAGATATTAGCAATGCGTTTTTCTCAATACCGATACACCCTGACAGTCAAGATTGGTTTGCATTTACATTTCAGGGGAAAAGGTATACATATACACGACTACCACAGGGATATTGTGACAGTCCCACAATATTCGCACAAGAAATGGCAAGTAACCTGGCAGGGTTTATCCCACCGAAAGGCAGTCAGATTTTACTTTACGTAGACGACATTCTGCTGGCAGCCCCCACCCAGCAAGAATGCAGAGAGGATACCATAGCATTATTACAATTTTTAGCTACTCAAGGACACAAGGTAAACAAGAACAAACTGCAACTTTGGAAAAAACAGGTCAAATACCTGGGATATGTAATATCCAAAGAAGGCAGAATATTAGATGAAGACAGAAAAACAGCAATAGTACAAGCACCTAAACCAACTACCAAGAAGGAAATGATGTCCTTCCTAGGTACTACTAATTTTTGTCGGAGTTGGATTCCAAACTATGCCTTGGAATCTGCTCCACTGACTAACTTGATATTCAAAAAACCTATGGCAGCACAAGATTTATTACAGTGGACACCAGAAGCAGAATCAGCTTTCTGCAAATTGAAACAACTGATAGCTTCTTCATTAGTTTTAGGATTACCAAACTATCATAAACAATTTTTCCAAACTGTAGATTGTAAGCAAGATTATATGACATCAGTATTAACACAGCAGCATGGGGACAAACAATGCCCCATAGCTTGCTATTCATCACAGCTAGACCCAGTGGCATGATCCCTGCCCCACTGTGTACAAGCAGTAGTCGCAGCTGCAATGGCAGTGCAGGCTTCAGCCTCAGTGGTGTTATTCCACCCTCTCACATTGAGAGTGCCTCATGCAGTCGCGATTATTTTACTGCAAGAAAAAGTAGCATATCTTTCTCCTGCTAGACATCTTTCCTGTATGACTATACTGTTGAGCCAACCTCATATGACAATTGAACGATGCACAACTTTGAATCCGTCAACCTTGCTCCCAACCCCTGCAGATGGCAAACCACACTGCTGCCTGCAGGAGATTGAGCTAAAGACACTACCTAGAAAAGATCTCACGGATGTTCCCTTGGATGATGCCAAGGTGACATACTATGTGGATGGCTCATGTAGGAGGGGTCCTACAGGACAGAATCTAGTGGGGTATGCAGTAGTTTCTGATACTGAGATTTTAGAAGCAAAGTCTTTACCACACAACTTATCTGCACAAGCAGCAGAATTGATTGCTTTAACAAGGGCATGTACCTTGGCAAAGGGTAAACGAGTGAACATTTTTACTGACAGCCAGTATGCTTTTTCTACTGTACATGTTATTGCGCAGCAGTGGAAAAATAGAGGAATGATAACATCTACTGGTAAACCAATTAATCATGCGCAATTTATTTTAGATTTGTTAGACTCTATTCAGTTACCTCAGAAAGTAGCTATTTGCAAATGCGTAGCACATACCAAGCAACAGGATAGGATTTCAAAAGGTAATGCGAGGGCTGATACAGCTGCAAAACAAGCAGCTTCAGCATCAGAAGTATTTCTTTTGAGTGTGGAATTACAACCATCTGAGATTTTAGACTTAGAAATGTTAAAAACAATGCAGATACTTACTACAAATGTAGAAAAACAAAAATGGATAAAACGAGGAGCAATCCTTGAGAAAGGACTGTACATCTCCAAAGAGAGGAAACCAATTTTGCCATCTAACTTGTTTAGATATGCAGCTTTGTTGAGCCATGGGCAGTGCCATGTCTCAACAGGGGGGATGGTACAGTTAGTGAATCGAGTGTTTACGACGTATGGATTTACAAACTACACAAAAAAGTTTTGTGCAGCATGCCATGTTTGTAACAAGCATCATGCATAAGGGGCATTGAAACCTAAGCAAGGGAGTTTCCCCTACACCACCATATCCATTCCATGCTATCTGTATGGATTTTATAGAGCTGAACAAATGTGAAAATAAGAAGTACTGCCTTGTCATTATAGATATGTTTTCCAAATGGGTGGAAGCTTTTCCAACTAAGAATCCAGATGCAGCTACTGTTGCAAAAGTCCTCGTTAAAGAAATTATTCCTAGATTTGGCATACCGTAAAAGATTTATAGTGACAATGGCACACACTTTGTAAATCAAACTATACAACAACTAAGCCGTTACTTCGGGATTTCTCTGAAAAACTGTTGTGCATACCACCCCCAATCTGCAGGATTAGTAGAGAGGCACAATGGAGTTTTGAAAAACAAGCTTAGGAAATTGATTAGTGAGACACAAAAGAACTGGGTGCACTGTCTACCTCTGGCACTGTTGAGTATGAAAACTGTTTCAAATGTAAAAGGGTTAACTCCTTTTGAAATTCTGTTTGGGAGGGCATATTATACACCTCAGTGGAAACCTCTCATGCCTACAGACCAGGAGGCTGACAGTTCACTTGCAGAGTATATGAGGTGATTTTTGAATAACAAACTTTTGCAGTTAAATTCTGTTTCAGATAAAGAACAAACCAGACCATTGGAAGCAGCAATAGCCCCAGGCACGTGGGTCTGGGTGAAGGTTGTGAAGAAAAAGAACTGGAGTTCTCCGAAGTGGGAAGGACCGTACCAGGTGCTACTGTCAACACTCACTGCAGTCAAGATCGCAGAGCGAGCGTCCTGGATTCATCTGACACACTGTAAATTGGTTAAGAACTTTGAAATGGACAAAAACCTTGTTACTGTTGTACAACGAGAACAAAATGACCAGGTATAGAGTAAACAGAGATGCAGAACAACCTCAGACAATTTGCATGATTATTCTGATAGCTATACTGATAACAATGATCTTTTTGCTGTGGCCTTTCCTTTTCCCAGCCACACGAGTTGAACTGAACAAATGTGATGCATTACTCATAGACTGGCATCCAAACTTTTAACACTTACCAAGCAATTAAATATGTGTATGTTGAGACTTTTAATGTTTCGAACTGCTGGATTTGCACAGCTATACCAACAGCATACGGGGGATTATTGATGACTGCTGTCCCCCTAGGGGTCAATGAGACCTGGGAAAACTTGATTTTTGATACTACACCTGTGAAATCACAAGACAAAATAGCATTGTACCTACCTGTTACACAAAAAGGGATTGTATGTTTTTACAAAAATGACACTATTCAGGTGGGTTGGAGTAATTGCAATGTGACTGTTTCTTATAAATGTTATATTAAAGCCAGTAAGACTAAAACTATTTGTGATACAAACTATGATGCATATTTTGAGAAGATGCATAGAAGTGTCAATGAGATACAACATAATCCTGTTCTTTTAACACAGCTTTCTATTATTGATAAGAAAATGTTTCATGCAGGGCAAGCTTATATCAATACTAAAGTAGAGAATTGTTAGTTTGTTTGTGGGAAAAAGGCATATAAATAGCTACCTGAGAATTGGTCCGGCAGTAGTTTTTTGGGTTACCTGGTTCTGGCCATACGACACACTGCAGATTTGCCTCAGGGAAAAATTCAAAACATCAGAGAGGTCAGCAGTAAACCTAGAAGTCCAATCAAGAGACCCAAGAATCCAGTGGGATGAATCGAAGCAGGGTGGAGAAACCATAACTCCGTAAAAAACAAAGATAAACTGACACACATGGACTTGAGTGACACCATTATATCGTGGGCAGGCATAGCCCCTGCATATGGCGCAGTGAAATTGATTTGGGAGCTGAGAAAACTGTCTAAACTTCTCGAAGTTATGAGCAATGCAACTTTTTCTGCTCTCGAATTAGTGACTGATGAACTGAATGCTATGAGAACTGTGGTACTTCAAAATCGCACGGCTCTTGACGTCACCCTAGTGGCGAGAGGTGGTACGTGTGCTTTAATCAAAGAAGAATGCTGTTCGTATATTCCTGACAACCAGCATGAGATAAACGACCATCTTGAGGTGATCCAGCAAGTGTCGACCATGACCAAACCAGGCCCAAACCCTCTGACGGACTTTTTCCAGAATCTGTTTGGGGGGTGGGGTTCCATCCTAATGAACATCCTGATTGCCATTTGTGTAGGATTACTCCTATTAGGAGCATGCATTTGTTGTGGTATTCCCTGCATGAAAAAGTTAATCAAAGATTTTATAGACATGTCAGTTTCTGAGACTTTGTATCAAAGTACTGAAATTGAAGAGTTGTTGAAAAGTGAAACACTTTCATAAGTTTAAACTGAATGACTCTCTTAACTGCAAATCCTGAATGGAAGAGGTTAGGAGAATAAGCAAACTGTTTATGCGTTTGAAAATAGAATTAAAAAGTATTAACAGGGGGGAAATGTCAGACAAATATGTATTAATGTATGTGCTTAATGCTAATTAGAAGCTAAAAGAGTTAACATGTTTTTCATTCTATTTTATATAAAAATGCTTGCTACGTCAGCTTGGTAGGCAATGTCTTATTAGAAAATGTATAAAAATGCTTGCATTTCTTGATTCTAGTCAGACAAACTCTGTATTAGCACGTTTTTGTCTCCTTGCTGCAAGATTAAAGACAAGAACATTGAGAAATGAACTATGTTATAGTAATGCCGCAACCAATACTGTCAGTAGATCAGATAGATTGGGCACATACATGTGTAGAAATTGTGGAGCATGTAAACACATACACAATGGCAGGACTTTTACACATCCCTCGAAGAAATTCAGTCATAGCAGTAATCTCTATGCTGACTGTTCGACATCAAACATGGTCTACTTCGCCTACTGTGTAGTATGCTACAGCTTCTACATAGGTAAGACCAATAGACACCTGAAGGACAGGATCCTGGAACACTATAGGGATATTAGGAACTGTAAGGAGAATAGTGCGATTGCTATGCACAACATGAATACAGGACCTGAACATATTTTTAAATTTCTGGTTTTACAAATATTGTCTGAGAAATTAAGGTGGGATAATTTATCTAATGACACAGAAGCTGCTGAGCAGAGATGGATTATTAGATTTAATACAGACAAGCCCCCAGGGTTGAATCAAATGGTGTCAATAAAACCTTTTTTTAAAAGCTCGACCTTTGAAACATTGATTCTCTTGAATTTTTAGATTTTTAATATGATACAATACATTTTCTATATATTTTATACATTGTATTTTAGATTGTCTGATTATTTATTTCTATATATATATATATATTAGCATTTTATATTTCACATAAAACATTTTAATGTATGTATCAATATAAGCTGGATGCACTGGTATTGTATATTTATGTATATATATATATATATATATATATATATATATATATATATATATATATATATGGGTATATAGTGTTGTCACTAGGATTATCAAGTTTTTATTATATATAGTTATACACCATACAAGGTTATACACATTTCTTATTTATCTTAGCTATAATTTCTTTAGTGTATGGTCTCTTTAATTGCATAACTGTGCTAATATGTACTGATGCACTAATTGTTATGTCCTTATTGGGTACAACTGAAATTTTGAAACATCATGTGACTAACCTCCAGTATTTAATGAATTATGGGATTTTTAACTGTTGTCTGATGAAGGGGTAGATCCCTGAAAGCACTTACCACTGTTTTGTAAGGATTTATTCTTAGTAACTTTGTTTTGATTTTTTTCTTTATTTTTGTAATAAATTTCCGAGCTGTGGTACTGTCAGTGCTCTTACTTTTGTTGCTTTTCACTTTTCGCTGACAGTTTTGTCATTAGAGAGAGGATATTTACTTTTATTTTAACTCTGGGTACATGACTAGAGGGAACTCGTACATGTAGGGTTACATATCTAACAAAGAAGGGGTACTCTGTATGCTACTGGCATACTTCAATTGGATTCCTATCTTTGTCCAAGGTTACTGGCAGCAGTGACCACTAGCCATGACAGCATGACACTTGAGAGACATGTATCGGGAAAAGTGCATGGTGTATGCACCTATCCTGCTGTCATTTGCAGGCATGGGGTTGGACAGTGGAATAGTTGTACATGGTGTATTACTATTCCCTTCATACAGCTACTACAATACATTTTGTTTACATGTAAGACCTGTGGAGAAAATATATGTTAGCACTACCTGACTCTTTCTACAAATATTCAAGATTTCTTGAGTGTATATATGCATACATCTCAGTACCACTCCCTGGATTCAAACCATGTCTGGGTGTGCAAAACTGAACAACAAAGCTGTTTCTCATCACACTGAGCTACTGCAGTCGATTGTTTGTCTGATTTCTGCCTAATACCCTGTTGGTTAGCCATTCTGACCTTATAATCCTGCAATTCATGCATAACAGATAGCTAGTGCACTGTTTATTAATCATTCGAAATAATACAATCTAGAAAACAAAGGTTAAGACAAGGCAGTGCTGCAGGGGGCACAGTATAATACATTACACATTACTATTCAGGATCCAGATCTTAGTGCAGAACATATTTCATTTATATATTTTTTTACAGCTCCACATTCTACAGTTTTGCTTAACAGCTGGTTCTCAGAACAACCTCAGTTAATGTGTGCTGTGAAAGCCTTATTTGCTATGAAGAAGCTGTACACATTCTATTTCTACAATAACATACCTGAGTAAACACAACAGTTTGTGGTATAAGTCTTTATTTTACTTAGATGTCACAGTGCTTTACTACTGCATATCCTGTAGATCAATATTAGTCTGGCAAACTTTTATTTATTCATTAGACACAGAAGACACTACACCTACTGGCAGTAAACAATTTACTCCTTCTTATTTATTTCACTATATACTGCAAGATAGATCTGTTCTCAGCAGCCTGTCAGCACAGCCTTGTCAGTCTGTTGGCATGGGCCTCAACATTTCTAGCTCTCTCTACTGCTGCTGTAGGGGGAAAAAACAAATATTATGCATACCTGTCAATCACATACTCTGGCTAAAATTTGGTACAACTATGGATGAGATACTTACAAACTACTGGAGCATTCCATGCCCGAGCATCTTGGATTAATTGAGCTAAGACCGCCCCCTTCCTATGCTTTAGGTCAGAATAATAATGCTGTACCCGCTCACTAGTTCGGGGGATT
The DNA here is from genome assembly GCF_019279795.1 of Protopterus annectens. Lineage (NCBI taxonomy): Eukaryota > Metazoa > Chordata > Ceratodontiformes > Protopteridae > Protopterus > Protopterus annectens. The sequence goes on from NC_056731.1 coordinate 702,187,712, forward strand.
CCAGTGGCACTGGTAAGGTCGCTTGCCAGATGGTCCCAGGACTCCACTTTATACTAAGAGTCCTGGTACTGGCCCTGCAGCAGTCTGTTGTAATGGTGTTCTACGAGGAGTCCAGCCATGACCCTGGACTCCAGAATACCACAGCTCTGCACCCAAAAGCACGCTACCTCTCTAACGCCAGACATGGTTCCTGCACAGAGCAAGCTACAACAGGCTCTGGCTGTATTCCCACCTGTGTGGTTTAAATAAGGCCATATTTATTTTACTTATTTATTGCATTTGTTGACCTGGAAAGTCCACTGGGCCTAAGAAGAGCCCATTTTCAGTGGAGGCCCGAAGATATATGCTCCACAATATACATAGCAAAGCAAAATTGTATACAATACACAATAAAATACAAATGAACAATGTTGAAACATAGAAAATATTTACAAAGCAATTGTCAACAGCATATGTGTAACAGAGATTATGCACATCAACTATTAGCATATTAACTTCTAATGCACATCAACTATTAGCATATTAACTTCTATCAAAGGTGTTAGTGTATTAGTGGGAAGGGAAGTGCATGGGATGGATGTAAGGTAGGAGGTAGATATGTGGCAAATGGAGAAAGCGGAAAGGTACAGTGTGATGGTGAGATAGTAGATATGGCAAAGTAAATAGATTGTAGTGAGCAGGAAAGGAAGATAAGGAAGTTTTTGGGACATGTGCAGGTTAGGAATATATAGTAGTATGAGGCTAGAAGCACAGGGGTGCAGATATACAAGTAGCAAGCAGGAGGAAATGGATTGAGATGGAAGTGTGAAACAGGTGGGAGAGAGAAGCAGGAGGGAAATAGAAGAGAACAGGAGGAACCTAGCATAGGAAATCAAGTGTTTAGGTGTTTGGTAGGGAACATGAGCATATCCATTGAGAGAAGAGATGTAATTTTAAGGATTTTTGAAGAAGGCTGGATTGTTGATCATTCTGAGAGAGGGAGGAAGAGTGTTCCATAGCTTGGAGACAGCATAGAAATATAGTATTTTGGCAGCTGAGAGTTTGGGTTTCACTACAGACAGCAACATTTTGTTTTCTGACCTGAGGTGGTGAGTGGGGTGGTATGTGGTCAGTAAGGATGACAGGGAAGGGCAGCTTTCTTGTTGGAAGATTAACTTGTGGGCTGTAGTTAATTGTATGCATGTGAGATGGTGGGGAGATTCTAGCCAATTGAGTTGTTGCAGAGAAGAGCAGTGGCGTGTGGAGTATATAGAGTTTGTAGCAAATTTGGCGATTTTATTGTAGCAGGAGTCAAGTTTACATTTTAGGGAGCATTGTAGGTTGGTCAAGATGGGGGCACCATACAGCAAAGTAGGGAGAAGAAATGAAGAGGCTAGGGCCTTTTTGGTGGAGATGCTGAGGAAGTAGTTATGCCTGTATAGGGCATCCAGCTTTTGATGTGTTCTCTTTATGTTACTGTGGATATGAAGGTCAAAAGTTAAATTGTCATCAATAATGACTCCTAGCAGTTTTGTACTAGGGACGACTTCTAAGACAGTGTTATTTTGGGAGGCAACAGTAAACTGAGATTTGTCAATATGGCTAGTTATTGAGGGGGTAAATAATAAGAGTTTAGTTTTTTGGGGGTTAAGGGCTAGGAGATTTTTGGACATTCAGATCTCAGTCGAGTTGAATGCTTCTTGGGTAAGATGCTGTAATTTGGTGAGAGATTTAGAGGAACAGATTATAGCTGAGTCATTATCATATTGGATGCTGGAGCTATCTGTTAAAGTTTGATGGAAGTTTTTGATGAATATGTTGAAAAGGAAGGGACCCAGTATAGAACCCTGGAGGACACCTGTATTTGTAGGAATGAAGTGGGAGGAGAAGTGTTGCCATTTGTGGATTTCTGTCTATTATTGAGGTAATTGGTAAACCATTGAAGGGTGGGGGGGATAATCCTAGGTTGGAGAGTTTGGTAATTAGTAGAGAATGTGAAATGGTGTTGAATGCCTTAGAAAGATCGAGGAAGAGAGCTGAGACTAAGGAGCCACCATCATGAGCTTTATTTACTGTATATAAGAAGGAAATAAGGGCAGTGCTGATACTATGTCTGGGCCTGAATCCGTGTTGAGTGGGGGAAAGTAATTGGTGTTTAACTAAGTGATCTAAGAGCTGAGTGTTGATACATTTTTCAAGTATTTTTCAGATGGTGAGAGTATAGCTATGGGATGGAAGTTTGTGTTGTCAGAGTTATTGCCGCCTTTGTGCAAAGGGATGACAAATGCTTTCTTCCAGATGTCTGGAATTCAGGATTCTTGAATTGACCTATTGAGTATGATACCTAGTTTTAGGTATTCTGAAAGTAAGTTATCAGGAGCAGTTGTACAAGGTTTTAGTTTAAGGAGGTGTTTGTGGATGATGGATGTAGGAATGGGTGATAGAGTGAAGTAGGGTAGGGGGGTTGAAGGACTGTGAGCTGGTGGGGGTTCAGTAGTGTCAGGGTTAATAGGTGGGAAGGAGGTTATAAGTTTAGTGATAGTATCAATAAAATATGTATTGAAGAGTATCGCTAGCTCAGAGGAGGTTTTATTTGGGTTTGGGCATGGAGTGTTATCAGTGCCTGGGTGGAGTAGGGAATTTATGGTTCCCCAGAATTTTTTGGGATTTTGTTTACTCTGGTCTTGCATAGATAGGAAGTGTTGTCGTTTATCTTTGGTAACTAAGCATTTGGTTTGATTTCGAAGATGTTTGTAATGATTGAGGTTGATGGATGTTTTATCTTTTTGCCAGGTTTTCCATGCACTATCCCTGGTAGACATGAGTTGCTTTGTGGCTTTAGATAGCCAGCAGGCATGTTTAGATTTGACTCTTTGAGTCTGAGGGGAGCAAGACTATTTAGGGTTTGTATAAATGTAGAATTAAAGAATTCTACAGCTTCATTGAGTGGAAGAGATTTTAATGGGCTCCAGTTTATTTTTTGAAGTATGTCATTGAGGGTATCATGGGATAAATTAGTCAAATCATGGGAATATCTATATTGGTAGGGGTTGGGTGTAGAGGTGGGGCTTCCTTGTAATGAATGCAGGGCAGTAGTTGCTAATACTGTCTGGGAGAATGCCTGCAGAGGAGATTTTGTCGGGTTCAGAAACCAGGATCCAGTCCGAGGTAGACCCTTTGTTATTGTTTTTGTGTGGTCTGGTAACATCAGAAATAAGTTGAGAGTACGTATAGAGGATGGCATTTGTACAGGAGTTTTTATTGGTGATGTCTAGCTAATTGATATTGACATCACCTAAAATAACAGTTTCGTTTTGTATGTTGAGGGTTGTCCAGGCCAGAATGTCTTCTAAAATAGGGCAGTTGTTACCTGGAGGAATGTATATAACTATAATGCAGAGGCTTTTGCTGTTATTAAGTTTAAGGATGATAATTAATAGCTCAGCAGAGGGGAATGGAGGAATAGGCTTAGAGTAAGGAATGACTGTGTAGTTGCTTGGGTATAGTAAAGCAACGCCACCGCCTTTTTTATGGAGTCTGTCTGATCTGAGGCTGGAAAAGTTTGGGGGAAGGATCTCAGAATCTGTGATATTTTGCTTTAGCCAGGTTTCAGTGAGGGCAGTGAAGTCAGGTTTGTGTTGGCTTAGCCATGCATCAGGTAAAGAATCTTGTTCCTAATGCTTTGGAGATTAAGAGTGGTAAAGCTTAGACATTTTGAGTAGCAGGGAGAGTTATGAGATGGGGGAACTGGGCCTGGTTTAGGCTGTACATCACCACAGAGGGTTAATTTACAGAGAATAGAAAAGTAGGTAGGAAGGGGCCTTTTTTAGAGTAGTTGATAGGTCTGTGATCTTGGTGAGACATAATGTTGTGTTGTGTGTGGAGCAGAATGAATTTCTTTTGTAGTATAGGATTATTGGGATATAAGCTAGAGCAGATAGTTGTGTAGCTATGTGAGATGTGATAGTTAGCTGATGAAGTGGGGGAGGGAGGTGATGGAAGAAAGGTAGTATGATATAAAGTTAGTGTAATTAAGAGACAGAATTGGAGAGTGAATGTGAGAGAGAAGATGCTGAACAGAAGAGACATAGTTGGGGTTATGTAACTATGATGCTAAGGTATAAAATGTTGAGAGTGGGTTAGATGGTGTGAATAGGTAGGGAGTAGTAGGTTATGGAAGTTTTGGATGTGTAATTGAAGGAAGAGCAAATAATATACTGAAAGTCTGGAAGAGATGAAGTGAGATGAGGTAAAGGAGAGAGTTGGGTTGGGAATAGAGGAGTGAGTGCAAGTGGAGAATTGGTGATGGGAGGAGTATGTAGGTGGAGAAGTTTGATTGGAGATAGGGGGTGTGTAGTGTAGTGAGAGGTGGTATTTATGAAGGTGTGGTGTGAGAAATGATAGATTAGGAATAATGGGAGGAGTTGTGAGGTGGAGGAGTGTGATAGGTGGTAGGTGGGGTAAGGTTAGGTATAAATGAAATTGATGTGGGGATGGGTGAGAATGGGGTAGGGAAGGGGACCGAAGTGAGTCCAAGCGTAGCAAGGGTGAACGGACCGGGGCCAGCCCCCACTTGAAGAGGCAAGAGTCCCACCAAAAACAATCACCGTTTCCACCATTTATTCAGTTAGCTTCTTGTCCCTTTAGCTTAAAATACTGCAAACATTTGCTGCTATCTAGTGAATTAATTGGTTAAAAACACCACGGTTGGGTAATAGCTACGAGAAAGTAGTCTATGGGGAGGAAGGAAGAAGCAGCTACAGGAAAAGGCGTTTTCAGGTCGGTCAAGCCACTAGTGTGCTAGCCCTAGAAGTCACCCAGAACATTTAGAAAGCAGAAACAAAAGAGCTGAAAGCTGAATGCAGACACCTACACTATAGGTTATAGTGAAACACATCTCTGAAGATATTCAGAGGGACAACAGGAATGTCTGCAGTCCAATATTAGAGGTAAATGGTGGCACTGTGAGGATAACCCAGGTAGTAATACTGGTGTTTCAAGCTGTAAAACAAACAAAAGGTGCTAAGGTAAGTAGTGGGAAGGGAATGAGTAATACAAACAAGAGATGGATAAATGGAAACAAAGGAAAGACAAGAAGAAACTAGAGAGTACTTGAGTGGAAGGATAGGGTTATAGGAGAGATAGCAAGAGGGCAGTGACATAGAAGGTGAGATGAAATACATCTACAATCTAAGGAAAAGTACAGGAGGGAGGCAGTAAACTTGTTCTTGAATCACAGGTACAGAATGCATACATTAACATGAGCAAAAGGGCATTGACTGTAATCCTGGTTCAGGCAGTAAAGTATTTTGCAAACAAATAAACCAACATTCTCTACAATATAGTTAATTCACTAATACCAGTGTAACAGTAATAATGCAATTAGGTCAGTGGGTAAAACATAACATGTTCACACAATTACAAAGCCCGTTCATGTCTTTCCATAATCAGATAAAAAGCTTACTTTTAGTCAATGTAACAGACGTTGCTGATACAGCATTCTAACTGTGTGGAAAGAATAGTGATCACTAATCACTTTTACATGCAGATGGGGAATGGCCTCCCAGTAGTTACTGCTTAATAAAGAATAGCAATCCCTAATCACCTTAAATGTAGTTAGAGAATGGCCATCCAGTAGTTACTGCTTGTTAAGTACAACTGGTGATAAACGGTAATGGTGTGCTCTGACTAGGTCTACTTTTTATAGGGTTTCTAAATGTATGCAGAGTGTGAAAACATGGTTACTCTAATGTGTTTGCAGTAAGATATTGCTCATAGAGTACATACAACTTAAGAAATACAAAGGGGTAAAATAAGCAACATCATCCGCTAAATGTATCTGGTACTGCTACAAAGTGAATGCTGAGTGCGAGTGGAAGCTGTTTCCCCACCGAGAATGAGGTTGGAGAGAGCCTGCTCAGTAATCTGTAAATAATCGGTACAAGTGAAATGTGAGCAAGCAGCAACATCTCTACATTAGGCAAACTACAGTAAGGAGTGTTAACTGTGTACTAAGAGCAATAGCCGTTACACAGTTGTACTGCAGAGGTAGAATTCCCTCACACTAATAACTAAAATATCATACCAGTTGCGATAATACAGGCACACACATTCCCTAAATGAGGCACTCCTTAGCGGCAATAAAGAATGTCAGCAAACAACTTAGAAATGCGTTCTGCTGTGTAAGAGCAGTGTAATTTCACAGATAGTGTTGAGACCCAGAAAAATGGACACTTTACAATAATGCAAACATTGCAATGGCACTTTCAGTAAAATAGTAAGGCGAGAATGTACTCATTAGCATCTAAAATTATGTAAAACAGACTTACAGGCAAGCACACTATACAGAGAGACCATGGGGCTTCTAGGCAGGTGAAGGTGAATTTTGAAAATGGTGCCGCATGAGCAGCCTAGTAGATATAGATTCTGATTGGGTGATGGGGGAGGGTCTGCATGTATTCCTGAAGGGGACGAGCTAGGTATCGCAGGAGAGTTGACCAGCCCCCACTGGAAGAAGCAAAAGTCCTGCCAAAAACAATCACATTTTCCACCCTTTATTCAGTTAGCTTCTTGTCCCTTTACCTTAAAATACTGCATACATTTGCTGCTATCTAGTGTTTTAATTGGTTAAAAACAATGGGGTTGGGTAATAGCTACATGAAGGTAGTCTATGGGGAGGAAGGAAGGAGCAGCTACAGGAAAAGGCATTTTCACGTAAGTCAAGCCACTAGTGTGATAGTCCTAGAAGTCACCCAGAATATTTAGAAAGCAGAAACAAAATAGCTGAAACCTGAATGCAGACACCTACACTATAGGTTATAGTGAAACACGTCTCTGAAGATATTTGGAGGAACATCAGGAATGTATGCAGTCCAATAATAGAGGTATTTGGTGGCACTGTGGGGGAAACCCAGGAAGTAGTACTGATGTTTCAAGCTGTAAAACAAACAAAAGGTGATAAGGTAACTAGTGGGAAGGGAATGAGTAATACAAACAAGAGATGGATAAATGGAAACAAAGGAAAGACAAGAAGAAACTAGAGAGTACTTGAGTGGATGGATAGGGTTATAGGAAAGATAGCGAGAGGGCAGCGAGATAGAAGGTGAGATGAAATACATCTACAATCTAAGGAAAAGTACAGGAGGGAGGCAGTAGACTTGTTCTTGAATCACAGGTACAGAATGCATACATTAACATGAGCAAAAGGGCATTGACTGTAATCCTGGTTCAGGCAGTAAAGTATTTTGCAAACAAATAAACCAACTTTCTCTACAATATAGTTAATTCACTAATACCAGTGTAACAGTAATAATGCAATTAGGTCAGTGGGTAAAACATAACATGTTCACACAATTACAAAGCCCGTTCATGTCTTTCCATAATCAGATAAAAAGCTTACTTTTAGTCAATGTAACAGACGTTGCTGATACAGCATTCTAACTGTGTGGAAAGAATAGCGATCACTAATCACTTTTACATGCAGATGGGGAATGGCCTCCCAGTAGTTACTGCTTAATAAAGAATAGCAATCCCTAATCACCTTAAATGTAGTTGGAGAATGGCCACCCAGTAGTTACTGCTTGTTAAGTACAGCTGGTGATAAACGGTAATGGTGTGCTCTGACTAGGTCTACTTTTGATAGGGTTTCTAAATGTATGCAGCGTGTGAAAACGTGGTTACTCTAATGTGTTTGCAGTAAGATATTGCACACAGAGTACATACAACTTAAGAAATACAATGGGGTAAAATAAGCAACATCATCCCCTAAATGTATCTGGTACTGCTACAAAGTGAATGCTGAGCGTGAGTGGAAGCTGTTTCCCCACCGAGAATGCGGTTGGAGAGAGCCCGCTCAGTAATCTCTAAATAATCGGTACAAGTGAAATGCAAGCAAGCAGCAACATCTCTACGTTAGGCAGAATACAATAAGGAGCGTTAACTGTGTACTAAGAGCAATAGCTGTTACACAATTTTACTGCAGAGTGAGAATTCTCTCACAGTAATAACTAAAATATCAGAACAGTTGCGATAATACAGGCCCAAACGTTCCCTAAATGAGGCACTCATAGCAGCAATAAAGAATATCAGCAAACAACTTAGAAATGCGTTCTGCTTTGTAAGAATAGTGTAGTTCCGCAGATAGTGTTGAGACACAGAAAAATAGACTCTTTACAATAATACAAACATTGCAATGGCACTTTTAGTAAAATAGTAAGGCAAGAATGTACTTATTAGCATCTATAATGATGTAAAACAGACTTACAGGCAAGCACACTATACGGAGAGACCACAAGGCTTCTAGGCAGGTGAAGGTGAATTTTGAAAATGGCGCCAAATGAGCGGCCTAGTAGATATAGATCTTGATTGGGTGATGGGAGAGGGTCTGCACGTGTTCCTGGAAGGGGCGATCTAGGTATCGCAAGAGAGTTGACCACCACTGGAAGAGGCAAGAGTCTCGCCAAAAACAATCACCTTTTCCACCCTTTATTCAGTTAACTTCTTGTCCCTTTAGCTTAAAATACTGCATACATTTGCTGCTATCTAGTGGTTTAATTGGTTAAAAACACCGGGGTTGGGTAATAGCTATGGGAAAGTAGTCTATGGGGAGAAAGGAAGGAGCAGCTACAGGAAATTATGTTTTCAAGTCGGTCAAGCCACTAGTGTGCTAGCCCTAGAAGTTACCCAGAACATTTAGAAATCAGAAACAAAACAGCTGAAAACTAAATGCAGGCACCTACACTATAGGTCATAGTGAAACACATCTCTCAAGATATTTGGAGAGACATCAGAAATGTCAGCAGTCCAATATTAGAGATAAATGGTGGGACTGTGTGGGTAACCCAGAAAGTAGTACTGGTGTTTCAAGACTATAGGTTATAGTGAAACACGTCTCTGAAGATATTGGGAGGGACATCAGGAATGTCTGCAGTCCAATATTAAAATTAAATGGTGGCACTGTGGGGGTAACCCAGGTATTAGTACTGGTGTTTCAAGACTATAGGTTATAGGGAAACACGTCTCTGAAGATATTTGGAGGGACATCAGGAATGTCTGCAGTCCAATATTAGAGGTAAATGGTGGCAATTTGGGGGTAACCCAGGTAGTAGTACTGGTGTTTCAAGACTATAGGTTATAGTGAAACACATCTCTGAAGATATTTGGAGGGACGTCTGGAATGTCTGCAGTCCAATATTAGAGATAAATAGTGGCACTGTGAGGATAACCCAGGTAGTAGTACTCATGTTTCAAGACTAGAGGTTGTAGTGAAACATGTCTCTGAAGATATTTGGAGGGATGTCAGGAATGTCTGCCGTCCAATATTAGAGGTAAATGGTGGCACTGTGGGGGTAACCCAGGTAGTAGTACTGGTGTTTCAAGACTATAGGTTATAGTGAAACACGTCTCTGAAGATATTTGGAGGGACGCCAGGAATGTCTGCAGTCCGATATTAGAGGTAAATGGTGGCAGTGTGGGGGTAACCCAGGTAGTAGTACTGGTGTTTCAAAGCTATAGGTTATAGTGAAACATGTCTCTGAAGATATTTGTAGGGACATCAGGAATGTCTGCAGTCCAATATTAGAGGTAAATGGTGGCACTGTGGTGGTAACCAGGTAGTAGTACTTGTGTTTCAAGAGGCAAGCACACTATATGGAGAGACCGTGGGGCTTCTAGTAGGTGAAGGTGAACTTTTATTCCTGCCCTTTGCCGTCATTGGACCATTTTGAAACTGCTAAACTCAGCTAAGCAGTGTGCAAATCTGCTAAGCTGAGTTGAGCAATGCTTAAAGGGGTAAATGCTGAGTACTGCTTAATAGTGCACAAATCCACTTAGCTGAGCTGACTGTTGCTGCTTATAATTTATGTCTAAGCAATGCTTAAACCAGCTAAGCAGAGCTGAGCACTGCTAAACATTGCTCAGTTTTCATTAAAAAAAATATCAGAATTGTAAATTAATCATTACTGACATATTATTAAGTGTATATTATTTACTTTACATGATGTCCCCCATGTGCTTTCATTACATTACCGAGGCGTGTAACTATACTGTATTGGAGACTTGTGTATACATGGGTGATTTCACATGTTATATGCACTGACACTTCCATTTTGAACCAACTGCACTACACTCATTTACAAATATCAATTACTACATAATTTAAAATAAAAAAGATAATTTTAACAATGCTTTCCCATGTAAAAATATAGGACCTGTTTTGGTACTCGAACCACAAACTGTGGCATGCAAAGCTGTGACTCTAATCACTGCACTATCTTGCCATTAAGGATTTGAGATATACATTTATATTTAGCTCCTATGAGATGTTTAAGCAATGCTGAGCAGAGGGCCATAACACGCAAATCCATTCAGCTACACTTAAACTTAACTTAGAACAGAAAAAAAATTAATAGGAGCATTTTAATTACATGATCAATACTATTTGTAACTCATATTTGGAAATGCACTACCTGACATTGTATCAACTGTCTACTTCTGTATGGGCAATATCAGGATTGACGTCTCTACATAATGGCATACATTTGAGTTTTAGACTTCAAATCCTTCCCTACATGTTATGTTAATACAAACTGTGTTCCTCTATCAACTTTCTAAGTTTGTAAGGGCAATATTTATAATCTGGCCCTATTTGTACCCCCCCCCATCATTTTTAGGCTTTGTCCAGGTTTTTACTCTAAGAGGTTGAGAAGTATGCCCCCCCCATCATTTTAGGCTTTGTCCAGATTTTTGGCTCTAAGAGGTTGAGAGGTATGTCCCCCATCATTTTAGGCTTTGTCCAGATTTTTGGATCTAAGTGGTTCAGACGTATGGTCAAAGTACCATACAGCACTTTCACAATGCAGGGTGTGTTGCAGTACCTGTCACACACCCTCTCCATTGTTTCCCATTTCAATTCCTGCTTTCAGTGTCCATGGACACTGAAAGCAGTTAGAAAGTGCCGTACGGCACTTTGACAATGCAGGGGGGCTGTGACAGCACCTGTCACACACCCCCTCCATCACTTCCTATTTAAATTCCTGCTTTCAGAGTCTGCGGACAGTTAGTACTTCTGAAGCACGCCCCCTGCACTCCTTCAGTGTTCATGTCCCAGAGCCGTTTTCAGTAGCGCACTTTCATTAATATGCAAGGCGCACTGCTGTTAAGGCTAAGTGGACACAGACACCATTCTCTCTGTGTAGAAATAACACTATTCCTACATGGAGTTCATTAAATCCCAGGGATAGCCTTGAAATATTGCTATTGAAATATCAAGATTCTTAATTTGTTAATTGTGTAAGATTAATCTGCTGAATCAATGAATTTCTAGCATTGTATAACAGTATGTAATACTGAATTTCTTCCTTTCTGTGAATATATTGTAAACATGTTAAATCAATAAAACATTCCTTGACAAAGGCAAATCTTGACTTCGGTGTGTGAGTGTGTTTAAGTAAGTGAGAAAACATGACTATATGCAAAACTGCATATGTGCAGGTCTGTGTGAGTGTATGTTTGTGTGTGTCTGTGTGTGTGTGTGTGTGTGTGTGTGTGTGTGTGTGTGTGTGTGTATGTGTGCATTTTTATTTATTCATTCTGTGTGAAAAATGATCATTGCATTTTGTAAAGTATTTCTTACTTCTTTGAATAAAAACTTAATTATTATTTCAGAACTCCTTGATTGTATTGTTAATGGACAGGAGTGCATGTTTAATTGCATGCAAGGATTCATTATAAAGGTCAGCATCATAAAAACACCCTTAATGTAAATACCAAAGCAACATTTAACCTAAGCTACTCAAGCACTGTCTTCTGGTCTGTTCTAATTTGAAGTGGATGTTGCTGTCTAGTTCTTAGATATGGTTTATAAAAATATCACTTCCTGTCATGTGGCTACAGGTTGTGGGTTTGCAAGCTGGGTTTTTCAGATTGTGATGTCATAATACACAAAGCTGTACACAGAGTTTGTATGTACAGGTTCAGGGAGAGGAGTATGAGGCAGTCAATATAGACTGCCATGATTGGGTCTCCGATTGTAATCATGAGGTATGTGCAGGCCTAGTTTGCCTGAGTGCAGCAGATGAATGTTAACTTTTGGACCACCTTCCATGTTGTGGCATAGAGACTTGTTGGTGCTATTGTTGTTTGTGTGAATGGTCCTGTGGAACTACTTGTTCTGCTGTAGTACACAAGCTTTATGTTGAAACCGGTACTGGTTGGATTAAACTCTAGGAATGACTGCTATAATTTGGCCTGGACACTTGGTACTGAATGTCAGCCCCATGTCAATGGACATTTGTGAGACTGGCTGCCATGATATGGCACTGAGGTCTGCCACAGTATCGACTTGTAAGTGAAGTCTTGCTGTTTTATACAGACTTGTTCCAGTACAACACTGTGACTAAAAGCCAGTATGGATGATATGGTCAAAGAAATGATGTAATGCAGTGCCAACTTGTGGCCTACAAATTTTATGGGGGGATGGTGAAATGTGGTTGCAACAGTGCAATTCAGTGTTCTAGCATAACTTATACCTTTTACAGATGCCTCAATATTGCTCTAGTGTGTACAATGTATAACTTCTTGGCTGCACTCTTGGTTGATGGCTCATAATTTTGCCTTATCCCTAGTAAAATTTTTGATTTTCTGGTAAGTTTCTGAGGATTACAGTCAGTTGTTAATGTTGGTCTTTAGAGTTTCATACCTTTTATTGTTCAAAAAAATGCATATTGATGCAAAACTTGTTCTATTAACTTTTTAAGTGAATTAGAGTAATAATTAAAAATTGTGCCTGATTGTACGACTTTGTTCCCTGATTATTTTCAGCTTTGTCCAGAATTCTTTAGCAAAGAAATTAAAAGGTATGGGGAAAGGAGACTCTGTTGAGAGATCCCATTCAATCACCTTAGTTTTGGAAAGATAGCAGCTCTGCAGCTTCCCTTATTCCTGTTGCCTTAAATTTAAGACAGGTTAGAAAATAAATCTTTTTTTGTTTCTTAGTTGTTTAGGTGTGTCATACTGTATTCTCCTTTGGAATGAATCATTCATGGGGCATGGGCTGTGTCAGGTGTCATAAATTGGTACATTAAAGCTTGGGCTGGCTGTAGCTTATACCTTTCTTTCCTGGTAAATTGTTGAGGATTGGTAACACTGATAATGATGGACTTTTGAGTTAGAGAGTCTTCATATTCTTCAGAAAAAATGGGTGCTACTGTAAAATCTGTTACTCTAGCTAGTTTATAAGTACATATGAGAAGAGAAAGATTTCAGATTTATTAGTGATTATGTGCCGGTTTTGTTCATGGCTGCAATGCTAATATGTTGAGAGCTATGGCTGAGTTTCTTTTTTTTTCTTGGATGAGCTGTGTGATAAGTGCAAAGCAAATTGATTAATCCTGCAGCAGCAACTTGGTCTACATTGCTGTGGCTAATTTTTATTTTTTACCACTTTTGCTGATTACAGATGATCAACAGAAGTGGTTAGCTATGGGCAGTGGGGGCAGTTGATGCATGAAAACAAAGGGTAGTTAGGGTGATCACAATCAAGTGACCATTGCTGTATCTTTTTTTGGGGGGAGGGGACACTGGCTTGTTTGGAGGTTGTGGGGAACAGAACATAGTAATTGAAATCTCCAAATTGAAATATATCTGTGTGATTATTTTTACATTTTTGCTCGGCAGGAATCCAAACAGATGTGATGGCAGTGGTAACAGTATACACTGCCCAAAGAACCACATATTTGTATCTATATTCTTGTTTAATTTTTATGAATGTCGACACAGGGGTGATACGTCCTGTAGCTGAAGTGATGTAGATTGATTGCTGCTGTTATATTCACCCTATCGTTGCAACTGAATTAGATTACTATATGTGGCTGTGTATGAAAGCAAAGGACAATTACATGAGATATGCAAAAACAGTCATTGATATCACTGTTTTTGGAGTGAATGAGTTTGGACATTAGTTTCTTGTAGTGAGCAGGGGAATGATCTGTGGACTCACCTAACTTGGCTGTCCTTCTCCACAAATTGTGTGACCCCAAAAAATGATTATATTAGTTAAGCAGTGTACAAATGATTATACTAGTTGAGCAGTGTACGGAGTGCAGCCACTCACAATAAGCAAAGCAGATTTGACAGAATTCTTTGAGAGATAGTAGTGCCAGTTAGAAAAAAAATGCAAGGGAGTTAAGCTAAATCACTACAAGTAAACAATGTTACTTGCATGTATAACTTTTCAGGAGTGAGGGGTTCAAATAAATTATTGTCTTAATTATTTATTTATTTTTTGCTTTTTATACAATCAGATATCACAGGTTTTATAAAGAAGATGGATATCTTTATGGGGGAGGGATAAGAAGGCATGCTGTATGTGAAAACATGGTCATTACAGAAAAGATGTTAAATAAAATATGGCTTGCCTGGGTGACTGTATGTGTCTAACAAGAACAGCAAGTTGAAATATGGTACTGTGGTTATTATATATTAGAGTATACATAATGTAGGTATAATTTCTGAGGGACATGTGATATATGAAAGCAAATGCTACTTACAGGATCACTTCAGACTGATTAGTGGTATGTTTAGGGACATAGTATCTTTTAAGGCAATATGGCCATTAAATTTCTGAGATTTCTTTAAGTCTGAGGTACTGAAACTTCTCAGCAAATACATATTCCCTTAGAACAGTATGTGTGCATTTTGTACCAAAGTATCTAAATACGAGTCCATCCCTTTGTTTATTATTATGAATTGTCTTTAGGAGACTGAACATATGGCATATTAAACACAGATGGTAAAGCCAGCATTTCAGAGGAATTTAGTTGTCACAGTTTGCCAATATGCTTAATTTCCACATTGGTGCTCTGCACAAAAGGCTAGGGGCAGGTGATTTATGAAAGCAAGTAGCAGTTACAGGATCACTTCTGACTGACTATTGTTGGGGGGAGGGGGTCAGGATCTGTGTAACTGACATATAACCATTATATTTATGTGACTGCACTGTAGTTAAGGTAGTGCATCCTCTCAGAAGTTGGACATTCCATTGGGATGTGTGTGCTTTGTACCAAAAACTTCTTTATTGAAAAACAAATAGATGAGTGCTTTAGCCCTTAAATAGACTTTGTAAGATCTAACTCCAGATTACATGGCATGCAGTATTTATCTGCTTTAACACAAAGATCAATGTCAATTCAATTGAGCTGGGGTCATAAATGCGTGTCATATGCTGTTCATTCAAGCTACAATAGGATAAGTCTCATCTTCCATATCTGTGCTTCATATGTACTGCTATTAGTACCTAATAGGTTATAGCTTATGTGCTGTATTCCTATCCTATGTGATAATCTCTATTCTTCTCTCTTTTGTGGAGTTTTGCCTAGAGGGATGGCTCTGAAAGCCAAAGGAAAATCCTGCTCAGTGTAGCACATTGTTTGGTCACTTTTGTCCTGGGAGTTAGCATTTCTGTGAAGAGTTATACCAGTAGCATGATTGCCAGGCCCAATAGCATTAGTGCTGTTTATTGCCAGGTCATTTCAATGTTTGGATATAACTAAGGGGCCAGGATTTCCAAGTCTTGCAGGTCGGTCTTTTTCTGTCTTTTCTCCATCTTTGCCATTTCTACTATAGTCCTTTTCATCTCTTGTAAGTTTATTATTTTTTTTTCTTAATGTAAGTTTCAAATTTGGAGAGTCTCTCTTTAATTTGTTTAAGTTTAGCTGAAGTAAAACCCTCCTATTGGGAGTTTCTGATTGTTTCTTCCAGTTGCACTAAATTTGATTCTGTGATGGCTTGTTGTTTTAAATCAGGATTTCAATGATTTTAAGCCCAGATTCTCCCTGGAAGCAACACAGGAGCTATACTTTAGAAAAGGGACTAGAGTAGCAAATCAGGTCTGTAATTGAACTTGGAAAACTGGATCATATTAGCATTTACTAACAGTTAGACAATGTATGTTTTATATTCCTTCACTGTGTTTTTAATTAATATTATATTCATATGGGTTGACTACTATAGGACCATGTAGGAAAAAAATTAAATATGTCAACATCATGGGCTTAGAAACACTTTTAGAATTAAATGTAACACAGCCTTCTGTAACAAGAGTTCTCTCATTTCCATTTCCAGTGCATTTGTCAGGAATAGTGTTACCAATAAGTGTAAGTTTAAAGTTTTCCTGCATTAAGTTATAGAAGATTTTAATACTGGTTTGCATACACTCATTGTTTAATGTTACTAAATCTGTTGACTTTTTCTTTGTCTCAAAATCAAGTTTGTCATGTACACATATTTATTATTTTGTGCAGTTAACCATACAAATGCACTTAATGCCATTGTGCAATTCTAAACTGACCTGATGAAGCCTCACTTACTTATTGGCAGTCAGGTGAAAGGGCTTAAGACTCCTGAGTTTATTATTTTGTTCTTTCTTCTTACTTGCATCAGTTTCAATAACAGCAGTAAACTGATCATGTTTCTCAAGGCCAAAATGTACCTTTTACTTCATGTCAGCATAGTCATCCTACCATAATCTTATCTCTTAAGTTTATGTAATAAACCTCCATAGCCTCAGCTCATGTGGCCTCAGACAGTGCTGTCTTCCTGACGTGATTACATTTGCCACTTCCTATTAATTAGCACTAGCATAAAACATTTAGTTTGTCTGTTTTCAACAGAGATTCACACATTTGTGATTATCCTCTAATCAGAGGCTCAACTTGTGTTAGGTTACAACTTATAACATCTGCATTGTTTTAATATGTAAGACTATTGGCAGTGGACCTATCTTTATATTATACCTAACCTTTCCTTGCACTGTATTAACAATCTATGAATTATTTTCTACTTGTTTCAATTATAGATGCATTAATATCTTGCTTATGCTTAATGTTCAAGTAAATTCTGTATACTGCCAAGTACTAGACAGTCCATACAGCTGCATATTTTTCCACTCTCCCTAGACATCTCTGCAAAGTTTTTTTGCAACAGGCATTGGTATAAGACATACTTACTGGAGGCTCACTTGTTCCCATGGTGGGAACTGCACTTTGTTGGTTGATAGAGATTACAGCTGTGGCAACTAGGACTTATGACACATATTACAATGTCAAAATGTCAAAAAACAGTTACTGGGAAGGTCAAAAGGCATTCTTCCAAGGTGTTGTAACTCCATTTTTAAATGTTTGAATCCCAAGAGCGAATGCACACTAGCATTCACTCTTGTGGATTCGTAATTTTGAATGGAGATCCCACTATAGTGGGGATCGGGAAATTTACCCTTTCCCTCATTATAGTGTGATCTCAGAGTTTGTCTATATAAGTTGCAGGGGGTGTGCAGGGGTGCAGAGTGGCTTGCTCCCGCAAAATGTTCTTAGGACATAAACAGAAGTCCATATAGTTTCAATAAAGTCGACATTCCTGAGTTGTCGTCTTTCCTAAATTACCACTTCCAGTTATGTGATTATTCAGCATTTGGATTTTACAACATTTCAGGTTGGGTAAGTGATTACTCACACAGGTGTGTTGTGAGATTTTGATAGTAAACCATTACTGATAACATCTTATAGTGTTTAATGATTAGCGCTTTCGTCCATTCAAAAACAGTTGGACTTCATCAGATAGTTCTTCAAGTCATTCAGTCTTTTATAACAAACAAACCCCCCTAGTAATTAGTGCAATCAGCCAATTACAAACTAGTCAATCCTATATTAAAGTGACAGATACAAAAATTTCTTAAAATTTCACTGTGACATTACTTAAAGGTATTTCCATAAAACCATGTATATTTTCATATTACCATTCACTTTTTGATAAAACGTGAATTTACACTCTACAATAACCATATTGTCACTACTCAAAAATAACTTAAAATTATATATGAATCATATTAAACATATAATACACAAAAATTAGACAAAAATAATACACAAAACAGACAAAAGATGTTAGAATAAATGAAAAGAAGCTGTATAGTCCTATCTTTCTAAGGCCCTCAATTTAAGCAAACAGTAAATGGAACTAAGTTCATTCAGCCCTGGCCATGCACATACATTCAATCTAAGTTGCCAAAGCAACTCTTTCTTTTCCATATGAAGATCTATGGATCAGACTGAATCTGGTCTCTCACCATGTATTTAAATGAGTGACTTGGGCATTCACTAATATGCTTCACCAATGAGCTAGTATCCTTACTTTTCTTAATATTACATTCATATTCATAAATCCTGTCTCTGAGTCTACGTTCTGTCTTATCAACGTAGAACCTGAGACAGAATCCGCAAGTAGCCAGATAAACCACAAATCTTGAATTACAATTATACTTATTTTTAAAATTAACCCCCCCCCCCCTTACCATAAATGTATTCCCTATTTTTATTTTAGTACAATAGGGGCAAAAACCACATCTAAACATTGCCCCTGAATTACTTTTTTCTTTTTATTAATCATATTCTCAAAAATATTTTTAAAATTAAAACATTTTCGATACACTATATTAGGTGTAGCACTCACTTTTGTTCTGATCTGCTTATCATTCAATAATATTTGCCAATTTTTATCTAATACCCATCTGATTAAATTATGTTGGCTGTTATAAGTAGTAATGAAGGCCAAACTGAACTGGGTGTTGGAAATATTCTCTATGTCCAAATTATCCACTACATTATGAACCTGACTAGAAAGTGCAGTATTCTCATTACCATTAAGTAAATTATTAAATGTACTTTCATTATTATTAATATTATTATTAAGCAAAACGGGGTGGTAAAAAACATTCTCCCTTTTATTCATAACTTCCATTTCAAACTCACTCAACAGATCCGGTAGATATCACCTCCTTGAGAACATATCACACAGTAGTTCGCATTCCTTAATGAATTCAGATTCTTCAGACACCATCCTTGTAGCTCTCACCAGCTGGCCCTTCACCACTGATCTCTTCCTGCTGATAAGGGTGTGTGCTGGTGAAGTGCAAGAATGTGTTAGAATATGTGGGTTTTCGATAAATTGTTGACACATATTTGTTGTTGATTCTGTCTTTCATTAAACGAACATCCAAATAAGAAAATTCTTCATGACTCACATCCTGACAAAACTTTAAAAATTTAGTTGTATTATTTATATAATTAATAAACTCTGATAGCTCCTGTTCAGTCCCCTTCCAGATGATACAAATGTCTTCTGGGTACCTTGTATATAATCATAGTTTAATGCTATATTCACTAGTTAGTACAAAATTATGCTCCCAATGTGCCATCACCATATTGGCAAAGACAGCCCCACATGGTCAGCCCATTGCTACCCCTGTGTTCTGTAAAAAATACCTGCCTTCAAAATATATATAATTATTCCTAAGGGCCAGGTCTAATAACACTTCATATAAATATAATTTACTGTGAGACCCTTTTTCTGCAATTTGATATTTTAAGTTTCAGACACTTATTAGATGCAATGAGGAAAGACATTATTAATAACTTATTTGCATGTCTCTGAATTGCCATTTATGACTGCAAGTGCAGATCTTCCTGCAGTAGTTAACAGTGGTGGCTGCATTGTGTCTGCACAGGTACTCCTAGCTCATTCACTCTCCTGCACACAATACTCACATTCAGACACAAGCGCGTGCGCGCGCGCTCACACACACACACGCACTCACCCATACTCCATAACCTCCCTCATGTTGTCAAAATGTCCCCAATATCTCCTTTTTCCAGCCATCATAAATTATGGATGATTGCAGTCAGTCATTAATGTTAGACATCAGTTTAACACTTTAAATCCTTCATTAAATCAATGGTAGTTCAAAAGCTGTTAAACTAGTAGGTTTTTAAGTTTGTAGGATGTGTAATTTAAATTGATTTTGTCCTCCTACAATGTGCTATGAAGTTGAGAGGTATGCCAACTATTCCCTGTCCCTCCTCTTTTTATGCCAGAAACTGCTGTCGGCATGCAATAATGCCTGAGATTCCCAATATATGTTTATAAAAGCCTGCTGCACTAATTTATTTGCTAGACCAGCAAGGTACTGCAGAGGTTTAATGGGGCAAGGGTCCAGGGTTTGAACTGCTTATCCCCTCTTTGTAAAAGCCTTATTTTTTAAATTCTTTTTCTAATGGTAACCCTGCTGTCTAGTGGTGGTGCAGAGGACTAATATCCTCTCTGGAATATGGGATGTGGAAGGGTACAAGGTTGGATCTCTTGTAGTGTCTTAAAGGTGTGCTACTTAATAATACCCCTGCCGTCTAGTAGTTCCTTGTACTGTGATTATTTTAAGTGCCTTAAAG
This sequence comes from Protopterus annectens, assembly GCF_019279795.1. Lineage (NCBI taxonomy): Eukaryota > Metazoa > Chordata > Ceratodontiformes > Protopteridae > Protopterus > Protopterus annectens. The sequence goes on from NC_056731.1 coordinate 702,207,964, forward strand.
TCACACTATATAGAATATCCCTGGTGACTCATATTCCCCCCATTCCTGTTTTGTGTATATGCCATTATGGTACAAGACATTGCCCATGGTGTATACTCCCCCCTCCCCGCATTCTATTTAGTTGAAGTAAACACTTGTAGCTATTGTTTCCCTGACCCATGTTTCTGAATAATTCCTAGAGGCCAACATTCTCCCCAACTCAAGGTTGCAGGCTTTGCTAATAAGTCAAGGTGTGTGGTAAAGTATGACAACAATACCACCCCCCCCCACACACACACACACACACCAACACCAACCCCCACACCCACACAAACCCATACAATCACACACCCACCCAACCCACCCACGCACATACCCCAGCACTCACAAACACACACACACACACACACACACACACACACACACACACACACACACACACACACACACACACACACACACACACACACACACACACACAGCTATGTAATCTACAGCTCAATAACCCCCTTACCGCTGCCCCTCAGACAAATGCTCACGGTCACACATATACTCATTCTTGCAGCCCCTCACATGCACACATGCATTTGCATCCAATATTACCTGACTACTAACCTTCTCTGCTCTTATCTCTGCCAGCATAATGGCCTTTTGTCCATCTTCCATACCTCAAGAGGCAAGGAGTGGGTGTGTCACATTATGCAGAATCACTTGGCTGTGTACATGGCTCATCACAGGCATTTCTGTGAAGAGAGCACATGGTTAATTAGTAGATTCCTCTCTCCAGGATTACCTCATTAGTAACTAGAATGACAGTGGAGACAACCCACTGCACTGCTGCACATCTTCATGCATAAGTACTACAGTTGTGCTCTCTGTGAATTCAAGATGTTATGGTAAGTTTTACTTGAGGTGTATATCTTGTGTTAAGTTCCTAAATTTGGACCTTTGTGTCCATCTGTATATCAGATGCAGAATACTGCTATCACATTTTGGAGCACTACAATTTAAAGACATATTCTATTCATGTTAAAATTGCCATGTATCATTCTCTATTACAAAAGTACAATTCATCCATCCATCCATCCATCCATCCATCCATCCATCCATCCATCCACAACCCTTTTTCCTGATTTTTGTACATGTGGTCAGGGTGTCACTTCAAAAGTGACAATAATCTGGAGCCAAGGTTTACGCCATCAGGTGGGTAGTCCTACCATGATAATTCTTCTACACTACACACTTGCACTCACACTCACACCTATGGCCAATTTGGAGTGTCCAGTCCATTTACTACATGTCTTTGGAATGTGGAAGGAAACCCATGCAAATACAGGGAGGACATGGAGACTCGACCCTAGTGGAAAATCAAACTGGGCAACCTCTTGCTGTGAGGCGACAGTGTTATCCACTGAGCCACTGTGCTGCCCCAGACATGTATCTATCCTTACCTTTATTCATTGTACTATGATGACAATATACTGCATAACATTAAGCACTTATATTTTGGGTGTACTCTAAGGGCTCATGTGCTTGTGATACACTTGCCCTCTGCCACTTGCTTTAACTGGCAAGTGTCCTAACTCTCACCAGCCCAAAAGCCCAATCTTAGTAAATTATCTATCTTTCCCACCACCTGAGCCTAATAAACTGCATAGGCTTACTACAGCCCTAACTCTAGCTCTAAAAACTCCCACTTGGCCGACAACACTAATCATTGAACTCCCATTCATAACTCAAGTTCCCAATTGCTCCCTAAACCTAAGTTACCACTCCTCCTCTTTAAACCTAAAGTCCCTGTTAACTCCCTGACATTAAGCAAGCACTCCAGTTCCATATTCCTAATCTCCCCATTCACTACCAAAACTTAAAACTCCCTTACTTTTCCCTAATACTAAATCCCTGATTGCACCCTAAGCCAAAAACTTCCCTCCCCTTCTCACTCTCTAAATGTAAAACTCCCCTTCCGCTACCTACTCTAAACCCCTTCCTCTCCCTAACCTTAAAGTCCCTCTCTCAATCAGTACACAGATCTCAAGTCTGCACTCCAGTCCTCACAACCACTGCCTAACCTTGTCTGATCTCAAATACTGTGTTTGTATGATGTCTCTCCCTATGGCTGTTGCACATCACTTGAACATGGTATTTGAGTTCAAGTATGAGATGATGCCATGCAAAATATGGTCTCCCAAATCCCTGGCTGTGATTTAGTGGTAGTTCAGCACCTAGGCCTTGTATGATGCATAAACTGATCTACTTTGCATTACCAAAATTACACTTTACCAAACTTTAAAATGGCGAGAAGACTATGCCAAAAACCTACTTTAATGAACAGTGACATTGCCGGAATTTTAATCTGGGAAAGGAGGCAGATGGGCAACATTACAAAACACACCAAAGCATATCAAATTCACCCAAGTGGGGGGCTGCATACCCCCCCACCCCTTAACTAAATATTCCAACTCTGAGATCGCACTATAGTGGGGAAAAGGGCAAATTTCCCTATGTTGAAGAGTTGTTTACAGCAGTATGTGCCAAAAGTGCAATAATTTTCATAACATTTTCTGTGATACTTGGATATGTTTCTGTTGAAACATAATTATTGTAGAAATTCAGGAGGTTGTTCTCTGTGCTCTCTTTAACTCACTTTGTGAAGCTTGGTGAGTTGCAACTGCATGTCATCAGGAGCAGTGCAGGGATCAAATGCAAAACAGTCTCCAAAGATCTTTATTAATATAGTGTTTATGTAAGTCCTCAGATCTATGTTTGCATTCCTGAACAAGCTTTGATAATAGGGCACAATATTTTTAGTAGGGCACAGTATTTTCAATAGCTGACTGTGTCAGCAGGTCTTGTGCTTTGGGTTGAGAAATGAAACACTTTCTGCTTGGATAAATGCATCTGCAGCAGTTCCAGCTTTTGAATAATTGCAATTACATGTTCATACAGTCTGTTATCCAATTGAACCCTCCCCTGGTGTTTCATATATAAATTTGCCAATAACTTTGCGATTCTACAAGAAAAGCCAGATCATTTAACCAGATTATCTTCCAAGAACATAACATCTTTATGTTTGTTGATTATGAAGGATTTTATTTTATCATGCTATGACCAAATTCTGCCCAGTATTGTTGCCCTGCTCAGTTACCGAACTAGATAGAAGTGACCCACATCATCATGATGCGCTCCTTCTTCAAAAAAAGTCTTTAAACTGATGTTTTTTCAGACACCTTGGTTTTATGAAGTTAATAGCTGCAATGTCCTTTTCATTACATCTGTCATTTCAAGTGTTTTGGCACACAGCTTCTTTGATGGATTATGCATTTATGTGCCATGAGTTCCTGTGGTAGTGATGACTTCATTATTAAAGTTATAAATCCACTTTTCTTCCCTGCCATGGATGGAGTACCATCAGTTGTTTCCCACAGAGTTTTGCTTCACTGAGCTTCATTTTTTCCGGTACCTGTTTGACTTGCTCAAAAGTGTCCTTTTCTGTGGTCATGCCCTTCATTGCACAAAAATCAAGCAGTTCTTCCAGTATATCAAAAGACTTGGTAACTCCTCAAACAAATATAGTCAGCTGAGTAGTATCCTCAACTTTCATCAACTGCCAAGCTGCAGAACTTAAAAATCTTGTAGTATTTTACAAAGGTCATCTTTGATGTTTGTAGACAGACCCTCTACTCATCTTGCAATGGTCTGATGTGAGAGGATCAGATTTCCCAGTGTTATTTTTTACTCTAGACAGGCCATGACTATAAATATTCTAAGGCAGTCTTTGACAAATTCTCCATCTAAAAACAGCTTCCTCTTTTTGTTGTTAGTTCTGCTATCAAATAACTGATTTTCATTGGCACTTCACTACTCTGGCATGTAACTTTCAAAAGTGACTGCCAGCTGTTAATAGCTTGCTTCAGGGCATTTACTCTGTTGGTCCTCAGTTGATCTGTGTTGCTGTCAAATTTAGCTGCATGCTTTGTAGTGTAATGGCACTTTGTGTTTTAGTCCTTAGTTACAGCTATAGTTTCCTGCCAAATTAAACACAGAATGACACCATGCTATTCAATGACAAAATACTCCTCAGATCATGAACTTTTGAAAACATGACCTTCACAGACAGTCTTTATTTTCTTAGTAATATACATAGTTTTGATAAGTATCTGAGGATAAAAAGGAACCAAAAGAGACATAATATAAGCTGGCCAACTTCCTTCCATCCTAGAAGGCTCTCCAACTGCATTCTGAAGTAGCACTTTGAAAAGCTGCACATAATAATCCAGTATAAACCTCACAAGGGATGCTTAGCATGAAGGTAGTTGTTGCTACTATAACTCCCAAGAAGACCTTGCATATTCCACACCCAGCAAGCCATATCATATCATATCCCTGCCAAAAAAGGTAAAGTTGCTAAAGACACTACTACTGCTTATGATGAACATGAAATAATTCCACATTAATTCACTTGCTGATCAGTCATGTGCTACAGACCACATCCTATGTGCTTTAATCAGTAATTAATGTCTGCCAGTTTAATCACTGCAATTTAACTAGCACAAATCAATCAAAAGATGAGTAAGCACAGATGAGAATGTAATGTATTTATGGAGGTGTTGTATTCCCTACTGCAGCAGGTTTGAACCAAGACTAGAACTCAGAAATTGCATTACGTTCTTATACAAACCACCACATGATCACTGTAGGTGGAAAAACACCAAAAGTACAGGGAAAAGAAGCTCAAAAATTCCAGAAAGAGAAGTGCACAACTCACCCCATAATTACTGTAGGCCAAAAAAGTGAAGATCTGAGACACTGAATCATACCACCAAATCATTCAGTTACTATTTTGCAGCCCAAATGATTTCAGTGCTAATGAATGCAGGAAACTGGAGGATCACAGTAGAAGAAATGAAGGAACCCTGTCACTGTTTTATTCTGAACATCAGTGTAGGAAGTGACAACAAAATTGGCTAACAGTCCAAGTGGTGCAAAATTGAACTGAATTGCAACTGCACAGAAAACGTAATTCTCAAATAATCTCCCTTCCACTACTCAGTTGCACACTGCAACTGTAACAGCATTCCTAGTCTAGTACCCCCCAGAAATGCACGCCAAGTCAGAATGACTCTGCAATGTGATAACAACTGCATTGAGTAAACCAGCTTTGCAAATAATTCAAGCAGACATAAGTGCAGGGAAATCTAAAACATGCATAATATATAACCATATGCATACTTACCACCACGTTCACATAACAGGCACAAGGAAAAACACACATGCACAGACACTTACTGACACACACACACACACACACACACACACACACACACACACACACACACACACACACACACACACACACACACACACACCAATCACTGAAATATGAAGTGTAAGAAGTAAAATATTTATTAACTAAACAAATGAACACAAGTTCATAAGCGCTTTTGTCCCTTCTAAAGAGACTTCATCAAATAAAACACCAATTCACTCTAGTTCTTTATATAGGTTCATAGGTTCATAGGTTCATACTAGGCTATCTGCCCTAGGGCATTTATAAGCCTAGCCAGAGTGTGTTTGGCTTTCGCCACCCATTTTAAATGAATTTTGCTATGCCCTTTTTTGAGGTTAGTATACTGTGCCTCTGTCTAATAGTGACACAGAAGTGATACCCGGGATAAACCTACGATCTCCCATCCACTCATCAAGATTCTTCTTGAAGAGAGTCAATGAGGGACTCTGCCTAACCTGGACAGGGATTTTATTCCAGGGTGAAGGGAACCTCTGGGTTATGAATCTGTCCCTCCAGCATGTCCTATTTATTTCAGTGCTGAGGTTCAAGTCTCTCGAGCACGTAGCTCGATGGGATTTGGATTTTCTGAGGTGCAGCATGTCCATTAATTCCGGGTTGGACATGGCTTTATACGTCAGGCACAGATCGCCTCTGAGCAGGCGGTATGCCACTGAGTAGAGCTGGAGTTTCTTTAACCGGGCAGCATATGGCATCTGTTTGAGCCCTTTGATCCTCTTGGTGAGGTACTTTTGGGGTCTTTCCAGTTGCTGCAGGTGTCTGGTAAGGTACATCCCAAAAGGGGCATTGTACTCAATTATGGGCCTGATGAGGGATGAGTAAAGAGGCACGATGACCTCACCTGATCTAGATGTGAATCCCTTCATGATTAGGTGGGCTATATAAAATGTTTTTCTAACCACTTTGGCCACGTGGTTTTCAAATGAGAGATTGCTATCAACTTGGGTCCCCAGGTCCCTAATTACTTCTTCCGTACTTAATGGATTACCACCTATGTGGTAATTTGTGGGCACTTTGTTTTTGCCAAAGGGGATGACTATACACTTTTTGGCGTTTAGCTTGAGGCCATGGCTCTGGCACCAGTTGTCTGTTTCTATGAGGCCCTTTTCTAGGATGCTTGTGTCGGCTAGAGACTCGATTATGGCGCCTAGTTTGCAGTCATCTGTGAACTTGGTCAGCCACAGTCCTTCCATGTTGGCCTGTACCTCCGAGAAATATATACCGAACAAGAGAGGTCCCAGGACTGAGTCTTGTGGGATGCCACTTGTAACTGGTTTGGAGTCTGACATGGCTCCAGCAATTCTAACCATGTGGGTTCTGTCCTTGAGCCAGTTTGCAACCTATCTAGTGACATAGGGGTTTATATTTAAGCTGGTAAGCTTATCTATAATGCCCGAGTGGGGTATTGTATCAAACACTTTTGTGAGGTCCAGGTAGGCTGTGTGGACCACCTTCCCCTCGTCAATGGCCTTGGTGACTGTTTCAAAGAAATCAACCAGGTTTAAGAGGCTGGATCTGCCCTTAACAAAGCCGAACTGGGTAGGATTCAGTGTCTGTAGGTCCCCAATATCTTTATTTATGAGGTCCATGATGATCCTTTCCATAGCTTTGCAGACCAAGCTAGTCAGGCTTATGGGGCGATAGTTTCCAGGATCCGTTGAGGCACCAGCTTTGTGGAGAGGGACCACTGTTGCTGTACGCCACTCTTTGGGTACATATCCTGTAGTAAGGCTGAGATTGAACAGTAGTTTTATGTTTGGGTTTAGCTCTTCTTGGAGTTCATGTAGGATGCAGCCCGGGACACCATCTGGTCCCATTGATGCTGTGTTTTTTGCTTTGGAGAGGGCGGCTCTTACCTGAGCATCTGAGATGTCAGGGGGGCAGCACTCTGCTAGGATAGATATTTGCCCTTTTGGTGGGGAGGGGGGGGTTTGTGCTGAACCTGTCAGCTAGGATGTTAGCAATGTCTGTGGGTTTGGTGTATTTTTTGTCATATTGGACTAATTCTGAGCATATCTGGGAATTCCCACCCAGGTTCCTAACATAACTAAAGAAAGCCTTGTGATTATCCTTAGTGTCCTGTGCAATTTTTCTCTTGAAGCTGGCCTTAGACGATTTTATGAGTGCCCGTAGTTTTTGCTAATACTAATCAGAGATGACTTCCCTTTTTTGGGATTTTGCTCTGTCATGTAGTAGCTTCCTCCTTCTATTGTATAGTTTGTTAATGGCTGGGGTCCACCAGACAGGATGCCTGCCTTTGGAGGATTGGGTCTTGGTTTTATTTGGGATTTGCATGATCCATGCATTCCTGAAGGTGTTCATAGAATGCGTTTTTAAAGGTATCTGCGGTCTGGGCCGTATTTTCCACAGGCCTGAGGGCTTTGAAGGATTCCACCTCGGTTTTGAGGATTGTGAAATTTGCTTTAGAGAAGTTTTTCACTGTGGTTTTTTGGACAGGGGGTGGGGTCAGGATGTGAATATCCAGTGAGATTAGTTTATGGTCTGATCTTACCAGTGAGGGATACACTTCTGGTCTGGAGCACAGAGCCCCCATGTTGGTGATGATCAGGTCCAGTATGTTTTTCCCTCTTGTGGGAGTGGTAACAAGTTGTTCCATAGCATTTGAGTTTATAAATTCTAGGAACCTTTGGGCTAGGGTGTTGGAGCTAGAGTAATGCTCCCAGTCTATGTTTGGGTAGTTGAAGTCACCCAATATAATGGTGTTTGGAGAGACCTTCATATTTTCCAGTGTTCTCAGGAAGGCCGAGTGGGGTTCCTGGGTTTGGGAGGGTGGTCTGTAGCAGGCTATAAACTGGAAGGCAGTTTTACCCACTGTTAGTTGCACATGGATAGTCTCTGATGCTTTGTGCTGTACCACCAACCTGGAGGTGTGGGTATCTTTGATGAATATTGATACTCCCCCTCCTTTTGTGGTTCAGTCCAAGTTTTGGGGCCAAAAAGCATGGTATGAGGTATAACCTGGTAGTGCTGGGGTGCTCTCGGGAGCCTTGAACCAGGTTTCTGTTACTGCACAGATATCGATGTTCTCCATGCTAAGGAGAGATTCGAATGCATGCATCTTGAGGTTTAGACTTCTGGCATTGAGTAGCATTACTATTAGTTTCTTATCTCTTGTGATACCTATGGAGGTGGGTTTGTCTTTTGAGCCTTGCCTAAAAAAGGCACTATGGGGGTAGCAAGAGCCTTTACCAATATCCAAAAGCCCAGGGGTGGCAGGTGCATGCTGTCTCTAGCGAAGCATCGTGGCTTGTTGAGCATGTCATCCCAGGCTGACAGGCATTGGATCCCCTTTGAATGGCACCAATACTTAAGCCAATTGTTGAAATTGATCATCTTGTCTTCATATTGTGGCATCATTCTTGGTGAGGGTAAGATGCTACTCAAGGTCAGGGTCATACTGGCCTGGGCTACATGCTCAGAGAGCTCCTCTATGTCTCTTTTCATGTAGTCCAGGGAGGTACGTCTCAAGTCATTCACACCAGCATGGACAATGACTGAGTCATATTTGTACTTGCCTTGGAGTGACCTGAGTGCTTGTGTTATGTGGCAGATCCTAGCGCCCGACAGGCAGCTCACCATGACCTTCTCCTTGTTCAGCCTGGTGAGCGGGACATCAGTGTGCCTGACGATAGAGTCACCTATTACAAGTGTATCAAGTGTGTTGTTTAGCCCTAAGGGCTGTGACTGTTCAGCACACTGGCTTTGTGAGCTATGTGTTGCATGTGTTTTGTTTTGGGGTAGTGGTTTCTTGGGTGTCTGCTTTGGAGGTCTCCTCTGCTTAGGCAGATTTTTATTTAGAGCCTCTGAGTATGTTTTTGTGTGTTTATGTGTTTGGTTTGCTGTCGTGGTAGGTCTATGTGAGACTGGAATTGTAGTGAGTGTGGTTTCCTTCTCCTCCTGACTGGTTACGCCAGTACTGAGTTGAGAGAGCTTAGCCTCCAGTTTGGCTATATGGTTGCATCTCTCACATGTGTTGGAATTTGTTGGGAGGAGGAGAGGGCTGTCTGTGTACATGAGGCAGTTGTAACATTGCCTCAAGATTCCCAGATTCACCAGCTGGACCAGAGAGGAGATTGACAACTGACCTTTGGACATGCTAGAATAGTATTGGGAATTCCTTTATAATTGAAAAGAGTGCCAATGGGGAACAAGGTACTCAAGGGGAGTTTGTGAGGGTGTAGTGCTTTTAATTTTTTAGTGCTGACTTATATAATTGCTTTAGTGAGCAAGTGCCAGCCTTTAGAGTAGGAAAAGGGTGTTTATTATGAGAACTAGATCAGTTCTAAGGGAAAAAGTGAAGAGCAGACTTTGTGGAGCCGAGAATGGTTTAAACCCAATTAAGCAGAGCTGCCCGATGCTGCGCTATGCGCAAAATTGCGCAAAGCAGCGCCAAAGCAGGTTTTATACAAGGGGACTTGAAAGAGCTAGAAATTGGCCCAAAATGGCCAATAGACTATCAGATTCTTGTGCTGGGAACACTCCTCCAGGGATAGATAGGCTGCTCTAAGCTCCCCACTGCCACTGGTGAACAAAGAAACCTCCCTTTATCCAAGAAAGGAAATGGGCAACACAGGAACTTTCCAAAAGTCCAGAATACAGCAAAGCCTGTATTTGGACTACGCTACACATTTTTACTCCCTTCTCATAATTGCAATAAATTAATCATATAAATATAAAAATAATTCCTTAAAGGGCCATTTCCTAAAACATAGAACTAAACTTGTTTGTATAAAAAATGGCGAATATCTGGTAACATTACTAAAGTGCATTGGTATTAAAACACAGTCTCAAGTTCTTTTAATTCAAGTGTAAATAAATAAACACATTTATATGTATTATTATTAAGTTAAAACATCTGCCCATACAGAACCCTGTGTTGTATGACTGGCATCTCGTTCAACAGATATACCAAAAAAATGTGAAATGTTATCGTAACAAACTTCAAATTACTTTATCACTGAACCACAAATTACAAAAACAATGATCAGGCTATTTCCAAATTTCATGCGAACAAAACACAACTTAATTATCAGTTATCTATTTTGTCATGGAACTTTATCCATCTACAGCTCCAGCCCCTATCCCTCGCAAACTATTATATCAACTCCAAGATTTCTGTACTTCACAGTAAGAAGAATAATTTGTAATACTGACTTGTTTCAAATGTGCAGTTCATTTAATGACAAACACAAACTGCAAACCATTAATCAAAAAAAAAGTCCAAATTATGAACATCTCGGCTTAGTTCTTACATAAATGATAGTACCCATATTGTACCCTGCAACATTTCATGCTCTCTGAAACTTTTTTATCTGTACTTCCACATCAAATTCAGTAACTGTATGTACTACATTTGAAAGATATATTCATGACACATGGTCAAACATTTGTAGAAGAATATACATGTTTGATGAACAAAATGCAACTTAATTTGAAGCCTTTTATCAAAGATTCAATGTTACTATCACAGTCTTTTAATGTGGTGCTCAAATGTGGTATCCATTTAATGTGATGACCATTTCAAATTTCTTACACACACAAACATGCACACATAGTCTCTCTGCCTTTCAAACAAGCATACACAAGCATACAGCACTCTTGCAAGCAAATGGCTTGTATACAAATACTACATGCAAACAAGCAACCAAAGGCAAGTACTTATATCTATTTATGTATACACACACACACACACATACACACACACACACACACGCGCGCGCGCGCGCGTGCATGTGCACGCACGCACGCACACGCACGCACGTACACACACACACACACACACACACACACACACACACACACACACACACACACACACACACACACACACGCACAAGCACACAGCGCTCCTGCAAACAACTCAGACATGAACAATGTTCACATACAAACACAAGCAAGCAATCTTCACTCTTGCACTTAGTTATCTACATGTATGAAAACACATGTAAACACCCTCATACTTAATCTCTCACACTCACCCCTCCCCCATACACACAATGTTTTAAAATAGAAAGGCTACTCTTGCTACAAGTCTTCAGAAGAAGTCCAGAACCAGATCACAATGACAAACAGCAATGAAACCCAAACAAATAAGGAAGTCTTCATGTTGCACTGCTACTTAATTCCTCAATGTGCATCACATAGTGACACTGATGTGCTGCAAACTGGAAAGTCACTTTTAAATTAACAGTATGTACATACTACATGTTTAGAGAAAACAAAGATTTTATATTTCTACAATTCTGAGGCAAGCTACAGGCTGCATATAATGCTTTCGTAGGCCAGGTTGTGGTTTGCAAGCTGCCAGTTGGATACCACAGGTATAAAGCTTATGCTGGACAGAAATCATTTCACACTACATGACGTGCAAAATGAATTGAATAATTTACTATAAATGTAACAGAAATTAAATTTAATGAGGCAATCAGAAGTTTAGAGAAGTGGAAATAATGTAGATTACTGTGCCTTGTTTGTGTTTCAAAAAGATCATGGAATACAGCTGCTGGAATCCCAGGGTACGGATGTTTGATTTACATTGGTGGTATGAACACACTATCACTAGTTCTTCCTAACATTTATTCAGCAGTAGGAGTGAGGATTAAAGGGAGGGAGGAGATGAGCAATTTGTGTAATGCTGAAGTGAATGAAAATTGTTACAAACAAAACATACAAGTAAACTGCATGAAAAAATGTTTCTTTGATTTGTTTTCTCTTCTATTTGTGTAAGCGTACATATGTCTCTAATAAAAATGTTTAAAAATATGTTTTAGATGTAAAAGCAAGATGGAATGATGGTACACACATGCTGTTCTATGCAACTTTCCACAGCTGAAATTTACATTGGATTAGTACTCCTTCAGTTGCAAAATTAAGTTTCAGTAATCCCAGGCTGACCTGTAATTGAATCAAGCAGCCATCTTGGCAGTAGTAGCTAACAAATCCTCCTCAGTTTGCACTTTCATTTTCCTCTCTGCATCTTTTCTAGACTTACTGTCAGTCTCCTAAATTATGAGCTTGCAATTACCTTAGTCAGTGCTAACAACTTTCAGTTTTCAAAGTTTTCCTTGTAACTTACAAAATAGTCATTTCTCTGATATTCTAATGTCAGTTGTCATAGGTTCATAGGTTTATAGGACCTTAGAGCCCTTACAAGCCTAGCCACATTTATACTGAGTTGCCCCAAATGTCGGTGGTTAGGTGAGCGAAGTTCGTAGAGGTAAGGGTCTATGGTAGTTAATACTGACTTCCTCTGTCCAGGAAGGACATGGGGCAACACCCCAGGAGTTAATTTATGGTCACCTATCCATGAATCTGGGTTGCATTGAAGAGGGTCAGGGAGGGGCTCTGTTTCACATGAATTGAAAAATTGTACCAGAAAAGTGGCAGTCTCTGGAAGATGTATCTATCTCTCCAGCATGACCTGTTCATTTCAGAGGCTAGTTTAAGATCCCTGGAGTGAGGGATCATCCTGCAGTTGGATTTACGAATGTGTAGCATTTTCATCAGGGCCAGATCAGAGACTTCCCTTTAAATCAGGCACAGGTCATCCCTTAGCAATCTGTAGGAGACAGAATACAGTTACAAGGCTTTCACTCTTTCAATATCCCTCCTGGACAGAAGAAGTCAGTATTAACTACCATAGGCCTTTACCTCTATGAACTTCACTCACCTAACCACCGACAATTGGGGTAACTCAGGGTGTTTTGTGTACCCTGTAATTTCTTGGTGAGAAACCTCTGTGGTTTCTCCAATTGTTGCATGTGTCTCATGAGGTACATGCAAAAGGGAGCATTGTACTCAATTATTGGTCTGATGAGGGATAAGTATGATGGAATTATAACATACTTAGATCTAGATGTGATGCCTCTACTTATAAGATGTGCCACATAAAAGGATTTCTTTACTACTGTGTATATGTGGTGGTCAAAGTTCAGATTGCTATCAACCCAAGTAAACAGATCATATACCACTGGGTCTACACTTAGGGGGGTGTTGTCTATAATGCAATTAGCAGGAAATATCAGCTTTCCCAAAGGGAATAATAATGCATTTTTTTGCAATTAGCTTTAATCTGTGGCTTTGGCAGCAATCATTTGTCCGCAATAACCCTGTCTGCAGTATATTAACATAATTGGGGGACTCAATGATTGCTCCCAATTTGCAATTGTCAGTGAACTTCATCAGCCACAGGCCATCCAAGTTTGCCTGGACTTCTGAGAAATAAATTCTGAACAATAAAGTGCCCAGCACAGAATCCTGTGCTATGCCACTGCTGACTGGTCTTTTGCTAGAGGTGAAGTGACCCACTTTGACTGTATGTGTCTTGTCAGTGAGCCAGTAGGCTACCCATCTGGTAATGTAGGGGTTAATTTCCAATTGGGAGAGTTTCTCTGTAATACGTGACTGAGAGATTGTGTCAAATGCCTTGGCTAAGTCAAGGTAGGCAGTACACACTGTCTCCCCCTCATCCAGGGGCTTGGTGACTTTCATGAAGGAGTCAGACATGTTAAACAGGCATAATATGCCTTTGACGAATCTGAACTGGGTCGGGTATAGAGTTTGGAGATTACCTATGTCCTTGTTTGTAAAGTCCATAATGATTCTTTACATGGCATTATAGATGAGGCTAGTCAAACTTATGGGGCTATAAATTACTGTTGCAGTCCTTCATTTTACCAGAACATAGCCAGTTGAGAACAAGGCTGTGGTTAAACAGGAATCCAAGTGGGTCTGCTAGGTCATGTTTTAAGTTATTTAAAAGGCAACCTGGGATGTTGTTTGGTCCCATTGATACCATGTGTTTTGCCTTGGGGAGCACCAAAATGACCTGCTCTCTTGAGATGATAAGCTGAGGAATGGTGGCACCTATACTTTGGGGGATGACTGGAGGGAATGGCAGGTGTGAAGTTTGCTGCAAATTTATAAGCTAGCAGGTTGGCTATTACCTCTGAGGGTGGGTGGTGCCATCCGCAATTAGTTATGTGCATAGATGAATATTCCGTTTTATATTTTGGACATAGTTAAAGAATTCTTTGTGATTATCCTTAACTACGGAGGCTATTTTAGCTTTGTAATTAGATTTGTAGGACTTGACAAGATCTCTCATGTGTTTGTTTAAGCTAGAGAGGGATTTCTTCATCTGCTGAGCCAGTTCCCTCTTGTTCTTGGACATTAGATTCTTTCTCTTGTTGTATAGCCTGTTTATATGAGGATTCTACCAGGGTGTCTTGTTTTTCAGCAGGACCTAGTTTTAATCCAGTCAGGTACAGCCAATTCTATACAACTGCTTAAGTGGTTATACAGGAAATTAGTGTATGCCTCTGCATAGGAATTTGCTTTATCTGCATTCGAGGGGGCTTTGAAACTTCTTATACAATCATTTACTAGGACGTAATTTGTCTTAGAAAGATTCTTAAGCATTTTTGAGCTTGATGGGTACCTAGTCTTATAATTACACCAAACAAGACTGATTTATCATCCAATTTTATCAGGGAGGACATCACACGAGGGGAGGGGTGCAATGCTCAACCATGTTAGTGAGCACTATGTCCAGGGCATTTGAGCCTGTTGTGGGTGTGTTGACTAGCTGTTTTCAGAGCATTTGTACTGACAAAAGTCCGAGAGCTTTTGAGTCAGCATGTTTGTGGTCCTGTATGTTTCCAAGTCGATGGTAAGATAATTAAAATCACCCATGTGTAAGATTTTGAGCTGTTTGGTAAGTTACTCCAGTAAGCCCAGATATGCTGTATGCTTTTTCTGTTTCTTGGGGGGAGACCTATAGATATGGTATACCATATGATATGGTATGGCACTTTGCCTATAGTTAATTGGACATGGACTAACTCAAGAGAGTCCTACTGTTTGACCAGTCTTGAGGTGTACTTATGCTTAATTAAAATGGATACGCCTCCTCTTTGGTTCTTTCATGCTCAGTTTATGGTCTAAATGTATGGAAGGCATTGTAGGCCTGCAGACCCAGTGTGCTTTACATGCCTTTGCACCATGCCTTGGTGACTGTACATACATCAACATCTTCCAAAGTGAGGAGTGCTTCCAGAGAGTACAGTTTCTTGTTTCGACTCCTAGCATTAAGCAGCAGTGCCTTGAGTTATCTAGAGAGGATTTCATTATGTTGGGAGGTTGGTTATTTTGACACTGCCTAAAAAAGGTACAATAGGGCTGGCTAATGTCTTTGCTAGTAACCGAAAGCTTAGAGGAGACAGGTGCAGACCATCTCAGGCAAAGCAGCATGGCCTGTTGACCATGCCATCCCAGGTTGGCAGATGTTGGATCCCCATGGACTGACCCCAGAAGCTAAGCCAATTGTTAAAGTCAGTCATTATTTTTGTTTGTATTGTGACATCATCCTTGGAAAAGATAGAATGCTGCTTAAAGCTAGGCTTATACCTGCTTGTCTGTCTTCATATAGTCCAGTGAAGTATATCTGAAGTCATTCAGCCCACATGGGCTATGATGGAGTCATGCTGGTACTTGTGGTTGAGTGCTTGAGTGACTTGACAGATCCTGGCACCTAAAAGGTAGCTAACTATAACTTGCTTCTTATTTCACCTGGAGAAGGGAACGGGTCTACTTCACGTTGTCATAAGCTGACAATATCAAGTATGATATTGTCGGCGTGACAATATCGAAAGTAAAGAACATCATGCAAGTAAACGGAAATCTCTGTAAGGGGAGATTTCTGTTTACCTCAATGTAGTACAGTCTTGGAGTTGGTATATTTAAGTGGGGGGGTGTGGGTGGTGCAGAGGCGCTTGCCCCCCTGCCTACATCATTTAGTTTTTTTTTAGTTTGTTTTTTTTTACGTTATTCGATGTTCTACTTACTCGATCAATAAAGTTCAATCTTTATTGATTTGATTAAGTAAACTTTCGATAATGTGATATAGACATGAAGGGAACATCCATGTGTCTCACAATGGGGTCACCTATCACCAATACATTAGGTTTTTGTGGTGTCATGCCTTATGGGCTTGTGTGTGTATGTGTGTGTGTGTGTGTGTGTGTGTGTGTGTGTGTGTGTGTGTGTGTGTGTGTGTATGTGTGTGTGTGTTATTATGTGTTGTGATTGCTTTTTGCATTCTTATGTGTGTATGCGGTTTCCATTTGGGAGACCTCTGATCTTTTGGTAAGTTACTAGTGAGTGCCTCCATATATGTGCGTTTATGTGTCATGTCATCATTTAGTGTGGGAGGTATGTGTGTCTGCTGATAACCTGTTTGGCATTTAATTTGTCCTTATGTTTGAGTCTTACCTCCAGTTTCATATTGAACCAAGCTTGTTCTGCTATTATCATGAAAGCCTAGGGGAATGAGAACATTTTGACTTTACCACTGAATTCCTCCAGCTCATGAAGTGATTTGGATTGGGTCTGGAAATTTCCCCAACTCACATAAAGTGTTTGTTACAGGAGTAAGTTGCTGTTAGTATACATGAGACAATTAGTACATTGCTTCAGGATGACCCTGTCTATCAGGGTCTATATTAAATCAGCGAATGCTTAAAAAAAAGCGAACGCTGATTTATCGACCCCATGTAAACAAATGCTTACAATCCCATACACTTAAAACAATGATTTTTTTCCAAGGGAAAAATAATCACTGTTCCACAAAAGAAAAAAAAAGCTTTAAAACATTACATAAGGTTGGGAGCTTCACCCCCCCCTCACCCCGATGTTGGGTGCTGTGCTCCCCACAACACCCTACCTAAATATACCAACTCCGAGATTGCACTACAGTGATGAAAACAGCAAAGTAATGGAGGTGGCCAAGCAATTTCTTTCCCAGGAAAGAAATTGCTTATATGCTGTTTTGCTATTTTGCTGTTTCATGCTTTCAAGTTCGATCAAAGCGCATTCAAAAGAATGCGTCTTCAATCATATAATAGGAACCAGTCTATCAGGGTGGCCAGAGAGGCGATGGAAAAACTGCCCATCTATGATAGCAGGCTCTTACTGTACATTTTATTAGGGAGGGGTTAACTTGACAGGACTGTGCTGGTAGTGCTGAGACTACAAGAGAGACCTATACTTTGTATAGGCAAAGATTGATCAATAAGGCAAAGTTGCTCAGCGAATAAGTGAGTTGCTCATAGAGCAGCAGAAAAGCTTGGGAGGGTTTCACTAACAGCCATTTAGGGAAAAACTGAGCTTCTATGCTTTTGCATCTGCACAAGGGCACTGCTAACCACTACAGTACGAAAAGGATTATCAAGCAAATTCGAGTCTTAAATACAAGCAAAGAGAAACAAGTTTCAAACCAATCATGAAAGCACACAATAAGCTTTCCACCAGCAATCCCCAGCTCATACTGGTTAGATTAGCACACATTTGCCCAAAGGGTGCAGAAAACACCTTTTTAATGTAGAATAGCTGGTCTGGAGCCCAAGTGTAAGAAGACCGCATGAACTACATACAATTGCCCTACAGCTAACAGATACAATGTAATACAGTGCAATTAACTACTTAAAGCAGCAGCAGACAGTACAGTTTTTGAAACTGTTAAAGGACAGTCACAGTATATAAAAGAGGTGGGAAAAGATACTTAGAGCCCTTTTTTGCTTCCCAGCTCAGAGAGACTATGTAAAATCCTACTGTTGCTAGATGAATAATCTCAGTCCTCCTAATGTGAAAGCACAGTAAAGCAGTGTCCAGAGTGAAATGCTACCACAAAGAAACTTAAAAGATATAAAATGCTACCAAAAACAAACTTAAAGATACATGTACAGCAGTGTACTTTAAACAGCTTATAAAAGTGTGATTATTCAATAAATGTCTTTGCTTAATATAAATGAGCCAAAAGCCCCTCAATTATACTGAATTTATAAAGGCAATAAAAAGAAGACAAGCTGATTACATAGCTCTCCAGCCAATAAAACTACATGTGGAAATATCATGTGTTTCCCCATCCTAAACAGACCAGGTCACCTCCCAGTGCACTAGATGGAAAATCCACTGACTTCTTTATTTAAAAACAAGTGCTTGCTAGAGTGTAAAAATGCACTACATTATCCAATGGTGGTGCAGAGGTTAACATTGCTGCCTCATAGCAAGAGGCTCTCTGGTTTTATCCTCGGTTGGGGTGCCTTCTGTGCAGAGTCTGCATGTCCTCCCTGTGGTTGCATGGGTTTCCTCCGGGTGCTCTAGTTTCTTCCCACATCCCAAAGACATGCTGTAGGTGGATTGGACACTCTAAATTGGCCCTAAGTGTCAGTGCATGTGTGTGCCTTTTGTGGAAGGTTGGGTGCCGGGCTGGCAACTCAACACCATAAAACTCTACTGCCAATCATGAGCGGACAGGTGATCCACTGTGGCAACCCTTAACTGGGAAAAGCCGAAAGAAGATTATCCAACTGCTAGCTAGATAATGAATCCATGACAAGTAAATTGGTAGAACAAAAAATTAGAAGCAAAACATACTTTTTCAGTATAAGCACAAGGAAAGGCAAATAAATAATTTGAGATATCGACAGCAGGTGTAGAAAGGGAGGATCTTATTAAGCTGAATTTACAGTAGGGGTGGGCAGCTTAAAATCATCAGGTTTAAAAAGTCAACTGAGAACGAAGACGGTGGGTGGAAAAACTAGTAGGGAATCACCAGCAGTGCTTTAGTTTATGCAAACTTGAAATCTTTTTAGAAAAAGAGAAAGGCCTAGAAATTCACTGTGCATTTAAGTATCACTCAAACAATTTAACCAATGGAAAAACACTTGAAATGTGCAGCCTAGCTAATTTAAGTGTCCATCTCTGACATAGAACAAAAACACCAGGCCAAGCAGATTTCTTAAAACAGATAACAAGATGGAGCAGGTAAAAGAAAAGGCAGCTTTATCACTCACAGACAAGAAATATAGATTTCCTTTCTACACCCAGCAGAGAATCACCAGCAGTGCATTAGTTTCTGCAGGCTTGAAATCTTTTCAAAAACACTGCCCAGAAGTGTTCCTCTAGCTAATATGAAGGATTTTCTTTCAGTGTACAAAACTCCCTTTGGAACAACATACAAGATACACTTTATGAATCTGCGTTTAATTTAATGAAAGTGTTCTTATATCCATGGCAATTGTTAGCATTTACTTATCATTTATTGACTGGGAGAGTCTGACTAGGACAGAGCCTATTTTCATTGGAGGCCCAGGGAGAAATGCTCCAGACACATGTCTTCAGAAAGTGGGAGGATACCCGAGTACCCGAGAGGAAACCAATGCAAATACAGGGAGAACATGCAGACTCAACACAGAAGGCACCCCAGCCAAGAATCAAACCAGAGAAGCTGTTGCTGAGAAGTGACAATGTTATCCACTGCACTACTGGGCCACCTAAGGAAAGTATTGATACATTAACACCTGCTGCCACAGACTCAGTTTATAAAATAACCAGGGATCTGAGAAGTACATATTTTATTATTGTCACATGTACTCAATTCTGAACTAAAACAAATGTGCGATTAGACAGGGTTATAATGAGAGTTTGAGAAAGGTGAACAAGTGCCTTTTGAAAATAATCAAAGTTTTAAGAATGTATTCAGTCTAAAGAAAATGCAACATTTTTTCCATTTACATCAGGTTTTGTCTATTGGTAAAGACCTCACATTTTGTTAAATGTTTACTGTGTTGCTTTGCTAGTTCTAACATAGTCACTTGTTTATTTACAACTTATGAACCGGGTAGGTGTTTGGTGTATAAAACCTTTTCAGTCATGATCTTGGTGATTAAAAGCTAATAGAAGTATACATTAAAACAATAAAGAGAAGTTAAACATAACAGAATTTAGTAGTTAAAAGCATAAGTTGTAATACTGGAACATTCACAAGGGAAATAAGCAAGCAATAATGCCTAACAAAGTGCATGTTACTGTGTAAATAATGCATGCCCCCATAGTCTTCTAAGGCCCGACCACTCGGAGGGGGTGGGTCTGTATACCCCAGGAAGGTCATTATTTGCACAATTAACCACACACACTTTGGAGGACATTATTTCACTTAGAGAATGGACTATTTGTTAAATTGTTTCATTTTGTTTTATTATTATAGCATATTTTTTTAAAAAACACTTGATGAAAACATTTCTCTACTTAATGTTTTAAACTTGCTGTAGTATGTTTAATTGTTGCTGGAGGAAGTACTTTACATACGAATTATAACTTATGCAAGTATTTAATGTCTACACACACACATACACACACACACACACACACACACACACACACACACACACACACACACACACACACACACACACACTCACAAACAGGTCTATATTAAAATTGCGAAAACTCACTTACGTGAATACAGAAACATTGACACATATATAGTGAACTGCAAAAACAATGAACGTCCTGAAGCCAAAATATGAAATTTCGAATCGTCATAGTTGGCCAACCCCATTGCTCGCTACGTACTACCTACCCAAACAAAATAAATAATCCACACTTCCCCATATCTACACTTCACCCATATATCCCATATCCTAATCAAACATTCACTACACACAGATGTAGCTACCTATAAACAAAGAACACCCAACTATGGGAAAAGTATAATTTACGTATACATTCAGGTACACAACTATATTACTATACATACACTTAACATAACCCTACTTCTAACTCTAAAGTAAAGGTTGCATGTATTACTATGTATGCACTTACCTTAACCCACACCCTAACCCTAAGGTCCGTAACTATTGCACACATGTTATGGAGCTATACCAGATAAGGGCCAACTATGATGATTCGACATTTCAAATTTCGCACTTTAGGATGTTCGGTGCTTTCTCGGTTTGCTATATATGTGTCGACATTTCCGTATTCGCGTAAGTGAGGTTTCCCGATTTTAATATAGACACACACACACACACACACACACACACACACACACACACACACACACACACACACACACACACACATTTTCCCATTTTTAACTTATTTACTTTACATTTTGAATTTACGTTCACTAAACAACAAAGAGCTGTTTAGCAAGTGTAAAAAATCTTAACCATTTGCTTTTTCACTGTCCAGGGTTTGCAACAGCTTAAAATGCTGCTATGAAGCAGCAGATTTGTTATTCAGTGGGTATTACCTGTAAAGTAACACCATGCTGGAGAACATTCATTTTCCAGTCAGACTGATGGTATAGAGGTTGGTCGTTGTTTAAAATTACATATAGTATGGTCAGTTTAAACTGAGAACAAATAGTACTAAATTAGAAATTGCTATGTGCAACTTATGCAACTTATGCAGAACATGGATAACTTATTGCAAACAAGAAATTGTGAACTATGTAAAACTTAATTCTATAAACATAACACATATGCACTTGTTAAAAATATCTGGTTTCACTTTTATGATCCAGATATCTGTGTAAGTTGGGCAATGTATTACTTTAGCCTGTATCATGAAGGCAGTTACACTTTACTTGATTCTGTAAGTATTCACTTAGTGAGGTTTAAAGACCTCCAGACTTTGATTTTTTTTTTTTACTTTATTTTGAAAAACATCCCAGATGTATCACCTAGACTGGAAATGTCTCTTTAACTAATTGCATGTTTTGATTTGGGTATTACTAGGATGACAGTGAGAGTGGGTACTGTTAAGGGAGTAGTTTGTTTCCTTAATTGGAAGCAATGTTTTAAGTGAGGGCAATAATCATTGTGAAGAATTCTGTATATAAGTGTAGCTTGGGGGTATGTTGCTCCACTGGTAATGGGAAGCCAGTTCACTTGATGTGATAGTTCACAATGTTGTTTGTTTATGTCTGCTAGAAGAACAAAACAGAATATTTTATTCTCAGAGATTTGTAGTTTATGAGTGTTTTGGACTGACTGAAAGAACAGAAGAAGACCATACTCTAGTTTTGGAAGTAGAACATTTTTGGCTATAGCTGCCCTTGCTTTGGCAATAATAGGTGGGAGATCTGAACATATAGTGCTAGTTGATTAACGAACTCAGTGGCTATTATTTCAATATGAAAGGAAAAGTTGAATGATCTAACTAGAGTGAAGCCTAGTTACTTTGGTTGAATAATGTTAGGAATGTTGTTTGCATTGTTATCTAAAGGAAGAAGACCAGGGAGACTTGGTTGTTTTTGAGGAGTGGAAAAGAACATTACTTTATATTCATTTTAAGTCATATGTATCTTTAGCTTCATTTTTAAAAGGAAAACTGTAGCCAAAAGTAAATGCATTCAGCTGTCTTGTTGTCAGTGTCAAATCGGTCTTAACATAAGCTATAAGCCACTATGACAACCATCCTCTTTTCATGTGTGTCACAAGTGCCTGGTGTTCCTGTTTCTTTCAGCTATTCGCTACATATTTGAGCTCATGTATGCAAAAGCTGATGTTTTAGTACCACAATTATAACTTTGATTTGGGAATCTCCCATATCCTTCTGAAAAAATCTATGGGCATTTTCTATTTTGTTTTACTTTTATCTATCATGTTTGCTAAGTTACCATGTAAACACCTGTTTTGTCTGACACTTGAACTGTAACTGATGTTGCAATGTTCTGTTTGTTCTTGTTTTTTATGTGGAGCTTTTCTCCCCAGGCCTCTAATGAAAATGGACACATATCCAATTAGACTAGCCTGGTCAACAAATGTGAAATAAAATCAATAAATGTCTGAAATTATTTTTTTTTCACATCCTTAAAAGGATATTCTGTACTGATGAACAAAGTTATCTATATAACAACAAAAGTACTAACTATTTTTGTGAATCATATAGGGTCAAATGTAGAATACACAGAACATTTGGCAAAGAAATGTGAGAAATTATAAGTTACGTACATAACTTTAATCCAAAGAATGCATGGATAAATGTTGCATCCTAGGCAGTTTTCAATTGTCTGACTTACACATAATTGCCATATGATTTGCCATAAAAATAATAGTGAATATCTAATAGAATTTTGTTTTTTATTAATGAAGAAATTTTGTGCTACAGTTATCTCATTACTGTCATTAAGGAGTAACAGTTTCAGAAAAAATGCAATGCAAATTATGGCTGCATTTTTAAAAGGAAAACTTGGCAAAAGTGAATGCATTTAGGTGTTAGCCTCTAAGCTTCAAATGTATCTTAGTGTGATGCCCATGCCCTGGCCCTGCAATCAAGGAGCCTCAATCCTCACCACTAACACCAGAGCAGGTGTCTCATATATGAGGAAAGGATAACAAATACACACAGTAAAGTGCAATTTCGCTTAAGAGCACACAGAGATCAGTCAGTCTGGGGCTGGTCACTCCCTTGCTCTCCAGATCCCCAATAACACTCCCCACTAGAACAGCTATAGGGTTCAGATCTCAGCCTAGTTGGGCAAGCTAAAATCTCCAGCACCCTCTCTGTCCAACCAGTACTTCGTGTCCCTGCCCAAGTAGCTGACACACCCTTTGAGATAAGTTTATACAACCATACAGACACTCCTGGGGAAAGCTGGCACAGGTTCTCCAGCTGTGCCCCTTTTACCCAGACTATAGTAATAATTTTACCCAGACTGTAGTAGTAATTACTGCCACCACCCAGCTAATATTTATCAGCTACTCAAAGGCCCTTAAAAGGGTGTCCAATTATTACTTTGCAATATTATTATCCAATTGGTAGATGTGACTAAACAGTCTCAAGGCTTATTAGAGTGACTTGGTACAGGATCCTTATATACATGCAATGTACTGTAGAGCTTAACTTATCTCTACACAAACCAGCCACAATTAAAAGGTTTTAAAATATTTAATAATAAATAATTAAAACCACAAGACAATACTTTCTACTACACAGTCAGTGCTAGTCAAAAGTTCAGAGATCATACAGAAATACTTAAAATAATTCAGTAATACAGTTCTGACATCACAGAAAAACACTTAGTCTAATTTTTCTAATTTCTAGCTATCACTAAAAGAAAACACAAGTCTAAGATAACTTACATAAAGAAAACAGGCAGAGTGCTATGAGTTGGATTATCCAGACAAAAATGCTCAATGCCTTCTGATTCTCTCTGTTTAAATTGCTATTGCAGTTCTGATAAACATTACATCATTCTTTTTCACTTTCATGGAGTTCCCAGGCTACACATTAACTGCATTTACATTCTTAACATCTCCCATTTATTATCTTGCAGCTGGTCAGGAACAGAGCAATAAAATACATTTGCATGTTTAAATCTAGCGATTTAACTATTGGTTAAAACAATAGAAATAATTTCTTTATCTAGACTTTTCAGCACCACTGCAACTTTAAAGGGTCACTACATGCTTTACTTTAGTCAGTAGAGTGCACTGTTGTCACATTTATTTCCAGTTTCAAATGTAACAGTATTTCTTTACCTTTAAGACAACAAGCCTTTACTTTACATTCATATTTACAAATTACATAATTATCTGCAAAATTCTATCTGACTAGGCTGGCAGCCTTCACCCTTCTCTACCAGTCTTCACATTTAGCATAAATATAAACTACTATGATAAACACCCCATTCATGTTTGTCACAAATGGTATATATCACGTTGTCGAACTTTTAAAAGTTTGAACACCATATGGTCAAAACCATTTGTTCGAACTTTAAAAGTTCGAAAACATAATAAAAAAAACACAAAAAACTTACCTGAAGGTCGTAAACAGGGGGACAAGCCCCCCTGCACCCCCACACCCCCCCACTACTTAAATATACCAACTCCAAGATCACACTACATTGCAGGAAAGGGAAAGCGTCCCTTAAGGAGATCTCTGTTGAAACGTTCAAAGTTTTACAAGTTCAAACATATGGTTTCAACCATATGACATTCAAACTTGTAAAAGATCGACAACATGAATGTGACCCATCAAAAATGCCCAGTTTTTCATATTTCTTTTAAGAACTCTCATCACATTACAGCAAAATCGAATATATGCAGAGAAGTCTTGACAAATTATTTTAGTGCAAACCTTGAATAAACTAGCAACATTTCTTTAAAAAAATATCACCTACTTAGAACTGAATGTTTGAGACCTCAAATGTAATTGCCAGTGAGAGATGGGCCAAACATCATTTGAGGGACATGGCCAAACTCCTATATCCCAGACAATAAAGGACAACTGAACCACTCGGGTCATTGGCATTGTGCCATTGTGAAAGATAGGACAGCTGGTGCTCAGGCAGGCAGCAAAGGGTCTCCTGCTTAAAACAAAAAAAGCTATTGGAAGATGTGATGTTGGTCCAGCCAATCATTAGTTGTGGATGAGTACAAAAATGTCCATAGCTCATTTACACAGCTTCCAAAGCCAGGAGCTCCACCGAGGACAGTGACTGCAGTTTCTATCATGTCAGCAGAAAGAAAAGGTTCTCTGGATATCATTGAAAAAAGAGAGATAAAAACGTAGGTCGTAAAATAAGGTTTGACGAGAGAGATACAAACCTAGGTCATAAAATAAGGTTTGACAATGCTTTTCCCCAAGTGTTACTGCTAAATTATCACCAGTGGCTTCCTCTTATGAAAGTTATAAAATGAAAAGGCTTAAAAGTGTCTCTTCTTTACCCAGCTCATCTGAAAGTGAATTTTTCAAATTACCTATTCATCTGTCATCATCTGAAAGTGGCAGACATGATACAGTTATAACTGTGCCTCAGAACATGGACTGTTCAAATGCAGTCACCAAGCAGACCCACTTAGCAACAGACTCTGTGACAATGTCATCAGACCCTAAGAGAACAAAGCAGCAAGACAAAGCTCTCCACTAAAATCTGGACAACATTTGAACATGGTTGACTGTATATGTTTTTCTTTTGCTAGATTGACTACTCAGTTATTTGTTTACTGCAGACAGGCTTTCCCATTCTTTGTCACCTTCAGCAGAAGTGGATAAAGACCATAAGAGTATCAACATGTGAATTGTTTTGTTCTTTTTCACAATTAAAATAAGTTTGCATATGAAATAGTACATGTAAAATACTCAACTGACAATGACTTTCCATTCCAGGGCAACATATTCTTCTTGACTTTAACATCATTGTCAAGTAACCACTCTCTAGCACTGAACTATAGCGTACAGGTTTTGGAGCAGTAACATTTCCCCCATGACCTTGGAAGTTACCTATCATTATGTCTAATGTGTTAACTGTTTTTCTAGTTCAGATCAGTTATTGTTTAGGTAAGTTTTTTTTTTTCATGTGGTTTTGAAAACCAATGTATTTTTATTGTCTCAATCTTTTTGAACAGATGGTTCACCAAAGCTCCTAGACTTCCAATTGTATTCATATTAAAAGATGGCCATTGTCTATGACTACTCAATCTGAGGACAGGGGAGTCTGCTTATACAGATGCTGGAACTTTGTGTCAAATTTCCTCTATCAAATGTTATAGGTTGTGCACATGGATAGGTCTATATCTTCCAGAGCTTTTAGCAATGCCAGAAACCAACTTGTCATGTCAGGGACATGAAAAATTGCAAGGCTTGGATTGTGATTTACTAGTTTCATCTTCACATCCAGCTGATAAGTGTAAAGGGGTTTAATTTCTATTGAGGAAGATGTGCACCCAGTTTCAAATTCTGTGAGCATCATCGTGTGGGTGACAGACACAGTTTTAACCTTAGTTAATATATATATCTACCCCACCATAAGCTTAAAAAATGCAAGGCAAATTTTGACTTATATTCAAAATAAAATAAAAGAGGAACTAGTTTTAATGGGGGATTTCAATTGACTTACAGGGGAAATGGACAGATCAGTACTGAAGGTACCTAGGACACCTCCCCTGGCAAAATGTTTTAAATCCTGAGGAAATGATGTGATAGCTACAAATATGGGAGTCTATGGCTGCCCAAACAATCCTCATTTCACATATTATTCTCCAAGACTCAAGACATCTTGTCATATTGACAGATTCCATCTAGATGAAGAGCTCTTAGATTTTCTTCCAACATATAAGGTAACTCCTTGCTTATACGTGGACTATGATACTATCCTGATTTGCTTTCTCAAGTTATATTCCTATTGGGTCTATATTAGAACATCGACGTTTCAAAACTTCGAATGTTCTAATATCGACCCCTATTTAACGAATGCTGAAAATAGCGAAGCTACAGAAATCTGAATTTGTTCCTAGGGAAAGTATTCAGTTGTCTGTTTCTGTTGCTTCACTGTTTTCAGTGCTGTGGAGGAAAGGTACGGGTCAGGTTCAGGTAAGTGTGCGATTGGGCATGGGTTAGGTGAGTTAGGGTTAGGGCGTGGGTTAGGTATGTGTGTGATTGTGTGGACGTGAGGGTTAGGGCAGGTTAGGTGAGTTAGGGTTAGTGCATGGGTCAGGTAAGTGTGCGAATGTGTGGACGTGAGGGTTAGGGCGGGGTAGGTAAGTTAGGGTTAGGGCGCGGGTGAGGTGAGTGTGCGATAGTGACGGACCTTAGGGTTAGGGTTTGGGTTAAGGTAAGTGGAAAGTTAGTGGTGTATGTACAGTTTAGTGTAGGGTTAGATGTAAGATTTTAGATGTATGTGTGTGGATTGCTGTTTGTTTGGTGTGCTTATGTTGTGTGTATGTGTTTTGGAACAGCACATTTTTCCCTAGGAAAACATTTGCTGTTCTGTATGTTCGATGTTGTAAGCGTTCACTTAATAGGGGTTGATATTAGAACATTCGAAGTTTTGAAACTTCGATGTTCTAATATAGACTCATTCCTATTATACCAAATGCCCTGATTTCTCATCTCAGATGTCTGGAGCCACCTAAGAAGGTGTTAAGGCATACACATGTAGAGATTATCACCCACATATATTATGGGATGCAGACAAGATCCTGTTACATACCAGTTAAGGGTGTTAGCTAATGGCCTCTTGAAAAAGTGGCATAGTGAGCTTAATATCCTGTAGGCAGTATAGAGGGGACTGTTATCCACCAGTCAAAGGCAAAGTCCATAACTTTTGCAGGATCAGTTTTCAGAGATAAAACAGAAAATCTAGGAATTCTTTAACAGAATAACTGAAATACTTCTTGAAAATCTTAGATTACAGTGTTACAAGATTTTCCCTCAGCTTTCTTTTAGACTAACTTGGAAAAGTAAATTTAGGTCCTGGGGGTCAATCCCCAACCTCTCCCAAGACACTGCAAATCCAGATTTACATAAATTCCACATTGACACTGAAAGTTTTCAGAAAGTTTTATCAAGGTATTTTTAGAGAAATCTCTACAGAACAAATAAATCATATTCCTAGTCTCTCTTTTCCCAAACTAATGGCCTTACAGGAAGACTCCCTTCAGCACCCAGTAAATATATCAGAATTTCTAATGACCATCATATGTTTAAAAGTAAACAAAATGCCAGGTCCAGATTTTCTCCCAGTAGAAGTTTATAAAATCTTGCCACAACAAGCATTAAGAATGGTGTGAGAAGCATGGGTGTCTTCATCAGGGGTACATAAATCCCTTCTTCGTGGAAGTACTCACTGGTACTTCCCCTATTAAAGCTAGGAAATGACTCATCTGTACCAGAACACTAGAGGCCAATGTCTCTTTTAAATGTAGACAGTATGATTTTTACAGGTATGTGGTCATTAAAAATAGTCTCTTTGCTTTTCCAATTAATCCTTTCAGACCAGGTCAGCTTTGTCAAAAGCAGATCCTTCTGTCAAAATGTACTGATAGTGGCTCAACAGGCTGAACAGGAAAAAAATCAGAATGTTCTTATGTGATTGCTAATAGTAAATGCCGAAAAATGTTTTGACACTGCATTACTTACTTTAAATATTAAAGAAATTTGCCTTCCCTTCTTAATTTGTCAGCTTAATCCAAGTAGCCTATGAAGACTCCTGTGTAACAGTAAAAAGCTGGAACTTATGCATCCAGACCTGTTTCTCTGGCTAGAGGAGTAAGACAAGGCTACCCTTTATCTCTGCTTCTCTTTATACTAACAAAAGAGCCTCTAGCAAGTCACCTTTGAAGAGAACTTCAAATGCTAGTACATGAGATCCTGGCCCTACATCAGCACAGTAGAGGTAGATGTCCTGCTAATGTTGTTAAATGACCTAAAGCAATCTTTTCCAGTGATATGGTATATATTGATGGACTGGCACTACATTTCAGGTTATAAAGTTAACCCTCCAAAATGTATTTGTATTCAATTCCCCATTAACCCCACTGCAAATGGCTACATGCAGCTTCACTGTTAACCCTCCCAATTTCATGTATCTAGATCTGCTCTTGGCTCCCAACCCTCTACATATGGGGATTTTAAACATACAGATGATCCAATCAATAATCGATAATTACCTAAAGGAATGGACTGAGTGGTTCATCTCTTTTGAAATAAACTGCAATTAATTAAAATGATACTGTAATCTAAACTATCTTACATTTTGCAGATACCCCCAAAGTACAACCCGACAACAACTTTAAAGAAGTGGGATAAGTGCATACCAAATTACTGTGTCATCCTCTATACCTTGGAGTACCCAATCTGTTAATTATAGATCATATGACTAGGGTTGGAGTAGGGTCTGCACATTGTTAACACTTAATTGTTCCAGATTATTGCACTATTTCAGAGAGCTGTATATTCCAAGATCCCCCTTCTGTTGATACAATCCTTAAAAGGTGCCATCATTCCCACACTAAAACTTTCTCACATTCTTAGTCCCGCTATCTCAGATGAAGCTCAATATTCTCTGCTGTATGCAATACCTGGGGGCATAAGTGTCAGGTGTCCTTCCATAGGGAAAACACAATATTTAAACACAATATACTGAGGCATTTCTACCATATTAAATGATATGTCTCCAGTGGAACTTAAATATCTTTACTTTGTGGTAACAAAAAGGACTTTTCTTTGCTTCCTAAATCTATTCCTCTCTGGCTAGAAACAGTTCTCCATCCTGACTGCTGAATACTCAGTGTCAAACAGCCTGATCATTTTTATGAACATCTATCCGGTATGTTTAGCCATGTGTTTAATGTCCAACACTTGACTGAGGCATTGAACTCCCCAGTCATAAAACTGATCATGGATAAAAGAGACATTGCTATAACTAATGCTACTATAGACATTTCAAATCATTATTTAGTATAGTTAATAAACTATTATCATCCATATGAAGACTTTAAAAGAAGGCACTGTGATAATAGGCTTTGAACTACAGATGATAAACATCTTATGAATATTCTTGAAGTCCCCATGGTCACTTATACAGTCTCAAAGGTGGAGGCTATTTGCTTGGAAATGTTTGCACTAACTCTTCATTACCCCATGCATGCTCTATAAATGGGGTCTTGTATTGCACCCACAATGTTGGAGATACCACCAAGAAACAACAGAGGTTTCCAAGTCAAATATAATATGGCCACATCATAAGGTACAGCCTTTTTGGAAGCTTTCTGGTTTTAAGTGGATGAGATATATTCTCTGTTGGATTATTTTATCTGAATAAAGTTTTCATTCTTCCTAATCATTATTTTGTTATTATATTCTCTATCCCTAACAAAGAAAAGATATGGCAGTCGTAGGTGTTATACCTGCTTATAAAAATAATCTTTAGAACTCCTAAGCCCAGCCACTAAAAAACTATCACTTGTCATTGGAAAGATGTAACCCCCACCTAATTATCAAATGTTGGCATATTTTGCAGGAAATATATGTAGAGGAGCTTAGCTTAGATGAATCATCAAGAGCTGAAATTCCAAGGTTAATGGGAAAATGTACAGAAATATTAAGCATATCTTCCACTTAAACATATACATTTTTTTATGCTATCTGTTCAATTAAAGTAAATGTATGAGTGACAATAGCTATGCCTAAAGCAACCTCACTACATTAGCACATTTAGGTGCAAGTGCAAGCACTTTCTTTTTCAATTGTCATAGCCGTGCTATTGTTTTTGGAGCTTCTCTTAAGTAAGATGATGTGAATGAGCACTGTAAATAGTTGTGTTACTACAATATTTGGTTGACTGAAATATTCTCCTTTTTATTTTTAGGCAAAAAAGACATTTACATGAAAGAATATAATGCCTAGTTTAGGCAACTCTAAGGGGTTTATATCAGGCTGTTTTCTTTTCTCCAAACCTCCACAGATACAATCAAGTCTTCTATTGATTTTTTTTTTTTTATTATATATTATTAATCTCAACTGGTATATAAGTTTGTCCCATGCATGCCAAACATTTGAATTCAAATATTCTACCATCAATATTCTATGTTAAATAACTATGAGCTTCCATTTATATTGTAAATCAGCAGTATGCTGTTTTCTCACCTATTTTCAATACTTGTATGAAGACTAACTATGTATTTTCATTTTTAATTGTTTTATTCATTTTTACTGCTGAAAAAAAGAAGAATTAAAAAAGAGATGCTCTCTGAAACAAAGGAGGGTGTATGTGCACTATTCAGCAGTTATGATGTTAGGTGCATTTAGAAGGTAAATTTCCACCAGCAGGTTGAAAATGTTATTGCAGCAGTTTACCTCAAGAGTCACAGACTTTAACAACTCAGAGTTTGCATTGTCATTCAGGACACTTGAATAATAATTAGTACCCCTAGGACAAATTTAAGTACAGATTAAGGGAATTCAGTGTTTAAAAATACATAGGCAATTAAATACTCATATAAACAAAAAGAGAGCCTATTACCAATGCATGCCATGAAGTGCAGTCTACCATTTTCCCACACAAGTCACTATATTTAAAAGAAAAAAATAAAATGCCAACACACAAAAATAAATAGGAATTTCCAAATAGACAGTTGGAGAAACATCTAAAAAGGTTTGGGTATAACTAGGGATGTTAATAATATAATGAAGAAAAAGTTAGGATAGGATGACCTTAGGTCCAATATGATATTCTAAAACAACCTCGCCTTTCCCTCCCTTTCCTTCCCCACATTATCCATTAATATTACTTATTCTAACAAGCTAAAGAAAGGAGCCTATATACAGAAGGTCAAACTGGATAAATGATCAGCAGAAATACTGTAGCAATAATAATAAAGCCATAAACAATACATATATAGGTTAGGTTAACGTACTCCTATTAAAGAACATAAGTTGAATTTCCACCAGCTAATAAAGAAATTAGAGGACATAGCATCCTTGCTTTCCTTACTGAAGAAAAGGGTTTTCTTAGCTAGATATAAAAGAACAAAATAAATAGAAGAAATAGTTCCATGTGTCATACATGTCTTGATACATAAAGTAATAAAGAGTTTAGAATAACTATATTTTCAAGGGTGTTGATACTAAATTTGTTTTCCTTTATTTGCAGGTTCTATAACCTTACAATCATTGAAAACAAGACGGGCCAAAGT
The DNA here is from genome assembly GCF_019279795.1 of Protopterus annectens. NCBI lineage: Eukaryota > Metazoa > Chordata > Ceratodontiformes > Protopteridae > Protopterus > Protopterus annectens. The sequence goes on from NC_056731.1 coordinate 702,240,541, forward strand.
AACTTCAGAAGCCATGAAACTGTTTACTGACCTGGAGTTCAAAAGTCCACAAGTTGTGACAGGATCCAAGAGTGGACAGTCTTCAGTCAGGTTGTATTCCACAAACGTATTGGAGACTCCTACAGGCAGAAATCACAATGTCCACATCTGGTATAGAAGACCCAGGTAATTGTGGTCTGTGAACTGAGGACAATGGGGGGGGTAAGGTCATGTGTTAGATAGGACCACAGAACTGAGAATTAAATGCTTGTGCCCCCAAATATAGTTGTCAATGAGAGACTTGCCAACTAGAATTTGAGAGATGAGGCCAACCTCCTATTTCCTTGACAATTAAGGACAGCTGGCTTACTCAGGTTATTGGCACTATCAAGGACAGCCATCCTTCTGTCACTCCCTCAGTGTAGGTGCTGATGCTGGACGTACAGGTTTCAATGGGGAAAAGAGCCATTTTGCAGCCTCATGTTCCCCTCCTCACCCCCCCCCTGCTTTTCTACCTAATGGGAATTTTGAAATCCTCCAAAAGATGGAGAATTTCAGTTAGGTAAAATTGCATTTTATGGATGACCCAAAGATGGACTATGTATACCCCTCTGGTTCTTGTTGGGAGAATTGTCCAGTGCAGGCAGGGGTATGCCAACTGACATCCATTGGAAATTAAGCTTTCAGCTTGGATAATAAATACTGTTTTACATGTTTTGAATATAATAAGTTACAGACAAGTTATTGGTTTTGGCTGTATGCAAGTTATTGATTAAATAGTCACAATGGCTATAACTGTCTGTGTTTTTTGTGTTAGATAGGAACACAGAATTGTCAGTTGTTTATATTACTATTGTTATATTTTCTCAAAGCATTCTGTTTGTTTTAAACAGTAGGAAAACTATCACCATCTTTGGAAAATTATCAATCTTGTAAAGTTGCATATTGACAAAAAAATGTCTCATTGTCATTAACCTTTCTCTTAGTAGACTGTCACATTTGGAGTGATGCAGTCACTACAAATGCATTAACTGATTTGGACCCTGGCTAGTGATCAACTCTGGGAATACATTCTGATGAAAAATATGGTGTGACTAATAAATGAATAATCCTCTGACCTGGAATCTGCTGCTCATTGAGTCTCCATGCTGACTTATACTTTATTTTGGCTTTACCTTTGAAGAGTAAAGAAACTTTTTCAGACTCCTGTTATTTAGGAATAAAACATAGCTGAGGAATGGTATGTGGATTGCACTACAATTATCTGATAATGTGAACCATGTGTATTTTGTGATTCATAAATACCATTTGGTTTGTTTGCTTGTTTGTTTCTTTCTGACTTTTTAATGTAACATTAAATGAAAAAGTGAACAAAACTATTTAAATCTACAGCATAAATTGCCTAGAAAGGGTTCAAAACTGCATAGATTGCATCTTATGAAAAGAAAGGAAAATGTATGACACAACCAGATGTGATATAAAAAGGCACAGAAAATTAAAATTCATTTAAAGTTTAGTTCCTTTTAGTATTGTCATGAAATCAACAAAGTACAACATAAATGGTCAAATGAGAAAAATACTGGGTAGGCAGATTTTAAGATAACATGCATGTTTTTCTAAGGAATGAAAACCAGATTTTCTGATAAGAATGAACAATGCCTTCTTTGAAACTGTTCAGACTTCTTTATGGGAACATTATTTCAGGTTCTTACAAGACAGGCAAGCAAAAGTTTACAAAGTGAATAGAAGTAGTACACAGTATATTTGGCTTTACATTTCCATATGACAGATCAAAATGGGAATATTTGCTCCAATAACACTTTGATGCTGTATACAGTTAAATGAGGGGGTCAAAGCTCTCCACAGGAGTTTCAGAGTACAGACTTAAACATTTGAAGTGGTATCATGCAAACATGGGCAGCATTATTCAAACATAGAAATGATAAAGCCTGATACTTGCTTAAATGAGTGCAAGTGTTAATATTTGTTGAAGTAGTTCATAGCTGAGCTACCTGGCAAAACAACAATCATCCTTTGCTATCTCGAACGAATGAAGAGGTCTGACAATCATACAGCACTAGTTCCACAGTGAAAGCATTCATTTATACCTGTAAAACATTCACACAGCACTGCTTCTAATGTTGTAACATGCATTGACATGTTGTGAGTTTTGACATGAACACCCAAAGTTAAACTAGGCATGTCCATTATTTTCATTCTGTGTTTCATCCATGTCATCTCAGTCATTTTCCTTAACACAGTCCATCTCTGATTTGCCATATAAATGTTGTCCTTTGTAATTATTTTAATTGCAATGATGTATTTGTGTTCTGGGTGTGTGATTACATTTTTTTCAAACTCTTCCAAGGTGGGCACTCTTTATTTTGCTCTAAACTATGAATTTCATTCTATCCCTGGAAATTTCATTCAGATCCTCTGATTAATTATGTAGCTGTATTTCCATAATGGATGTCAGTAAACTGTAGAGTATTCATCTTATCTAGAGGGTTATACTTCATGTCTTATGTCAATTGCAACAGAATTTATTACATAAAGTTTAGAATTTTATTTTAGTAAGTTCAACATTATATGCAGTAAATACAAAAGATAGAAAACAGACTCTGTCTAGCTGTCTGTCTACCTAGTTCTTCTTATTTTGTCTACTTGTTGACTGAGTAAGCCCAATGGATGTAAGTGCCCCTTACAGGAGCAATGTCTAAGTGACACTCGGTCATACAATGGATAAATGGAGGCTGAGTAAAGTAGACAGCAGACTACATCAAGCACGTTTATTAAAATCAGATAGCCTTAATCCTTTGTGTTAACTACCACACAATGTATAGTTAAAATGGCATGGTATAAAACATAACACAGGATGTAAAAAAAAAAGAAAAGCCAAGCAAATGTCAACTACACCAGAAAAACTTAATGATTAAGGTCATTCCATGGTATAACTTTAAGGCATAATGTCATTTGCCATTGTAACTTGTGAGAAGTACTGAACAAAACATTATGAGAACAATGAAGTCCAACATGAACCTTAAGGATGTTGGTGAAATATAATAATGGGGCTGTCACTTGTAATGCATTCCACATTATGATGCTGAATATTTACTTATATTTTTGTAAAAAATTATATATCTATATCTATCTACTGTATCTATCTCTCTCTATATATATATATATATATATCTTCTGGCTTTCGTCTGAGTAAAGCAGATGGCAAGAAGTTATAAATGTGTTACTGAAATATAGAAACTCTGCCATGAGAAGTCACTAAGTTTCTTTATCAGTGAATCTCAGTGGTACTAATAAAGCAAAAACACATCATTTCCTGGAAAGAATGCAATGACTTTCATGAATAAATCTAAGTTCCATTTTAAAATATCCTGCTTGAGCTTCTATAAAGGTGGAAGCATTCATAGCTGGATCCCAGACAGGATTTCTTAGACACTGGCTTAGGGCCCTAGGCTAACTGGGGGGCTTACTAATGTTGACATACTCATTCACTGTCGTACCCGTGGTACAGTATGGGAGAGAGAGAGAGAGAGAGAGAGAGAGAGAGAATACTTGGCAGTCACTTAAATCTCTCTGGTGCAACTACTGAGTATTTTGGGTTTAAAGCATCATTTTTAAGGTGATTGAAAACTGGTTTCACTTAGTGGCAAATTTTGCAAGATACTTATTTCTTTTATTACTTCTCCTTCATTTTTATGCTTTGTGCTAGAAATAGGGAATTCAAAGTTATGCTATCTATATACCAAGCTTGCTCAAATCAGAATAAGGTACAAAAAATCTCCTTGATTGTATATATGCCACTGTATAGAAATTTTCTGTCATTCATGGATTATGTGTTGTCATATAAAGACATGGAGCTCTGATTGTATATATGCCTCTGTACAGAGTTTTTTTTGTCATTTGTTGTATTTGTACTGTTATGTTATGGAGCTTTTCTCCCTGGGCCTCCACTGTAAATGGACCTTGTTCCAATCGGACTTTCCTGGTAAACAGATGTAAAATAAAATAAATAAAATAAAAAAAATATTTGGTTACTATAGTCTGAGGATCTGTAAAGTAGATCTGCTAGAGTCCACAGAAAAAAAGTCTATGGAATGCAGCTTTTGCTGATTTTAAAACTATTGTATAGCACAGCTGTTTTAATAATGACTATAACCCATAATACATTGCATCTAGTATCTATTGCCAGTGGGTTAATGATGACTGAACTGCTAAAATTAGTTGCCATTTTGTACAGAATAAAAGCTACCTGATTAATATCCTGATGTATCCTGGCATAACTGGCACTGCCATTCAACATTATTGGGTAAACAGAACCACACATCATGATGTGGTGTCAGAACCAGGATCTTCTTCATACATTACCAACAAAACTGCTGTTTCAGTTACAAAACCATGCCAGTGAATCAAGAAACATCTGCCAAGCTTAGAGTAAATAGTTCAAACAATTTGAGTGGCTACTAAGTTACATAAAGAAACAGAAAAAAATCATGTAAATGCTATGGTTGTATTCAATGGGCAGTGAAGTAATGTCAATATACAGTTCTCCTTCCTTCTCACAGACAGAGTATTGAACATGAGTTAGTAATTAATAAGCTCTATGAATATTTTTGTGCCAAAAAAGAGATATAATGTATGAAAGGTCATGCTTCTAGAAATGTGTACAATCCAAAGGTGAATGAGTTGAAGCTTTTAAAAGACTTTGAAGTTTATGTCAACATTATGAGTCTAATGGCACAAAACATGAATATATTTGAATCAGAAATTGTTATTAAGTTAGCTGAAGTTAATGTGTCTCAAAGGTTACAGCTTGAAGTGAATCTAAAGAGGCCATACAAATCACCAGAGAGGCAGAATTAATAAAGAAGGAAAATACTACCTTGAATGTGGCAAAAGGTTTGCATGGGTTAAAACACAGAGAAGATGGCACGTTTAAAGAGAAATATAATTTTCATTAATTAAGAAAATCCACAAGAAATAACAGTAGGAGGAAGCTTGCCAAATACACAAGGTATAAGCATTGTCATGCTGAGTCATAGCTGTGTGCAGCATGACACAGAAAGTGTAAGAGATGTAAAAGGTTGGATCATTTTGCTGTAGTTTGTAAAATTAACTAAAGAGGTTGCATCAAAAAATAAAACTAAAAATAGTGTTCAGAAAATGTTTTTCCCGTGATCAGTCACTATAACATCTGACATTGAAGCAGACTTGCAAATTAAAGTTCTTGTTGACAGAACTCAAGTACGTTTCAAGATTCATATAGGGGGTCAATGTTATTGTGATATCATGTGCTACATTTCTTGAGGTATCCACCCTTGCATGAGCCAAAGAGTGGAATTTATGGCCCTGCAGGCAGACTAAAGTTCATTGGTAAATTCCTAGTCATGTCTGTATGGAAGGCATGCAAGTTGGAGTTCTAGTTTTGTGTGATGTATGATCCATACTTAAATACTTTACTCAGTAGAGCTGTGACATGTGAAATGAGATCAATTGTCAGAGTAAATGTATTTGATGAAGTGAGCTGCTTAATTCTGAGCCAGTAAAAATTAAATTAAAAAGAAACGCATTTCCATATGCCTTGACCACACTAAAAACAGTGACATTTCCTATGCTATCTAAAGTAGAGGTAGAAATCAAAATAATGCAAAGCCTTGGAATAATACAACATGTAAATGAACCAACTGAGTGTTGTTTGTTAATGGTCCCATTAATAAAGAAAATGACAGTATACAAATGTGTGTTCATTTAAAAGGGCTTAAGTGAAGTTGTGAGAGACAGGTTCATTCTAGCTATGTTAGAAGATGCAACACCTAAACTAGTATATGTTTACATGTTTTCCACTTTACATGTTTCCTGTCAGTCTTGGCAAATATCCCAGAAGACGAAAGACAAAAGTTGCCGACTGTCATTATTGCAATATACATGTTCTGTTTCAGAAGGCTGCCATTTGGTATAATCTCAGCATCTAAAAATTTTCCATGTAAAATAACTGACTTGCTGAACAGATGTTGTTGTTATGGATGACATAAGGAGACACATGATTTGATGTTAAAGGCAGTGCTGCAACTTATTAAAAGTTGTGGCTTAACAATGAACCAAAACAAGTGCTATTTCGGAAAGATCGAGCTGTAGTACTTTTTGGTCATGTATAAGTGTTGTGGAATCAAACCAGATGCGATCAAGTTTAGCCCAGTAGCCAGATTATCAATTCCATTTTGTGTGATTGAGTTAACTCATTCCCTCCAATGATGCTCTAAAAGTTTGGACCACAACTTTCAATGGATGGAGCCTAAGCTTTTTGAAATAATCCAATTGTCCTCACATTTCAAACACATTTTCATATCTGGATCCATAAAGAAATGCGAATGGCAAACTCTTCAGCACAAACTATTTTTATAGTGGCAGAATTCTTTATGGTATAGGTATTAAATGCATTTTATAAGTCACAGTAAACACAGTAACTATTAAATGGGTAATATTTTGTAAACAACTTACCATACCTTAGCAACAACTCAAGTTCCACACATACGGTCAGTTGTATTTTAATCTGCTGAGAGCTTTCATACAATGCTATGCAGTTCTGTCTTTGTAGAGATTTTTTTTATTATTTTGTTGTCTGGGAATGTCGGACTAGGACAGAGCCTATTTTCAGTGGAGGCCCGGGGAGAAACACTCCAGATGCATGTCTTTGTATTGTGGGAGGAAACTGGAGTAAACCCACACAAACACAGGGAGAACATGCAAACTCCACACAGAAGGCACCCCAGCCAAGAATAGAACGAGAGAACCTCTTGCTGTGAGGCAACAATGTTAACCGCTGCACCACTGTGCTGATATTTAGAAAAACATGAAATAGATCATATGAACAATTAATATCTCTTTACCTTCACTAGACAGATGCCAAATATCAATACAGTTGTTTTCATCATTGTGTAAGCTTTAAGATAAACTCTTTTAATAATTTGTGCATAGCATGGTTTTGGAATTATCAATGTAAATATGAGCAAGTAATATTTCACACCTAGAGGCATCAGCAGGATATAACACCTGGAGGCATCACTCAGCTATAATAGTCATGACTAATTTCTTTTTCAAGTTTGTACTAGATCTCTTAACTGTACTAAATCTACTAACTGATCTATTAAAGAATGACCCATCCTATTCATAAGGAAGTTAAGTAAACAAGCCTGATCTTTTAGCAGAGTGGGAGAAACCCTAGCATCAGCTCCCGTGCTGTCATACTACAGTGCCATTAAATGATAACAGTGACTGCACAAACTAGTGTCTACAGTCTTGGTGCAGTATTGCTCCAAATGGATAATTGGGAACTACAAACGGTTGCTTATGGCCCCAGAATGCTAACTGATACTGAACAGAGATAGTCAGTCACAGTTCAAGAAAGAATGCCTTGGAAGTTTGTGGGTAACTGAGAAATTCTCCAGATGCCTATTAGGGCTTGATAGCATCCAGCTCCAGACTGAAAACAAACCACTGTTTCCACTGATTAATTCCCACAATTTCGACAAAGTGTCACCAATATACCAAGGGGTATTAATGAGACAAAGAATGATCAATGCCAGAGCAATCCATGTACCGAAAACTGTTGGTTATGGGAGATGTGTTATCCAGAAATCCTGTAAGTGAACAACTATTATCAGATACCAAAAAATGCTTCTGCTTATGACCGGAGCATAATGATTACCAGACCAGTGACAGCTAGGAGATTGGAAAAGTTAAACTATGCTGCTCCGAATGGCCATATGTTACAAACATCTCTGTAATATGTTCATGATAAATGGCCAAATCATCACATACAAACAAAACAGCAACTTATGCATAAGTATTACAGAATTTGAGTACAGCTGTCTGGGCATAATGGCTTAATGATGTATCAAGTTAGAATAATAGTACTTTCATCTAAGTGTCCTAAAGTGCTCTCTCTAATATATGAAGGTCAGTGATATCTAACAAAATGAGCCAGCACATCGGTGTGGTGGCCAAACATCAACCAAGTAATAACAAAGCTTGTGTCAAAATTTCTCTTTTCTATTGCTTATAAACCATCTCAAAAAAGAGCGTGTTCCTGATCCATTTCTTCAAGTTAAACTTGAACCTGATCAGACTCTAACTTTGCTTCAAATGGATAGGGAACCTGTCCCAGAAAAGCCATAGTCTCTGGGATACTTACCTGTTTTTTCAGCAGGTCCCATTTGTATCACAGACAAGGCTTAAGTCTTTAGTATGGGCAATTCTGGTGCTGTTTGCTCTGCAGGTATGCAGGAGGTCCATCACGGTTGGATCTAACAATGCCTTGTATGTCAGACATAGATATCCCCTCAACAGCCTGTAGGAGACAGAATACAGATAGGGCTTTGAGGACATATTATTTATACCCTGCATTTTTTTAGTGATGAACCTCTGTGGATGTTCTATTAGTTGGATTTGCCTGGTTATGTACAAACAAAAGGGGGTATTGTACTCAAAAACAGGTCTGATGAATGCTGAATACAGTGAAACAATGACCTTTTTGGAGATAGATGCCATATCTTTGCTAATACATTGCACAATATAGAATGATCTCCTCACTACTGTAGAGCCTTGCTAGTCAAAAGCTAGTTTACTGTTTATGTGTGTCCCCGAATCCCTGACTACATGGTTGACTCTTAGGGGTCTGTTGTCAGTATGACAGTTACCGGCGGTGGATAACTTCCCAAAGGATACTATTATGCATTTCTTGGTAATTTATTTTAGTCCATGGTTCTGACACAGTTCATTTGTCTGTGTCAGCCCTTCCTGGTGGACATTAGAGTTGATGGGGGATTCTATGACTACTCTTAATTTGCAATCATCTGCAAATTTGGTCATACAGAGCCCCTTGACATTGGCCTTGACTTCAGAAAAGTAAATCCCAAAAAGGAGCAGTCCCAAGACCAACCCCTGAAGGACTCCACTTGTGACTGGCTTCTATCTAGAGGTGGACTTATCAGTTCTTACTTCCTGGATCCAGTCTGCAAGCCAGTTGGCTATCCACCAGGTGACATAAGGAATCTCTGTGTCCATACATTTGGTGGCATATATGATTCCTAGTTAATTGTGAAGTAATTAAAGTTAACCATGAATACAGTGTTAGGTTGAATGGTGAGTTTTTTACAGTAAGCTTGAATACATGTTATGGGTTTCCTGGGTCAAAGAGGGGACATATAGCCTGCAAGGAAGTGGTATGGGATTTTTGACAACAGTGATTTGAACTGAAGAAGTTCAAGTACATTGTCCTGTTTGACCAGCCTTGAGGCATATTTAATTTTGATGTAAGCCATTGTCTGTGTAGTAGCTGTTCTCAATGTGTGGTAGGCATTATAATCTTGCACTGCCAGTGTGCTTTCTGCATCTTTAAACCATGTCTCACTGACTGCACAAAAATCAGCATTTTCTAGGCTGAAGAGAACTTGTAAGGAGTGGAGTTTCTTGTTTAAACTCCTAGCACTGAGCAGTAACACCTTTTTATTTTTTCTTGGTTTTGATTTGGTATGTAGGAAGCACTTTCAGTTTGGCTTTGCCTAAAAAAGGTGCTATGGGGAGGACATTATTTTAGCTAATATTCAAAAGCTTAGAGGGGAGAAGTGAGAGGTGCAGACCATTTCCTGCCATGCTGGCAAATATTGCACCCCCTTAGAATGCCACTGGAAACTAAGCCAATTATTGAAGTCAGTTATCTTCTGTTCATATTGTGAAATCATCCTTGGAGAAGATAAAAATCTGCACAATGCTAGGCTTATGCCAGCCTGGTGATGCATTCTGAGAGCACCATGATGTCTCTCTTCATACAGCCTAGGGGGGTATGTTTCAGGTCATTTACACCCACATAATCTATGACTGAGTCATACTGGTACTTGTGGTCCAATGATTTGAGTGCTTTGGTTATGTGGCAAAACTTGGTCCATGATAAGCAACTGACTGTGACTTTTTCCTTACTCAGACTGGTGAAAAGGACATAAGTGTGTCTCACAACAAAGTCTTCAATTACCATAATTTTTGGATTGTGTGGAGGTTTGTGTTATGGGCTAAGAAGTAGAGGTTCTGTGAGATGTGGCTATATGTGTTGATATGTTAATGTGGGTGCTGTTTTGAAAGCATATAATAAGCACTGCTGAGGGCATTTGTTATACATACTTCATCTAAGAGACCTTTGGGGTTTAGGACGGTTACATTTAAGTGCCTCAGCATACGTAGGTCAATGTGCCTACTTTGCACTTTGTGTATGATGGGTGCAGCGTGTTTACTACTGGAAAACTAATTGCAATTACAAGTGCTTTTATGTGAGATATTTGCTTCCAGTGACATTTTGTAAATACATTTCTCACAAACCTTACAAGTTTGTTTAAGAATTAGTTGTCTGTTAGCAAACATGAGGCAATTTCGGCATTTCCTCAGGATGCCCATATCCATCAGGCTGGTAATAGAGGCAGGAGGAAAATTCATGTCTATGCCAGCAGGCCCTTTTTATTGATTAGATAGTTTCTGTGAGAATATAAAGTAATGTCTGGAGTATCTGGTTTGCAACTCTGGGGACAGTACTTGTCGCTGCAAACTAGGTGCCCTGTGTACAGCTAGGTATTGGAGAAAAATGGTTTTATACACACTACATCAAGTCCTCACTATCCTCAAGCAAATGGTGAAGCTGAGAGAGCACTTCAAATAGCTTATAAAATATTGAGACAACCTGAATCTCACAGAGCTGTCATATCATATTAAGCAACTCCACACATTGCTACATGAATAAGCCATTCACAGCTAATGCTTGAAAAAGAAATTAGAAATAATGTGCCAGTGTTAGAGTTAAAACATGAGCATAAAACTATTCCCTTTGACTCAGTAAAATAACATTAACAAAGAGCTAAAGCTTCACATAAAAAAATACATTAATGACAATTGCTGTTCTGTACAAATTACTGCTTGTCTTTCAACTGGGCTGACAAGTAAGCAAAGAGAAAAAAGTGAAACACAACAGGTATTGCAATACAGAAAACCTATAAACCAAATTCCTATATGGTGTAAACAGAAGATGATGTCATAGTTAGATGAAATTAGATGCATACTTGGGCTGTTCTTGATAAGCTCAGCCTGAAAGCGGTGCTCAGGAGAGCAAACTTGATACACTTGAGCTGATAATAGCCAGGTCCATGTTGAGCAATAGTAGTTCTATTTCTTCTAGACTGCTGGCACAACCCAACATTTGAGACAAGGGTGGAAGTTAAAAATACGCAATGTATAACACCAGACTCTGTGCTGCTCACCTGAGAAAATTGAGTGTAACTGCTCCTGATTCTTTTAAAATCATTGCGCCAAATGACATTTTACATGATTATATTTGTTACACTTGTTTGCCTAGTAGGATTCCTTCCACAAGTTCCAATTTCAAATTTCAGTTTCTGTGCTACTTTTGTGAGAAGCTGTCAACTTGAAGTCAGAGTACCGACTCATTATCAGAACTGTGGTCTGCTGTAATTATAAGTGACTATAGTTTTTATTGTTAAACATAGTTTGTTTTTGCTGTTTCTGTCAAATTTCTGTGTCATAACTAATTGCATTAATTGTATTCACTAATGACAACTAAATGCACTAATAACATTAGTCCACAATGTTAAATTTGTGTGTGTGTATGTGCATTGGTTGTACACACATCCATACTTCATAATTGCAAAAAGAAAGTTAATTTTCCTTAGAAAGGAGCTGTGATTATAATTAAAGTAGAGAAGGAAGTCTGTATATACCACAAATATGTAATATTGCCACTGCCACGTTAAGACTGTTGTCCAGCATATCTGTTTTAAGAATGCTTGTATCCCACAATGCATTGTATGTAGTGCCTAGTGCTAGAAATTTCATGATGATTGAACTGTTAGCATTGTTGCTATTGAGCTGCCATTTTGTACAAAATAATTATTTTCATTTAAAAGCTAGTATATTCTGACATTACTGATACTGCTGTTTAATATTACTCCATGCCAGAAGCGTGCATCATAAAGTGCAGTAACTGTATTAGCCAAATAATTATTCTGCAACTTTCAGTTAGAGTTAATGGGGACTCTAGAAGGGAAAGGTCATATATATCTAGCAAATGTAGAGTTTCACAGGGCTTTTGTTATCATAGTCTGACATTATACTTGGCATCATCTTGGGGGTTATTTGATCACTGTACAAAAAAGTTAACACTATTTTCTGAATAATATATGTGCAAACTTCTCATTATTTCAGAAATAAAATTCTATGAATTTCACCAGAAAAAAAAATATTTTCTATAGTAAAATGTCATGACTACAATGTCATGCTTTCATTCTGCTAAAATGGCTGTCTCAGTTTCAACACTGAGACTCATTGAAATTCTTGAGGTACAATAGGAGTTGTCAGTTCAAATTGTAGCTGATCACCTTGTTATTACTGCCTGAATGTCTCATTGTGAGTATTATGCTGAACTTCTGCTCAGTATGGTGAGAATAATAATAGCCTAGAGCCCATCCTTATTGATAATGATGAGAAGGAGGAGGAGTTAAAGGGAAGTCTGAATGAGGAAATAAAAGTTAGAATTAAAGGGGCTACACGTAACTGGCACATGCTACCCATAACACTCTGTGCCAGCCAACAGGCACACTGACAGCTGTAGAGTGTGACAGAAGAATGCCAAAGAAGCTGAAAAGTGAGATGCACAAACAATGGTGTCCAGTACTACTAAATGGTACAGAAACCTGGGAAGTAAATGCAGTGCAACTGATTTAGCTAGACATGATGGAAATTAAGTGCTTGAGATAGGTGGTAGGATACATACTGCAGGAAAGAAGAAATAAATGACGACATTGAAGTAGAAACCAAAGTAGAACCAACTGAAGAAGGTCAAAGAAAACAGTACTGTGGCATGGTCATGTGCAGGAAAGCAAAAGATGATCTCTTGAAGAGGATTTGGGACAGACAGGAAGAAGGCAAGAGGAAACAAGGATGTTCAGCAAAGAGATGAAAGGACTGTATGAGAGAAGATGTGCGACAGACAGTCATGACCGTAGAAGAAGGTAGGAGAGTGGCATTGAATCAATAAAGATGGCGACAGATGCCATGATCTCAAGGAGAAAATGGCAAAAAGGGAATTCATGATGATGATGATGATGATGATGATGATGATGAATCTTTACTGAGTTAGTACATCAGAAGTAAACATGTTCTACCAGACTGTTTTTCATTTGCATCATGCCATGGTTAACATGTTAAGCGTGTTTGATGAAATGGGAACCAATCAGCATATAACTGGTGAAACTTCTTAGAGTAAAATAGGAATCCTAGCAGATTTGTAGCTGATCATCCTGCGGTTTCTCCCTGAAAACTGCACAATGAAATCTCAGAGAAGGACAGAGATATGGCCTCTTACATATGGACATATATTAATATGATTACAGGAGTTCACTGGCACAGATTGACAGTATGCCAGGCTTCTATTTGAAGTATTGTTTTTAACTTCCTCTCATCACACAGATAACAGTAATGCTGTTTTTTAATATTTGTTTTCTAAGCTGTCATTAAATCAAAAGTAAAAGTCCTATTTATTTCACCAGAAAAAAAGCATATTTTTATTTCAGTTATAACATGTAGCCATGCTTTCAGGCAGCTAAAACAGTGAGATTTAATTTGGAGGTGTACTGTACTGAAAGTTCTAATGTTAAAATTTCTGTCTTAGCTGTTGTTATAACTTTAAACTTTCATGAAGAAACCTTAAAAAAAGACAATGATACAGTCTTTCAAAGACATTCCCAAAATGGTGGTTTTTAGTTCTTATGCCTTTAAAGACACAGTCTGACTTTTTTTTTTTTTTTTTGCACTTTCACTGTTTTAATTGTGAATACTGTGCTGCTCTTCATCTAAAATACTTATTTATTATCTTGCCATTAAATAAGAAGTAAAAATTCTGTTTATTTCTCCTAAATATCACGCTCATGTGCAGTAAACTAAATTGTGAGAAAATAAGGTTATAAATCTACATATTTTACTGTTGGAACCACTGGGCAAGTGCATTTTGTAACTGAAGGTCATAATATATTTGTTATTGAGAGAAATTTGTTAAAATATCCACATGGTTACAGAGAAATGGTCCTTTATTTCTAGGTGCCACCAGAACATATATATATATATATATATATATATATAGATATGTGGGTGCTCTGTTGTTGCCATTCTTTCCACAAAAATGTATATTTAGCATTTTTTACTGCTAGCAAACTTGGTATGACTCTGAATTATATAATGACTGGCCATTAATATTCTAAAACAAGCATGCTGATTGGCCAACCAAACCAGTGTGCCCATTGTAAATCCAAGAATATACCAATGGAAAAAGGTCCGGTCGCCAGGATTTTTTTCCATTGTTATATTCTGTAAGTTTTATTTATTTTTTTAACAAAAATAAAAACAAAATCTTTAATCTGGACTCCAGACATACGAGAAAGACAGGATGGAGGAAATACTATGAAAATCAGGCATGTTATTTAAAACTAAAGACGTGCACCTGATTTATAGATTCATAGGTTCATAGGTAGGTACTAGACTATCTGCCCGAAGGGATTTATAAGTCTAGCTGGAATGTGTTGGATTTCACCACCCCCTTAGATTAGTTCCCTGTGCCTCTGTCCAGCAGAGTCATTGAAATGATCCCTGGGGTAAACTTTCTGTTTCCCATCCACTCGTCAAGGTTTCTCTTGAAGACAGTTAGCGAGGAGCTCTGCCTAATGTAGATTTGAATCTTGTTCCAGAGCATGGCATGTCTCTGGGAAAGGAATCTATCCCTCCAGCATGTCCTATATATTGTTGTGGTGAGGTTTAGATCCCTGGAGCATGTGGCTTGAGGGGATATGGTTTTCTTTGGGTGGAGCATGTCCATCAATTCTGGGTTGGACATGGCCTTGTATGTCAGGCAGAGGTCACCTCTGAATAGGCGGTATGCAACCGAGTACAGCTGGAGTTTCTTCAGTTGAGCTGCATAGGGCATCTGCTTGAGGCCAGTGATCCTCCTGGTGAGGTACTTCTGTGGTCTTTCCAGTTGTTGCAGGTGTCTTGTAAGGTACATCCCAAATGGGGCATTGTACTCTATGATGGGTCTGATGAGTGATGCATAGAGGGGCCCAATGACCTCTTTCGATCTGGATGCAAACCCTTTTGTGATTAGGTGGGCCACATAGAAGGATTTTCCAACCACTTTGGCAATGTGATTATCAAAGGAGAGGTTACTATCTACTTAGGTCCCCAGATCCCTTATTATGTCTTCCATATTTAGGGGGCTACCACCTATGTGGTAGTTTGTGGGTACTTTGTTTTTTCCAAAGGGGATGACTATGCACTTTTTGGCATTTAGCTTGAGGCCATGGTTTTGACACCGGGTATCTGTCTCAGAGAGACCCTTTTGGAGGATGTCTGTGTCAGCCAGAGAGTCAATTATAGCCCCTAGTTTGCAGTCGTCTGCGAACTTGGTCAGTCATAGTCCACTTGGGCTTGCCTGTACCTCTGAGAAGTATATGCCGAACAGGAGGGGTCCTAGGTCTGAGCCCTGGGGAACACCACTTGTAACTGGTTTAGAGTCAGACATAGCTCCCGCAACTTTTACCATGTTGGTTCTTTCCATGAGCCAGTTGGCAACCCATCTCATGACTTAGGGGTTTATGTTCAGGCTGGTGAGCTTGTCTATAATACCTGAGTGGGGAATGGTGTTGAAGGCCTTTGCAAGGTCTAGTTAGGCTGTTTGGATCACCTTTCCCCTCATCTATAGCCTTGGTAACTGCCTCAAAGAAGTCCACCAGGTTTAGGAGGCATGATCTGCCCTTAACAAAGCCGAGCTGGGTAGGGCCCAGTGTTTGGAGGTTCCCAATGTCTCTGTTAATGAGATCCATGATGATGCACTCCATACCTTTGCAGACAAAGCTAGTCAGGCTTATAGGGCAATAGTTCCCGGGGTCCGTTGTGGCTTCACCTTTGTGGAGCAGAATAACTGTTGCTGTGCACCACTCTGTGGGCATGTAGCCTGTGGAGAGGCTGAGTTTAAACAGTGTGTTTAGGTGAGGGGTTAGTTCATCTTTGAGCTCGTGTAGGACGCAGCCTGGGACACCACCCGGTCCCACTGATGCTGTGTTTTTGGCTTTGGAGAGGTGGAGAGGGCTGCTTTAACCTGAGTGTCTGTGATTTCAGGGACACTACATTCTTCTGGTATAGTTATGGGCCCTTTTGGAGGTGAGAGGGGGGTGAAGTTTGCACTGAACCTGTCTGCCAGGATGTTGGCTATATCAGTCGGTTCAGTGTATTTTGTGCCATTCTGCACTAGCTCCGAGCAGATCTGAGAATTGCCACTTAGATTCTTGACATAGCTAAAGAATGCCTTGTGGTTATCTTTGGAGTCCATGGCAATTTTTCTTTCGAAGCTAGCCTTAGATGATTTAATGACGGAGCGTTTCCTTTTCTTGGAAGAGTGAGTCTTGGTTTTGTTTGGGATAGCATGATCCATGCATTCTCGTAGGTGCCCGTAGAGTGCATTAGTAAAAGATTTTGCAGCTTGGACAGCATTATCCTTTAGCATGGGTGCTTTGAAACTTCCCACCTCAGTCTTAAGTAATGTTAAGTTTGCTTTTGAAAAGTTTTTCACGGTAGTTTCTTTGATTGGGGGTGGTGGCGGAATGTGAATATCCAGAGTGATTAGTTTATGGTCAGATCTAACCAGTGAGGGCTTGACCTCTGGTGTGGAACACCGGTCACCCATGTTGGTAATGACCAGGTCCAGTATGTTGTCACCTCTGGTGGGGGTGTTGACCAGTTGATTCAGGGCATTTGAGTTTATAAAGTCTAGGAAATGTTGGGCAAGGGAGTTTGTACTTGAGTAGTTCTCCCAGTTAATGTTTGGATAATTGAAATCACCCAATATCAGGGTGTTTGGTAGGACCTTTATGTTTCCCAGTGTTTCCAGGAATGTGGAGTGAGGGTCCTGGGGCATGGTGGGTGATCTGTAACAAGTTATAATTTGAATAGCAGTTTTGCTTATTGTTAGTTGCACGTGGATGATCTCTGAAGCATCGTGCTGTGCCCCTAACCTGGAGGTGTGGTTATCCTTGATAAATATGGATACTCCCCCGCCTTTTGTATTTCAGTCCTGGTTTTGAGGCTGAAATGTATGTTATGAGTTGTAGCCTGGTAGTGCTGGGGTGCTCTCTGTATCCTTAAACCAGGTTTCTGTTACTGCACATATATCGATTTTCTCCATACTGAGTTGTGCCTCGAGTGTGTGCATTTTGAGGTTTAGACTTCTCACGTTGAATAGCATTACCCTCTGTTTTTTGTTATTTGTGCTATTTATGGTGGCGGGTTTGTCTTTTGAGCCTTGCCTAAAAAAGGCACTATGGGGGTGCAAGAGCCTTGGCCAGTATTTGAAAGCCTAAGGGTAATAGGTGCAAGCCATCTCTAGCAAAGCAGCATGGCTTGTTGAGCATGTCATCCCAGGCTGACAGACACTGGATCCCCTTTGAATAACACCAGAAGCTTAGCCAATTGTTGAAATTGATAATTTTTTCTCTATACCATGGTATCATTCTTGGTGAGGGCAGGATGCTACTCAGGGTCAGGGTCATACCGGCCTGGGCTATCTGATCAGAGAGCTCCTCCATGTCTCTTTTCATGTAGTACAGGGAGGTACGGCTCAGGTCATTCACACCAACATGGACAATGACAGAGTCATATTTGTACTTGTTCTGGAGTGACCTGAGTGCTTGTGTTATGTGGCAGATCCTGGAACTCGACAGGCAGCTAACAGTAACCTTCTCCTAGTTCAGCCTAGTGAGTGGGACGTCAGTGTGCCTGACTATAGAGTCACCTATTACTAGTGTGTTGGGTATGTTATTTTGCCTTAAAGGCTGTGATTGCATGGCAGACTGGTTTAGTGAAGTATGTGTTTCATGGTTTGTGCTGGAGGGGTGGTGGTTGCTTGCATGTCTGCTTTGGAGGTCTCTGTTGCTTTTGCAGATTTTTATTTAGAGCCTCCAAGTATGTTTTCGTGTATTTATGTGTGTTTTTTGCCGGTGCTGGTTTCATAGGTCTATGTGAGACTGGTGGTGTGACGCAAGTAATTCCCTTCTCCTCTTGACTGCCTGTTCTAGTCTTGGGTTGAGAGAGCTTAGCCTCCAGTTTGGCTGTATAATTGCATCTCTCGCATGTATTAGTGTTTGGTGGAAGGAGAAGAGGGTTGTCTGTGTACATGAGGCAATTGTAACATTGGCTCAAAATGACCAGATTCATCAGTTGGACTTGAGAGTACACCTGAAACTGCCCTTTGGACATGCCTGGATAGGTACAGTGAACTGTTTTACTGACTGGCTAGTAAGGTCGAATAGAGAGCCTTGACCTTCTCTACAGTATAGGGGGTCAAGTGCTAAGGTTTATTAGTGCTTGCTATGCATTATGGGCAAGTGCAGGGATGAGAAGTGAATGGTTTGAGTGCTTAAGTTGAAAGTTTGGCTAGTTCCAAGGGAAAAATTGAAGAGGAGACTTTGTGGAGCCGGGAATAGTTATACCCTAGCTGCCTGGCATGCAAAACCACGCAAATGCAGGTTTTATAGCAGGGAAATAAAAGAGATAGAAATTCGCCCAAAATGGCCAATAAACTACTAATTTCTGGGCTGAACCCACTCCTCCAAGGACAGATAGGCTGCTCAAATCTCCCTCTCTCACAGTGAACAGAGAAACTTCCTTCTATCCAAGTAAGGTATGGGCAAACAAAGAAACTTTTAACACAGCTCTGAATTCAGCACTAACCTGAAAACTGGACTATACTAGCTTAGAAAGGTGAGAAAACAAGTATATTTTTTGTTTTTTGTTTTTTTTTCAGAAAATAAAGCAGATGCAATCAACAAACACTTTAAATGATCAGAAATGGCTATCACACTTGAGTGTGTAGAATACAACTGTTAAACAGGTAATTTAAACACAAAAATGACTTTGTTAAAGTGCAGGCAGTAAAATAAGAACAATATGTAGCTGAAGCAAGCTTTTTTAGTGACAGAAACTCTAGAAAATCGGCGTTTTAGTCAGAATTAGCTAAAGGCAGCAAGAAAATGCAGAAAAATTATACTTAATCACTCCAAAGTCTCTCTTTTGCCTCTCTGCTGCTGTAGAACTCTGCAGGACACCAGGCAGGAGCTTACTGAGCTGTATACTAGCGCAAAAAAACTCGCAAATGTGGGTTTTATAGCAGGGAAATGAAAGAGATAGAAATTTGCCCAAAATGGCCAATAAACTACTAATTTCTGGGCTGAAACCATTCCTCCAGGAACAGATAGGCTGCTCAAAGCTCCCTCTCTCACAGTGAACAGAAAAACTTCCTTCTATCCAAGTAAGGTATGGGTAAACAATGAAACTTTTAACACAGCCCTGAATTCAGCACTAACCTGAAAACTGGACTATACTAGCTTAGAAAGGTGAGAAAACAAGTATATTTTTTGTTTTTTGTTTTTTTCAGAAAATAAAGCAGATACAATCAAAAAAAAAACACTTTAAATGATCAGAAATGGCTATCATACTTGAGTGTGTAGCCTACAACAGTTAAACAGGTAATTTAAACACAAAAATGACTTTGTTAAAGTCCAGGCACTCTAGAAAATCAGTGTTTTAGGTGGAATTAGCTAAAGGCAGCAAGAAAATGGAGAAAAATGATACTTCATCACTCCAGAGTCTCTCTTTTGTCTCCTGTAGAAGTCTGCAGGGCACCAGGCAGGAGCTTGCTGAACTGTATACTTTGTATTTCCTCTATTCTGCCTCTGTCCTACCCCTAAACTGTTGGAAACCTTTTTAATTAAAAAAAAAGAAAAAAGCAAGAAAAAAAGAGCAATGGAGACCTTTTTTCTGTTGCTTCCTTTCCAAAGCACTGATATACTGGGTAAGCATCAGAATGCAAGTCTCTTACACATGCCCAGTACATCAGAAAAAGCCCAAGAATACCAGAAAAATGCAGAAGGGCAGCACGGAGGCACTATACAAAGACATTATTTAAGAAAAGTAAGTATTTTTTTCTTAAATAATGTCATTCTATAATAGCAATAATCCACATTTGGGTGTGGGCAATGCTGGATTTACCCATCGTTGGCTTTGTTTGGAACCACACCAACAGTGGGTAAATCCAGCATTACCCACACTCAAACGTTGGTTATTGCTTAATTATATCACTGTTTTCTTATGTAATGACAGGTAAAAATAATTATTTTTTTCTAGGAAAATTAATATTTTCAGTCATGTTTATGTGCTGCTATAGAATAGATATATATTATGTGCTCTGACAGGCATGCATATATTCAAGATTCTTTTATCAACTTTCCCCAAAGGCTATTAGGCTGTGAAAAAACAAACTAAAATTAAAATAATTCATGGTGTCTTGCAGTGAACATTTGATAAGAATTTCTTGAAGCAGTAAAGAGAGATTGTCATTTGATGGCTGGGTGGAATTCAGTACAGAAGGGCATTTGTAAACTGATAGGGTGCAACTTTTTCAAAACAGCTGTAAACATTCAATCATTTTCCGAGGAAAATAAAGAAAAGGCATTAAAAAATAAGTATATAATGTCGATGGGATTTCAGACTTAAAAGAGTGTTTCTCTATAAAAGTGATCACTTCATTCTTTGTTTCTGTTGATACATAAAAATATGTAGTTGTTCCTTTTTCCTTTGCTGGTAGTGGCCTAACCTAAGGATGTTTTAATGATGATTCTGTCGGTAGGTATATTCTCATACCTCGCTCAAGTAGTGTATTTTCAGTGAATGCATATTATTGACCCTTTTTGCTTCTTACTTCTGCTTCTATTTCCCTTTGTTGAAATGTTTTGGTAGGCATCACCTGCAGTGGGGGGGGGGGGCATAAGTCAATGTCTGTTATCATGGACAGTTCTTGCTCCTTTCTGTGGTTTGATATAAATAAATGTGTCACTAAGAGTACACTGCAGGACATCAGTTTTCCATATGTATGGACAGAAACTATGGCATCTATGCAAATTAGATTTTGTGAGAATAATTGAAGAGCTAAATCAGTACAGTCTTGATTGGTTTGCTTGGAGGAAAAAAAGAGACTGGCTTGGAGAAATATTGTGCAAAGAAAATAAATGCCAACTTAGATTCATTCCATATATGGAATAATATATCTCACTAAAAACTTAACCTTCTGGTATGGCTATATTTTAATTGTTATTTTATATTATCGCATACTGTCAGCAAACTACAATGTATAACAATTCCCTTTGTTTTTCTGGATTTATATTCATTTATGAGAAATAGAGATATTTAAAGAAATCCTCCAGAAACTGAATGTGGTCCACAGATGTCTTAAACATACCACATTCATTTATGTAGCTGATGGTAATGTAAGATATTATCCAGTCTGCCAGCCTGAAGTGTAAAATACCACTCACCTCTGTTTGATATCCCATCACTTTTGCAGTTGTAATGACAGTATCACAAATCATATTGGTAATTGTGGAGAACTCACCAAGTAAAAGGCTTGTGGAATGGTAGGTGGGCCATGGTCCATTACCCTGGCTAAGGTCCCATTTGACCATGATCTGATTCTGGAAATGTAAAACATGAACAACTACCAGTAAAGATACATAGGGCAGTATAAATACAGTTGAAGCATAACAAGAGAAGCACCTTAATTACATTATGTTTTAACATTTTGTATTAATGGCTAAAAAGTATATAAATGAATAAGACAGGCATCTGAGTAAAAAGGGTGACAGAGCATATAAGCCATTGGACAGTGTCTGGTCAGATGTTTTCTGATGAATATAAATAATTATTTGGTTATAGGAGAGACATAGTCATATAGAAAGTAGTCACAAGGACTTTCTGGCACTACACTTACCCAACTCTATAAATGTCTGTATATCCCACTTAATAACTGCATTGTCATTGGAGCCCTAGGGACTTAAATGTGCACACACCACACACACACACACACACACACACACACACACACACACACACACACACACACACACACACGTGGATAGTTAGGAAGCAATGTATATAGATAGATAGATGAATAGTCAGGAGGCTATGTAGAGAGATAGGTGTATGTGTGTGTGTGTGTGTGTGTGTGTGTGTGTGTGTGTGTGTGTGTGTGTCTTCACATGTGTGTATATAGTGTGCATATACATAGGTAATGATTTTATATATATATATATATATATATATATATATATATATATATATATATATATATATATATATATATGGGTCTACCTGATAATACCGGCACACGAAAATACCGACAAGGAAATCACAGACACCACAAAACCAAAAGTTCAAAAACACGAAACTTCACATGCCCGACAAATCACAATCCCGACAATCAACAAACAAAACAAATCCCCTGTCCAAAAAGCACACACACAACACAAGCACATGAAAAACCTTACAAGCCTACACTAATCCTTACATTCACAACTATCTATGCACTAACCTTAACCCAAACCCTAACTCTAAGATCCGCCACTATTGCACACTCACCTAACCCGCGCCCTAACCATAATTCACTTAACCCGCCCCTAACCCTAGAGTCTGTCACTATCGCACACTCACCTTACCCGCACCCTAACCCTAACTCACTTAATCCGCCCTTAACCCTAACCCCACACTTACCATAACATGTCGGTGTTCTCAGCATTGGGATTTTCAACTGTCCATCATCTCTGTTGTCGATCTTCCGGTGTTGGCGTTCTCATCATCGGCGTTTTGCATCTTTGGCATTATCAGGTAGACCCATCTCTCTCTCTCTCTATATATATATATATATATATATATATATATATATATATTGGATATAGATATAGATAGATATAGATATAGCTATATAAATACACACACACACACACACACACACACACACACACACACACACACACACACACACACACACACACACACGCCTAAAGATCAATGTTATACTAATATAGTCACTACAGAAAATGCATGTGTGTTTGGAACACACATAAATGCAGGATTGTGAGATTACCTATATGTATGTGCTTGTACCTATGTACCATATATCCATCTGTAATGTACACGCTGGTGAACAGTTGTGGACAATACCACATGTGTATGTAGGACAAAAATATTGAATAGCACATAGCAGGGATATATGTGTTTGTATTTCCCTGTGCCTGTAGATCCGCAGATGAATGATAACTCTGTTCTGCACTGCATGCAGGTGCAATACTTGCTACACTCTTCTACCCACATATGTATTATCTGATAACTCTGCTCTACATTGCATGCAGGTGCATTATCTGCTTACTCTGTTCTACATTGTGTGCAGGTACATTATCTGCTAACTCTGTTCTACATTGCATGCAGATGCATTATCTAATAATTTTGCTCTACATTGCATGCAGATGCATTATCTGCTAACTCTGTTCTACTTTGCACACAGGTGCATTATCTGATAACTCTGCTCTACATTGCATGCAGGTGCATTATCTGATAACTCTGTTCTTATTTGCAGACAGGTGCATTATCTGATAACTCTGATCTGCATTGTACGCAGGTACATTTTATTGCATTTTAGTACTGTGGACATTCCTTTGAGTAGCCATTGGCACCTATCAGTGTATGTTGACAATAAACAGTATACAAACACTAAACAAGTGTACTGACACATATTGTAAATCAACAAGTTCATTTTGTGTGAGTGAGACACTCACAGTAAATCATGGCCATGACATGCCCTCTGATATTGCTGCCATGACAGTATACACAAGACACATGCTACTAACCATTCCATTATATTGCAGTGTGGTGACAATTGATGAGGATATGGAGCATAAATGATTACATTTGCAACCATCCATATCTAATGTAGTGACTCATCTCTAGAAATAATACTGCAAATGAATTTGCTGATGATATTATACAGAGTTCAGCAAGCCGGGTGGAAAATGGTAAAGGTGTACTTCAGCCCTTAAATATTTTACATACATACAGCTCACACATGAGGTCAATACATATAATGACAGTGATCACCTTCAGTTATCTCTACTGTTCTGCAAGCTATAAATTCAGTAAGAATAAGGTGTAGTTCAGCAGTAACATATTTAACATGCTTAAATTTCTTAAATTTCATATACAGAGATTACCGCCTATACTGATGCAATTAACCATGTTATTCTGCAGAGCTCTGTAAAGTACACATCATGAAGGATAAGGTGTATTTCTTCCCTTTTATATCTTGCCTGTAGACAACTCATATTTACAAAAAACTACCACTACTTGCTTGATTACTGACATTATTCTGGAAAGTTCTAGTCATTGCATATTTTGTTTGCAGACTACTTATACATACATATCAGTGCAGATATTACTCTGATTGTCTTCAGTTTTCTTGCAATTGTCTACAAGATACAGGCCCGATTAGGACACCTATGTCTTCCAGGACTAATAATATTACTAATATAATAATATAATAATAATAATACTGCACATATCTACAAGTTATGCTTATGCATTCATGTACTGCGTGGTCTCACATGTCTATTCCCTTTCCAGCATGGTTTACTTCAAATCCACCCACAGGTATGCTTGCCATTTCTACAATAACTACAAGTATACAGTGTTTCTTACTATGACCTTAATGGTATTAAGTTCTGTATCCTTCTACTTTCTGAACTTCTCCAGTGGATTCTATCGGACATTCACCAATAAATATTGCCAGACTGGAGTCTCATTGGGACAACAGCCTGGCAATTGCCACTTCATTGATGCAAAGTTCCAGCATTGTACTATCTGACTGCAAACATATGGAGCACTCTATTGGGGTCCTATAGTCTAACTTCATGACCAGAACAGAAATGATCAAGGTCTCTCCTCATGCCAGCTGGATACATAAACTAAGCTCAAGCATTAAACAATCACTGTTATGACACACAGTAGTACAGATGTTTTCTGCTCTAAGAGTAAAGGGGAATAACTTCAAATGTATCAAATTGCCACTTTATGAATTTTGTGTGCTCCAGATATGGGTCTTCCTGTGAGGTCCACATGGTCACCCTGTGTCACTCACAGGCAGCTTTCACTACTTATTTGTTCTGATGTCAAGTTTTGTTTTACCTTAACTGCACACAGGTGCCTAGATTTCTGAGTTATGGTCATATACATTTACTACTTCAAGCTATAACTCTCAAGTACACCCCACTACAAGGAGCATTTCTCATTTTTGGGACTCATCAAGTTTATGCTCCCCAAAGTACCACACTGAAAATGTCAATCACACATTCAGAGTGAGGATTTTTTTAACTGATTTCCATGGTAAAAAAAATAATCATATAAATCCATTAAAATATTTTTTAAAGTAAAATGTAGCACATTTAAACCATCCTGTGAGCTTTATAACTGAAGTTGTTGATAAGCTGTTAGTTAAGTACTCCACATTTTACACATTTGTTCCACATTATGAGAGGTACTGTTCCTCATTTTGGAGATTTAAAGTTAAGAGCTATGCTTCCTGCAAACACAGTGTTAGCCTGAGAAACCAGATGCTTTGCAGGATCTGTGTTTGTTGCAATTGCCACTAGGACAATGGGCTTTGCTGCACCAATAACAGCTATTGAGATTGTACAGCATTCCAATAAGGGCTGATGTAACAAACATTAATATAGTGATTGCCAGTGTATGATCTTTCCTAGCAATTTGGATATTAATACCTGTATGGGGTTAAGTAAGAAAGCAGGGGTGCATCATGGAGACTATAGTAAGTGTCTGATGCACTTATTAAATTGTATTTCTCAGTGTATGTTCACCATAGGCATCTGGAGCCATTAATTAGTTTGTATGATATCTGCAAGTTTATGTAAAGTGCTGTTTTTAGAAAGTTCACTGTTTTATTGTCTAACCTTACTAACCCTTTCATGTTAAGTGGAAGTGAATGTTCTTCATCCACATCCACATCTACTCTTGGCTATTTACAAATGTATAGAATATGCTGATTTAAAACATGTTTGTGCCAAGGACTTGCACTTCCACATTTAGGTCCAGGAACTGTACCCTGTTTCTGTATATGGACCTTATGTATCTGTCACTTATACATAAGATAGTACTGTTGGAGAATACTGTTCCATCCATTTCCACAAATGTCCCTGGTGTGAGGGAAGTATATTTCACAAAGACCTTTTAGAAATTTTTAACATATGTGGGCTAGATATATTAAGATGCATGATTAAAGAAAATATTAGTATTAAAGCTGAACTGTTTAAAGAGATTATGTGCTGTGTTTCTGTGGAATAAAGTGAACTGAAGTGTGCTGAGCCGTCCGTGGGTTTTTTCACAATTTTCTAAGCTTGCCCTGCTCAGGGCTTTATTGTTTTGCCTAAAAAGCTGCTTCATTTTGTGGATTACAAGTTTTATTTGGAAGCTGCTGTGAATTTTATTTTGCTTTTTCTTGGTTTCTGATATTCATGGAAGGTGAAACAAGCTTGAGCAGTGAAGGGCGGCATGAAAAGGAGGAAATGGGATAGACCAGGAAAATGATTGGTCAACTTACATAACTGATAGATCTGTTGGTGCCCATCAGCCAATAGATGATGACAGTAGCATCACAGATGCAAGGGCAGCTGAACCAGGAAGCTGCTGCTTGCAATGGAGCGAGAATGCGGCAGAAAGAAAACAATGTCAATGTCGATGTGATGCAGAACGGACAGGGTACGAGCAATATAAATGGAAATAAAATCCCAGATGCGAGTTTTTCAAGTACACAGAGGCTTTTAAGGAACTCTAACCAGGCTTGTGAGTCCAATAACAACAATTCAACTATTATAATGCCAGGACAAGGTTCATGGGCTGTTCAGGGAAATACACCTAAATGGACAGACCTAAAGGAATGGTTACAGGTCAGTTTTCCAATACATTTTTGTGAAAAAGTATTTATACCTGCACCAGTTACTGTCTCTTACAAAACCAGACTTTATAGACTGCAAAAACTGTTATACAATTACAAAAGTTTGGATATTGAAAATAGTTATTTAAAAGAATGCATAAGTGAAGGAATAGTCCTGAAGGGGCTAAGGGTATTTAAATACCCTAACAATGTGATTGAGGGAAGTATATTTCACAAAGACCTTTTAGAAGTTTTTAACAGATGTGGGCTAGATATATTAAGATGTATGATTAAAGAAAATGTTAGGATTAAAGCTGAACTGTTTAAAGAGATTATGTGCTGCGTTTCTGTGGAATAAAGTGAACTGAAGTGTGCTGAGCCGTCCGTGGGTTTTTTCACAATTTTCTAAGTTTGCCCTGCTCAAGGCTTTATTGTTTTGCCTGAAAAGCTGCTTCATTTTGTGGATTACAAGTTTTATTTGGAAGCTGCTGTGAATTTTGTTTTGTTTTTTTTTCATAATTTGATTTAATACCAAAGTGCATTTTGTCTAGTGGGTCAGTGGTGGGGTAACAAAGTGTTTCTGATTAGTGTTTCTAATTAGATGTTTTTGACTCTTTGTGTAGATACATTTAAACTCTAATTCAGTACATTTATGGTGTTTTATAGATAGATAAATATAAAACACATATATACTAGGTTCCTTTTTTTTCTCTCTCTCTGGCCTGGTTAACTGGTGGATAAATGCTTGAAATGTTATAATATGATTTCTGATCTGAGGCAGCTGTTTTTACTTCTAAATAGCTCTTTTTATATGAAAGGGTAAATATTTTCATGATACTGATGTTTTGTTCATATGTTCATAGGTTCATAGGTAGGTACTAGGCTATCAGCCCTGGGGCCTATATAAGGCTAGCCAAAAAAGTTCCCTGGCTTTCGCCACTCAAGAAAGTTATTTTCCTGTGCTCCTATCTAGCAGAGTCACAGAAGTGACCCCCGGGGTGAATTTCCTATTTCCCATCCAATTGTTGAGATTTTTCTTAAAGAGGGCTAAAGAGAAGCTTTGCTTGACATGAATGGGTAGTCTGTTCCAGAGCATGGGAAGTCTCTGGGACAGGAATCTATCCCTCCAGCATGTTCGGTTTATTGTGATGGCAAGGTTTAGTTCCCTGGAGCATGTGGCTGGGAGGGATTGGGGTTTCTTTAAGTGTAGCATGTCCAACAGATCTGGGTTTGACATGGCTTTGTATGTTAGGCAGAGGTCACATCTGAGTAGGCGATAAGCAAATGAGTACTGCTGGAGTTTTTTTGAGACAGTCTGCGTATGGCGTCTGTTTGAGACTGGTAATCCTCTTAGTGAGGTATTTCTGTGGCCTTTCTAGTTGTTGTAGATGTCTTGCAAGGTACATGCCAAATGGGGTGTTGCACTCTATAATGGGTCTGATGAAGGATGAGTAGAGAGGGGCAATGACCTCTTTTTTTATGGATTTGAATCCATTTGTGATGAGGTGTGCCACATAGAAGTATTTCCTGAATACTGTGGCAATGTGATTATCAAAGGAGAGACTACTGTCCACCTGTGTCCCAAGGTCTCTTATCACATTTTCAGTGTTTAGTAGGCTACTGCCAATGTGTTAGTTCACGGGTACACTGCTTTTCCCAAAGGGGATGACAATGCACTTCTTGGCATTGAGCTTGAGGCCATGACTTTGACACCAAGCATCAGTCTCAGGGAGGCCCCTTTGTAAAATGTCCACATCATTAGATGATTCTATTATGGCTCCTAGTTTGCAGTCGTCTGCGAACTTTGTTAGCCAAAGACCTGCTGTATTAGCCTGGACGTCTGAGAAGTATATGCCAAACAGGAGTGGACCCAGGACTGAGTCCTGTGGTACTCCACTTGTCACTGGTCTGAAGTTGGATTTGGAGTTGGTTTCACTGGTCTAAAGTTGGATTTGTAGTCGGAGGAAACTGGTGGTCTGTGTGACTGTACTCATTGTGGAGATTCATGACATGCACTGACAAGACAGCCTGAGTGGTTTTCTTTTTTGCTTTCTGTAAACTCTAAAAGTTTCAAGATCTGAATTTACTGCCGAAAATGCTTTTTTCCTCACTAGAGACAACTTCTGCTGTGAATGAGCCTATTTATTTATTTATTTTTTAAAAAGATTATGAAGCTGCAGCTTGAGGAAATATCAGTGATGACATAATTTGACCTTTTGAACTTGTTAAATTGTTGTACTTAGAATTCTTTTCTCTTGAAATTCAGTTATAAAGACATGTCTGGAGCATTTCTCCCTGGGCCTCCGCTGAAAATTGGCTCGTTCCAAGTCTGATTTTCCCAGTTAACAAATGTAAAATAAAATATAAATAATAAAATTATCCTTCACTAGATACTTTAAATGGTAAATAATTAGTTCTGATAAAAGTGTTTAACTCCTTTGAAAATGTCTACGTTCTCTTATAGATGCATACATTCTGCAGATTCAGTGACAGTATTAGTAACTAAATGACATCAAGTGAACTAGGAACTGCATTAGAAAACTCATTATGCATATTAAAATCAGACTTATGTTATATAACTAAAGCTTTAGTAACTAAGCAGAGGGTTCTGAGGCCCCTTTTATTTCCCCTCTATCCTCCCCCCCGTCCTGATGAAAGATGTCAACATAGATATTCTCAATACATATGAGTAATATATGCATAACTGCAAAATATAATAGGTAATTTGTAATAAGTGTTTTATATATATATATATATATATATATATATATATATATATATATATATATATATATATATATATATATATATTTATATTTATATTTATATATTCAACAGAACTTTACATGAAAAATGTTAGATAGATGACTGACAAAATGGTTAAATTATCTGATGTTTCTTGAAAAGTCTTGGAAATAATGGCAATCTTCTTAATCTTCAGCTTCTAATGCTTATACATACTTTGAGCTGATATGTATTCCTGGCATATCTACATATTAGAGGTGCTATTATCACATGTGACATATTCATATAGCTTCAAAGATATTGGACTAATGTATATTTATTTCATGGATTCAGATTTCTTTAATTGCTTTCATAATGCTTTTCTTTTTTGTTTTTATACTATATTCTAAGCAGAAATGGATAATTTGTGTCGTTTGGTACTGGAGAGGTGGTGGATGGATGGTTTAGTTAAGTTTTTAACTAAACCAGAAACTTTATGTTTCATGTATGCATTTGTAACTAGTTTTGGGTTTCTGAAAGTAGTGCTTAATACACGTTATGCATCCATGATAAGTATGTTTTTAGTAGATTTCAAGTCAACATGGAAGAAAGGTCTTTCAGTTAGTAATAACATACACATTATAGTCAATGGCTTATAAATGTTTATCATTAAATATTAATGGTTTGAACAATAATGTCAAAGGAGCTGGTTTGCTTAAATAATGAAAATGCATAAAGCCCAGATCATCTTTTTACAGGAAACTCATCTATTAAAAAAGATCTACAAAAATACTCATTCAATGGCTATACCATTCTGGCTGATTCATGTTTTAAGACTAAGAAAAGGGGCACTCTTATTCTATGGAAAAATACTTATGCTATGCCAAGAATTATAGATACAATTTCAGATAAAGATGAAAGGCTAAGCATGGTTATTTTGGAAATCAATAGGAAGCATTATACTTTGATTAATACATACTGGATACCAGGACTGAGTACTAAATATGTTGACAAATATCTGGACCTGATTACTTTAAATGCAAAAGGGGAAATTATAGCAACAGGTGATTTTTAACTGCCTATTATCAGGCAATGATACTTCTAAAAATGGTAAAATAAACTAACATCTCAAGCCAAGAAGTTAAATGACTTTACAAACCAGATGAACCTTAAGATATACATGGTCTAAGATAACTTTATTCCTTATTCTATACTCACTCTTCATATTGGTTTGGTATACAAACAAATATTGATAAGATCTTTGTATCAAATAACATATACTGTAAAATAAGTGATATATCTATAATGACTTGTCCACTTTCAGACCATAATGCTATAAACT
Source organism: Protopterus annectens (assembly GCF_019279795.1). Taxonomy (NCBI): domain Eukaryota; kingdom Metazoa; phylum Chordata; order Ceratodontiformes; family Protopteridae; genus Protopterus; species Protopterus annectens. Next base: position 702,271,521 of record NC_056731.1, read on the forward strand.
TTACATTAACTACACATACAGATGGTTTACGATTTCTGCAGAGAATTCCTGCTTACATAACTAAGTTAAATGACTTTAGGGAATGGATAATGAAAGAAATAGACATGTTTATGGAAATAAATGATAATGGTGAAGTGACAGATGCTATATTATAGGACACCTTTAAAGTTTATAAATATGGTAGAATACAATCTTGGTACCTTACAAAAAGGAGAGAGTAAAACAAAGAAGTTTTAGGCTTACAAAAAAAACATACCCCGGGATTCATGAACCTTGCGCCAGGCGCCAGCATAGCGTCGGCGTTATAACGCCAAATATGGCTGCTTAGCGATTCAGGTATGAATGAATTCCACGTGCACTACCGGCGTGCGCCGGACCGTCCCCCCCCCCGGCGTAGGTATGCAAAACACACTGTGTGCGGTATTGCACCATGCAAATGAGGGCAAATAGCGATCCACGAAGTGGCGCAGGCGTAGCGTAAAGGGCGGCAATGTAAACCAAAAGCGGTTTACATTTACCCAAACATACCGGAGGAGTAACGGAAGGCTGTCAAAGTCAGGTATCATATAGGTGCAATATGCCAATGTGGAAAGGCACCGAGAATGTCCAAAGAAAATATGCACAAAATGTAAAAATGACATAAATGGCGTATGTAGAAAGAACAGCAGACCCCCGGGATATGTGCACAGAAGTTGTAAAGCAATGAAATAATATGACAATGTTCTAAAAGAGCAGTAGAACACAAATCAGCTGCACAGCCACCACACACCATAGTATGTATGTAAAGCTGCAACCCCAGCGCAATGGTTGTCAAGGAGTGGTGGCGGTGTCCGGCACCGTAACCATGTATTAGTAGTCAATTCCATGCAAATGAGGCAGATAATAGTGAATCGCAAAAACGGCGTAAGGATGGAGCAAGCGGCGTGGCGGTACTACACCGAGGAGTGGCCTACGAGATACATGTCAACCACAGAGGGTGTGCCACTGTAGGAGGAAGGATATTGGAGGTCAGCAAATCTGGGCTGTACAATGCACATCACAGCATCAGGACTGGCGTGTTAGGAAATAGATGCGCTGAGAGTACAGAATGCGCGTACAAATGCATGTGCACGAGGATGACTACGTTCCCAAACCAGTCATGTGACGGCCTCACCGGCAACAACCAGGGATATAGGAAGGTAATGCGGAGAATACGAGGAAATGCGGAAGCAGTGTAAATGGATCCGTAATGAGCAATTAACATCAATCAATGCAGGAAGGGCAAACGCCGGCAGCTGATAACTCTGCATGCAGACTCCTGCATAACGGAAAAGGGGAGGCATATGAGTGCAAAGATAGTAGGGGATGTAGTAGAAATGCAAAGAGCAAAGAGCAAAGAACCGAAATAGCACAGCCAAGTACAGAGGTAGCATAACTGCGGCTGCAGATAAAATGCATCATATGCCATGTGCCTGCAGGATGCAGTAATGTAAGATGCCAGGCGAAGGCAATGCAGGCAACTGTAATGTAACACTACAGGCAGTACCGTTGCAGCTGCAAGCGTAAAACCACGGAAATAATCCGTGGATACGGCCGCACAGACACACCCAATGACATCACCGGGTATACAGCACAACAGTATTAAATGTGAATGCACACAACACACAGCACGATTTCCCAAACGCCGCACCGTAGGGTGTAAACAGACGGGAACTTTTAATATGTATATGCTGGGTGCCGCCGCGGTCGTGATGCATAGGTATGTGGCAGAGACAGACGGAGTTGCGGAGGGTGGTGCCGACAACGACCGTAGGCCTCACAGGAGAAGGAGAGTGTTCAGACCAAGGGTGACCTACCAGGGGCTGCGAGACCTGGAGATAGTAGAGCGCTACAGGGTGGACAGGGACACGTTACAGCAAATAGTGGAGCTGTGCCGGCCACGCCTGAGAACAAGAGACAACAGAGGGGAGCCCATCCCAGTGGACACAAAGGTATGTGTGAGCTTGCGAATACTGGCTACGGGTACCTTTCAAAGGCCAACCGGGGACATAATGGGCATCTCACAGGCATCAGCATCCAGGGTACTACACCAGTTCCTGGATGCCATGTTACCACATGCCCATGAGCACATAAATTACCCCACATCTCAGGAGGAGTTGGCTAGCAATATGCGCCGCTTCCACCGTGTGGCACAATACCCGGAGGTCATGGGTGCGATAGACTGTACGCACATAGAAATTAAGTCACCACCCGGGGAGCAGGGTAGACGCTACATAAACCGCAAGGGATACCCCTCCATCAATTGCCAGGTCGTGTGCAATGCGCAGGGCATTATTATGGATGTGTGTGCTGGCAGCCCTGGAAGCTACCACGACTCCCATATCTGGCATGCCTCACAGCTGTATCAGGTATTCGCCACGAAGGACATCACACAAGGTCACCTTGTGGGGGATGCTGGCTACGCACTGGAGCCGTGGTTGATGACACCCATCAGGAATGCACACACACACATGCAAGAACGCCATAATGAGGCACACGCACAAACTAGAATAATCATAGGCGTGTGTTGGGATGTTGAAATCACGGTTCTGGTGCTTGGATACATCCGGTGGAGCCTTGCAGTACTCTCCAGGCACAAGTGCCCACATATTCATAGTATGTTGTATGCTACACAATATGATTCTGCGGAAACAGCTGCTGCAGGGACATAATGCCGGAGGGCCACCAAGCCCGCCACAACTGCCAGGGCAAGCACAGGCACAGGGCGTTCAGCGCCATGGACACACTGAGCCAGCCCATAGTAGGTAGACAGAGGCGTACCCAATATGCCTACGCCCTGGCAAAGAGGGAACGCATAGCACATACGTTGACAGTGTAGGCCCCATGGACTGACACCTCCTGACCTGCACACACAGTAAAATGGACGCCACACAAATGTGTCCACCCGTAATGTGTACCGTATGTGCGGACGTATGTGTGACTCCAACAAAGGCACCGCCCAAACACCGCACACCCAATAGCCAGCAGAGCATGGAACGCCAACACCTCAACGCACGCCGGTTCTACAGCACACGGCGTAGCCGTATGCTGCCACTATCGCCGCAAGTCGACCACATATGTACTCATGTGCATACACAGATACGGAAATACACATCAGTACACATGTAGAAATATATGTATGCATACACAGATATAAAGTACAACAGGGTAATATGGAACCCAGGGATGCAAGTTCACAGATAAGTAAGCCGCGAAATCACCACATAGTAAACATAGTGACCGACAACCCGATCATCCTGGAGGGTGGGCAGGGCAAGTAACGCCAGCCATGGAAATGTTAACCTGCATCAATACATATCCGCGTGTCGGGATGGTCACCAGTCCACGGTACAGTAACGGGATATGTGTAGGGTTACCACCTGTCACACGTTGTGAGGGACAGTTCCCCTTTGGGCAGTTGTGTCCTGCAAAAACATTGACAAAATGGCAAATGTCCTGAGATTGTAGGACAAAACTATTTCCCATAATTTCTATATTAGTCGCATAAAACAAGTGATTTTGTAGAAGAAACATCTAAATATGATAATAAACAGAATAAGCAACTGTAATGCTACAGGTTTGTATCCTGTCAAAAAAGTGAATTGCTGTCCTTTGTACTGGCCGTGGGTATGTGTTTGCATGCAAAATCTGGCGTTTCCACAGACAATGTCCCACTTTGTGTATTTGAAAAGGTGGCAACCCTAGATATGTGCGTGTCATATCCATAGGATATGAGTGCGGAGATACACGCCGCCACCGGCGATGCGGCCAACGTAGGTATTGTGTTCAACCGTCGGTCCGCAAGCGGAAAGCATACCAGTGAAGTGTACGACATTATGAGGAACGTACCTCATTTGGGGTGTAAAACAGTTCATGTTCCTCGCAGTTCCTCCAAGTTCCACATTGAAAATGTCTGTCAAACATCCATTGTTAGGAATGTATATAAATGACATCCTGGTAAATAGAATGTACTCATAGTAAGTCAGTAAAGGTTTTTCACTGTAAGTAAATCAGCATATTACAATCAACCTATGACCTACTTAGCTGAAGTTGTCACTATGCCATTACTATGTGTTCCACATTATGCCCATTTGTTTCACATTACTACTGTGTGTGTTCCTCACTCTGGAAATAGAAGGTTGACAGACATGGCGGCAATATGTGTGTGTGTGAGGTGAGGTTGTCGTGTGTTCCGCTGTGTGTGTGTAATGTGTGTGCCACTGTAAACTGTGTATGTAGATGACATGTCACAGGCGGAGTGTAATAACAGGCATAGGCATACAGTACAGGAACCATAGGCGTATGTACAGCAGTACCCACAAAGTAGTACTGACATCTCCTCAGTGGCTATGCACATGGCGACGTAAAACGATGCAAAGCGGAAATGTCCCAAAGTGTACCACAGGGCCATAGCCAACAGGAGATGCAAAGGGCGCATGTACAAACCATGACCGTAGGTATGGCGGCCATAAGGTAGACTCCACGGTCCGTCGCCAACGTTACACAGCATCAGGCATGTACGGCGAAAATACGAATGTGCTATCCCGGCACCGATCGTGAACACCTACGGTCCCGTAAATACCGCGGTGTGTAAGCAAGCGGCACACGAATAGGAGGCTACCGGTAGCATACAGGCCGCCCCAAGTATAGGACCACATTCACCGTAACTATCAGCGACAAAATGCCAATGGATAGTAGGCACAGACGAACATCCGCAGATATATAACCGATGTGAAGGAGGAATACGTGCAGGAAGCATACATGCAGGCGATACCGACAGCAGATGACATCAACCAAACAAACATTCCCGGAACAACAGACAGGTAACCCGCAGCTCCCCAAGCAGGGATGGAGCACACACACAAGCATATCTGGTATGTATAAATGCAAGACTCACACCCCGTACCCGTCACCCACATCCGCAGATATACCCCATTGCACATATCAAAGGGATAACAGCTAAAACTGTAGCAAACACATACAGGCAGTGAATGACAGCGGCATACCCACAACAAGCTCCTGGGAAACACTAGCAGCGGCTGATGCATCCCTGCATCCGCTATGTACAGGAAAATAACAGCTATGTAACACATCTGAATGCACAACGCCATCGACAGACGCCAGGACACGTGGACCCACATGTCGAACACAATACCATACTCAACACACACAATCCACGGCTAACACCCCAGCAAAATGTGCCCGACACCACACATAGCAGATGCAGTCACACAAACATGATACAATACATACCATCCTCACGAAGGTATTGCAAATAACCAACGGCCACACGAGGAAAGAACCATGGGCTAGTGCCGGCTTAGCGAGCGAAAGGAGGGGGATCACCGCCGATATGCGCATAAGTACACACCGAGGAACAGCTATTGGCCTGATTAACACACATGCCTCAGGTGACGACGAATATAAGGAAGACTCCCTGGATATTCAAACCGTATGTTCATACCGAACTAACACGAATAGAGAAGGAGAAACAAGGGAATAGAGACGAACCCAGAACAAAAGGCTGGAAAGGTATGTCGAACCCACGACATGTACTGGTGTGTAACGCACGATACGTCACGAATCTGTACAGTATGTGAATGGTGTGTGTAGGTAAAGATACCTGTCCATCAGGCAGAGAGAGGAAGGTTGGATATGTAATGCTAAAGCCGCAGCATACCAACGACTGTGGACAGCGTGTGCACAGCAGTGGGACAACATGTACACACTCGGGATAACCCCAGGTTCGGCTTGCCACCTTTACAAATGGCCAAAGTGGGAAATCTTCGGGACACACATCAGATGTTACAGGTGGACACATACCCATGGTCAGTACAAAGGTTAGAACTCTACTGTTTTGCATAAAGAAAACTGTAGTCTTGTAGCAGTTAAGTTGCTTATTGTGTGTCTTGTAACATTTAGGAATGTACATACATAAATAAGTATGTGATGCAACTCTTACATAAGAATGGCATATAGTGATGTCCTACAATCTCAGGACAATTGCCATTTGTAATATATTTTGTCAGGACACAACTGCCCAAGGAGGGACTGTCCCTTGCAAAGTGGCACAGGTGGTAACCGTACCCCAGGTCTGCCATAGGGGTTGCAAACACAGAACAATGCCACCACCCACGCTGATGCTGGCAGTGGATATCCAACAATGAAGTGCCACAGCAGGGGATAGGACATGTATGTATAGTGTCACAGCACACATGTGCATGGGCATATACCATCGATGTCATACGGAATGCGCTAACGTGCACGTATCCCACGCGGTAGGCGACTATGTCAATTATGTGTAATGCAAAGCTGGCATGATGGATATGTTCACAAATCATAGGCAGTATCACAGGCATAGCATGCATGATGGAGCGATGGCCTAATGTTATGTACATACACAAGATATGTATGGCCTGCACATATGGGACAATGTAGTAGCAGAATAGGTACCCGAAATGGAGGAACAGCAAGTGACCATGTCCAAGCGTTCCATAGCAGGTGCAATGTGTGCCACAATGTTGTCCAGCTGACCCGTGTGTAAACACATGTTCAATGTACACAGTACTGATCCCCCCATGGTAGTGTCCACTGAACGGCAGAACTGGATGTCAACTGACATGTCTATACAGTACGTCGGCCGTGGTGGTACCATGGGTCTGTGTCACCCTACCAGCAAGGAAGCTATCACATGACTAGTGACACAGTGTGCGCCTGTGGGATGTGCACAGGACCTATGTCCCACAGCATGGTGTGTGTCCAGTCTGTGGATGTCACACAGACGCCCGGGCTGAGCAATGTGGCATGTGTGCACACATGCATAACTGCTCCTCCCACCCTGGCCACTGCAAACGCCATGTAGGAGTACTACATGCATCAGTACTGCGGAGAACATGGCCCATGGCAGAGTAGATTACACCCTGTGTTAGTGGCATGCAGGTGAGCACAGATGTGTTACATGACTGTCATTTGCATATGTAAACTGTCTGAGCTGGGTAGAGCACAGCATGACTATACTGAGACATGTAACGTTGTATCCATTGTGTAAGGTACACCACCACGTGTTATTGTAACACGGCCTGCGTGTACATGTGTGTATGGCACTGGTACAAGGGCACCCAAGGTATCAGCCAGACAAAGCGGTCCAGAAATGCGTGGTCCTGCACATGTGTACCCACGCCATGGTGTAATATGGCAACCACAGCACCATGTGGGCCATGTGTGTGTACATCAACCATGTACAACGTGATATGCCTGTATAGGGACAGTATCCATGTGATACACACCGCATGACTGTCAGTATGCAAAGGTGATGTGTATGCACTATGTGTGATGTAACTGATGCAATGATATCTACATGATACATCTGCCACACTGACACCTGTATGGGTGTCAGCAACATGAGTAGGATGAGCTAGAATGCTGCCAGGTATGTAGAAGTGGTATATGTAGGCATGTACAGTACTGTGTGACAGCAGGTAGTGTATGTATGCAAATACTGAGCATGAGGGGCCACATGTCTGAGGACCGTGCAATGTCACACGTCCCTGACTTGTTGTAGTTAGCATGATATGCCTGCACCACTGTGTGAACTGTACAGAAGGCACATGGCGTAACATCCGATACACAGGGTAAAAAAAAGATGGTGGGGTTTTGGGCTG